>NW_003852495.1:4555792-4562852 GCF_000181295.1 Otolemur garnettii | reverse complement strand
AAAAAAAAAAAAAGTTGAGGAAGAACAGATAGTAAAGGAAGAAAGGACTGCTCAAGAGGAAAGAAAGCCCAGTTCCTGGATGCCACAAGGAGAGCACTTCCAAAGGGGGAAATTCTCTCCCTGTTACTCTGGGCTGGTGAAGGGAGCAAAAAGGATTCCTTGAGTTTGAAAACACAGAAGGCAGGCACCAATGACCTTGATAAGAGAAGCTGTGTTCCCTGGGGGTGCCCACAGCTCAGCGGTTAGGGCACCAGCCACATACACTGGGGATGGTGGGTATGAGACCAGCCCGGGCTGAACAAACAAACAAACAAAAAATAGCCAGGCGTTGTGATGAGCACCTGTAGTCCCAGCTACTAGGGAGGCTGAGGCAAGAGAATCACTTGAGCCCAAGGGTTGGAGGTTGCTCTGAGCTATGATACCACAGCACTCTACTGAGGGCAACAAAGTGAGACTCTGTCTCAATTAAAAAAAAAAAAGAAGTGTGTTCCCCTGTAGGAGCAGAAGCCAGATTTCAGTGAGCTGAATGATGACATTTATATAAAGTTTCAAATTGTGCAAAATAATACCTTGTATCATATTTACTACATGCATATGTAGTAAAACTATGCCCATGAGTCACAGACTTTGCATTTGAAAAGGTTATCTCTAGAGAGGAGGGGATGTCAATAAGATAGTAGAGAGGTACAAAGGGGATTCCATTGGATTTATAATTTTTTTCTGTTAAAAATATATGAAGAACAGCTAGTGTGATGTGGAGAGAAGAAAACACTAGTACACTGCTGGTGGGACTGTAAACTAATACTAGTACAACCTTTTTGGAAGGAAGTATGGAGAATCCTCAAATAACTCAAACTAGACCTCCCATTTGATCCTAAAATCCCATTACTAGGCATCCACCCAGAAGAAAAAAAGTCCTTTTATCATAAGGACATTTGCACTAGACTGTTTATCGCAGCTCAATTTACAATTGCCAAAATGTGGAAACAGCCTAAATGTCCACAAACCCAGGAATATATTAACAAACTGTGGTATATGTATACCATGAAATACTACTATTCAGCCATTAAAAAGATGGAGACTTAACATCTTTTGTATTAAACTGGATATAAGTAGAACACATTATTCTTAGTAAAGCATCACAAGAATGGAGAAGTAAGAATTCTATGATAGCCAGGCGTTGTGGCGGGCGCCTGTGGTCCCAGCTACTTGGGAGGCTAAGGCAGGAGACTCGCTTGAGCCCAGGAGTGGGAGGTTGCTGTGAGCTGTAATGCCACGGCACTCTATCTAGGGGGACAGCTTGAGGCTCTGTCTCAAAAAAAAAAGAATTCTATGTACTCAATTCTGACATGAGGGCAATTGATGACCTAGCGCACAGTGAGGGGTGGGGGAAGGAGGGTGCAGGGAGAGGGACAAAGAGAGGGGGCTGGGGGATCATAGGGGTGTGACACACCTCTTGGGGACAGGACACAATTATAAGAGGGGCTTTACCTAACAAATGCAATTAGTGTAAACTGGTCCTTTGTACCCTCAATGAATTACCAACAATAAAAAAAAAGAATAATTGAAAAGTATAGGCTCAGCGCCTGTAGCTCAAGTGGCTGAGGCGCCAGCCACATACACCTGAGCTGGCCGGTTTGCCTGAGCAGCCTAGGCCTGCCCAACAACAATTGTGAGCTGTGATGTCATGGCATTCTACCCAGGGTGACAGCTTGAGATTGTCTCAAAAAAAAAAAGGAAAAGTATAGAAACAACAAATATATATATATAAAGAACATGAAGTAAATGTGGTGAAAAGTTAAGATTCCATTTTCTATATGCCTGAAATGCTTCATAATAATTATTTTTTAGAATGAAATGAAAGATGAGAAGAAGCTACTCTAAGAAGCTGGCTGTGAAAAGAGCAGAGACATAGGGCAGGACAGGGTGGATTTTCCTGTTGGCTGCATCTTTGTGTACTGGTGAGAAGAAGCTGAGGATGAGGCAAAGAAAACACAGGGTGCTACTGCAGAAGCTGGGCCCTTGAGAATGGGGGCGACGTGGGAACACGGCAAGCCTGGACAGGAGAAGCCTGGACAGCAGGTACCTTCTCTGCTGTCACGAGAAGGAAGAAAAGATGGGTGTGAAGTTGGGCAGGGAGTGGGCAGTAGTATTTTGGTCATGTGAGGAAGAGCTGATGTCAGGTGGGTTCTATCTTCTCAGTGCAGCATGGAGTGGGGTCACTGGCTAGAAGCAAATGGAATAGGAGGAGGACAGAAAGGCCTGGATGGACTAAACTTGGCAGGGGAAAAGGTGAAGGTGAGGAGGTCAAGGGGGCACCAGGAGGCCTCTTGCAGGGTGGTTTCTCAGCCTGGATGAATGCAGCAGGCAAAGTGGAAAAGACTGAGCCAGGTATTAGAGTTTCTAAGTATGAGATCAATAGTCAGAAGGCTAGATCCAGCAGCCAAAGAGCTATAAAACCAGACGACAAGATACAGATGGCCAAGCCATCTTCAGTGAAGCAAACAGGTCCCACTCCCATAATAATCTCCAGTTAGCATTTCTGGGCCTTTAACCTGAAAGTCTTTAACATGAAAAACTGACTAAATGGAAATTCAGAAGACAACAATGTAGCAGAATAGCATAAAGCTGAAAGTAGACATTACATATGAATCAATATATTATTCATAAACTATACACCTGTAAAATGGAGCAGTTAAGTCCTAGTTAAAATCTCAACTTTGAAGGTTTATTTTTTGCTTTGTTTCTTACTGGAAACAAAGGAGTATTAAAATGTGTTTAAGAAATTTGTCATCATTAAAAAAAAGAAATCTGTCATCATTGATTATAGGTGAAGTCCTTTTAAGAAAGACTTTTTTAGAGCTGTTTTTGACTGGCTCACATTCAAGTTTAAATTCTTCTGGTTGTGGCAAAGGCACAGAGAGTGCCACACTAGAGCGACAGGAAAAGCAATCCCATGCCAGGCTAGAATCTTCCACTGGAGAGGCTCAGGAGTGTCCTTGGCTCACCACTGTGGCAAGTCCCCTCAGTCACAAGGCTGTCACCATGAAGGAGAATCTTCCAAGTGATTCTCCCTGATGGCTGCTTCCCACTCCTCATCACTAAGCCATACCATCCCAGACCAATGCTATCTCTACCTCCAATCTCTTGGTTTGGCTCCTGATGACACATAGATTTTACAAGCATCTGCTGTGCTGGGGAATAGCCAATCTTCCAAAATATGAAAGACTTCATAAAGTCAAATAAAGTAATACCAGGGAACCGCCCAAATCATAAGTAAAGCAACCGACAAATGACGTGCTGTTTGAGCACGTAAGAACCTTAAAGAATTAAAAAGCTACAAAGATGCCAAGTACTTCTAAAGAGAATGATTTGGCTATCAAAAGTGTTCAGGACGGCCCCTGTGGCTCAGTGAGTAGGGCACCGGTCCCATATACCGAGGGTGGCGAGTTTGAACCCGGCCCTGGCCAAATTGCAACAAAAAAAATAGCCAGGCCTCGTGGCTGGCGCCTGTAGTCCCAGCTACTGGGGAGGCTGAGGCAAGAGAATTGCCTAAGCCCAAGAGCTGGAGGTTGCTCTGAGCTGTGATGCCATGGCACTCTATTAAGGGTAACAAAGTGAGACTCTGTCTCAAAAAAAAAAAAAAAAAAAAAAAGATACAAATTTATATTAAAAAAAAGTGTTCAGAACTTCCCTTGTGGCTGTGGAGCCTGCCAAACACTGCTGCTTGCCTGCCTGGCTGCCCACTTACTCTCCGCAGACAGCTCCACCCTGTCTTTCCTGACTTGGGCGCCAGCCTTTTCTCCCTGGTCCTTTTTCCTAGCAGCTTTCCTGCATTAAGAGACAAGCCCTTCCCGAGGGTCCTGCACTTCTTCATTACAGTGCCCTTAACCCTGTTTGTGTAGGCGCACTTGCCTCCACCAGACTATGAGTGGAGGTTATCACCCTAGTGCCTGGCACATGCCTGGAACAAAGCGGGCATTCACAGAGACATTAACTGTTAGATGAATAAGCTAATAGTAACAATTTAAAGCTTACACTTGTAAATGAAAGGGCTCTTTTGAAAACCAACAGGCAAAGGCCCTCGGGAGCCTCTCCTATTTGAACACTAGGCACCAATTTCCCCAAGACCAGGGTTACCTCGGCGGCCCCCCGCCAGGATCGAACAGCTTCCTCCAGTTCAGGTGTGTGTCCTGTGCCAGATAAACCACCGCCACTGCTGCTGTTCTTTTTTTCTGGCACAACCACCTCGGTAAAGCAAGAGTGAGCCACTGGCTGGACCTTCTGTAATGCATGAGTCAAGAACTGGAAATGGACCTGCACCACTGTCAAGAAACATCGCCCCAACACCTGTGAAACAAGAGAACCAGTGATTTTTAAGTTGTGTGTTGCTGCTGGATTAGCATAATAAATTTTCAACTATCTACTTGAATAGAAGGCAACAATTAAGCAGAACTCTGAAATCATACAGAGTTAAAAGGTCACCTGCTTCAGAAGGACTTCCCTTTGTTTTTGTTTGAATCATAGTGCCTAATGCATAGAATACGAAACATTTCAATCAAACAGCAAGACCTAAGGTTTTCCAGCTTCCCATCAAGTCTTCCCAATCCTGTTTCCCACACTCCCCTCATCTGGATTCTAGCTCAGACCAATTCTGGTTGTCTTTGAGTTCCCAATGAAATAGAGCAATCCACAATTCCAATTATGCCTACAGAGTATTCAGAAGGCAAAGTAAAACCTCAGGATTAAAAATCTCATAGAAGGGCTGGCGCCTGTGGCTCAGTGAATAAGGCATCAGCCCCATATACCGAGAGTGACGGGTTCGAACCCAGCCCCAGCCAAACTGCCAACAAAAAATAGCCGGACATTCTGGTGGGCACTTGTAGTCCTACCTACTTGGGAGGCTGAGGCAAGAGAATCACTTAAGCCCAAGAGCTGAAGGTTGCTGTGAGCTGTGATGCCACAGTATACTACCAAGGGCAACAGAATGAGACTCTGTCTCTAAAAAAATAAAAAATAAAAATCTGAAAGAAGGTCAGTTGACTATACGAAGACATTCCATTGTAAATGGAATCTGAAGATACTGGTTATTTCAGTAACAGTGTTAACATAGCTATTAACATAGTTGTATGTTGCATTTCCAATCTTAGGAAACAAAGCTGGCAGACCAGTCTTCCAGGAATCAACAAAGCATAATGAACAACTCCATTCACTGGTACAGTCTAAACAAACCTACTATTAGTAATTGGCTGGTTAATGGTTCAAGCTGGAAATTCATTTTTAAAAATACTAGATACATAATAATACTATATGTTAGCATGTAATTATAGTAATATGCATACTAAAAATATTATTTACCACAAATATTTGAAGATACAAATGTGCATTTATCTGGCAACCTTCTGGCACCAGCTAAAGATATCCTGACAGCTTGTGTCTTCCTCTCTTTGGTTTCTGGCATAAACTGTAGCTACAATATGTTCTTTATAATTTCCTATTTTTTTTTTTTTTTTAAGAGACAGAGTCTCACTTTGTCACCCTTGGTAGAGTGTCATGGCATCACAGCTCACAGCAATCTCCAGCTCTTAGGCTTAGGCCATTCTCTTGCCTCAGCTTCCTGAGTAGCTGGGACTACAGGTGCCTGCCACAATGCCCAGCTATTTTTTTTGTTGCAGTTTGGCTGGGGCCGGGTTCAAACCCGCCACCCTTGGTAAATGGGGCCGGTGCCCTACTCACTGAGCCACAGGCGCCACCCAATTTCCTATTTCTTGTAAAGATAAAGTGACTTACAAAGTAAGCAAACTGATCACAAAATTTCCAGATTATTGACATTTTTTCCTAATCTCTTATAGTTGTTTTGCTCACACCAAATTTGGCAACAATATCAACAAAAAACTTCTGCAACTTTTTTTTTTTTTCCTGCAACTTTTTTATAATGGTCCATAATGTTTGACTCTTTCAGGGGAAGTTATTTCATACTTCCTTAGCTCACACAGTAGATTATTTACTCACAAAAAAATCATACTGAGTTTGTGATTCATGCAACTGAATAGGAGCAGACCTGAGAGGGCCCACTCACTGCCAGCCCAAGTCCACTGTCTTAAGAAAATGGTAAAGATTGGGGAACCATCAAAATCCGACATGGTCTCCATGTTCCACTCCAGTCTTGTCCCTTGGAGCAGCACAAAGTAAGGCTCAACCTTGGACCACTTGCCTTGCAGCACACATGTCAGAGTTTGCCCTTTCCCATCCTCTCTCAATCCCCACTGGTCAGAACTTTGTTCTCTGGGAAAATGAGCAGGCCACCTTCCAGCATGACACTAATTCTGAATTTTTTTCCCAATGGAAATCACTAAGACCAAACTAAACCAACTAAACCAACAAACAAGAAAAGCATAACACAAATCTCACATCAAATCATCCTCCCTCTGTAGTGAACAATAAAAATTACAAGCTGAACCCCCAATACAAACCTGACTTTCCGCCCACATTCCCCTCAATGCTCCTCCCTATCAGTGATCAGTGCTAGATTGGGCAGGGTGAGGGACACAGAGGCAGAAGGACTAGGAACCCAGTTAGAGACATATGACATAACAGCATTTATTAGTACAGTACATAATAACAGCCAGCTTTAATTAAGCATGTATTTGATCTATGCTAAAGATTTCACTTGCATTCCTAGAAACCACCCTACAAGGTCATAAATGGACGTGGCCTAACCAACACTTCACCAAAATGTTTATGCCACACTTTGGCTACTCTGCCTGCATTCTAGATAGCAGAAAACTGGGAGAGAAGGGAGCACTCCTTTCCCTTTAAGGAGACTTCCCAGTAGTCTCTTCCAATACTTGCAGTTACATCTTCATGGATCAGATCTTATTCAAGTGATGACTCCCAGCTATAAGGGAGAATGATAAGTATAATCCTTATTCAAGGCACAATAAATATGCCTGAAAAACAAAATCTGAGTTTCTTATCAAGAAAGAAGGGAAGTGGCTCAGCGTCTGTGGCTCAGGTGGCTAAGGCGCCAGCCACATACACCTAAGGTGGCGGGTTCGAA
>NW_003852495.1:4542835-4555336 GCF_000181295.1 Otolemur garnettii | reverse complement strand
AGGCTGAGGCAAGAGAATCACTTGAACCCAGGAATTTCAGATCACTATGAGCTGTGACAAACTAAGACTCTGTCTCAAAAAAACAAACAAACAAGACTCTGTCCTGGCCCACTCCAACATTCTTCCATGTTAGGAAGAAGGTTCTTGTGCGAGGCTGGCCCCATCTCAGTGACCGGGGTGGGGGGTGTAAGTAGCTGAGAGTGCACAGAATCGACAGTCGGGCTTGAGGCTATTTCCTATCAGCAGTGCAGCACTCATCACACCCGGTGCCACTGTCTATTTATTCATCTGTCTGGCCTACCAGACCTGGAAAACTTTGTATTGTCCTCATCATCTTTGACCCTCGTGCAGCCAGCTTGTGTATCTATTTCAAGGAGGGTGGGTGGCACAGCTGGATAAAGAGGAAAGCAGCCCAGGTGGCTAGGGCCACATCAGGATATGGCCTTCCTGGCTCTGAACATTTCACCATTAGCCTGAGGGCTATACAAAGCCTCATCTACGGAGGGATAGACTCTGCCAACAAGCCCCTCTGCAGACTGTACTGGCCTGAAGCAGCAGAGAGGTATCAGACACAAAGGACACAAACCTAGCATGTGCTGGTCCCACAAGGATTTGAGGCAAATGCCATTTTATAGACACTTAGATTTCTGATTGTATCAAGACAAGGGAGGCTGCCAGAATAGGCTATTTTCCAATCCCGTGAAATCTCACAACCCACCCAGCAACTACAAAAATTAATCCAGAAAAGACATTTTTACCTAAAATTGCTCTTCATGAACTCTATTTATTTACTCTAATCTGCTACCAAACCTAATTTTCCCCTTACATTCCCCTTACATTAGCAACTCTGAAATTTTAAATCATGTTCTTCTAGAAGACGGCAACATTGCAGTTCAATTACTAGTCACCAAAATTCGGAACACACCATTCTCTCCTTGACTCCTACCTGCTGTTGGGGTCTTACCTACAGAGGTAACTTCTCTCTCTTCTCATTTTCTCCTTTGATTCACTTTTATTCTCTTCATTTTCTTGAAGAGCAACTGTTTCTTTTCATCACTACACCTTGTGTGTTGGACTATCACTGCAGAGGCACAAACCCCTCCATGCAATGGAATCATTTACTGGGTACTCCGATACATTACTCCTATTAGTCAGTTTCAAGTTTCTCTTTTCCTTTTTACATACTTAGGAAATATTCAAACATATATAAAAGCAGAGCATAACAATCTACACACACATATACTTATCCAACAAGCTTCAATCCCATCATCATTCTACCATGTTTTTTCCATCTGTCCTTCCCCCACTTCATATTTTTTTGTAAATCTCAATCAACCAAGAACCAGTACATGTTCAAATTTCAAAAACTGTCCTTTTATGTTTGGTTTGAATCTCAAACCCCAAAAGGCAATTTGGCCGTTTTGTAAAATTACCACAAAGGTAACTTTCTTTGGTCGTTAAACTCTCTTTTAATCTAGAACAGAATCTTCTACCTAATTTTCTTTTCTGCTACTACTTGCTGAACAAATCAGGTCAACTCACTAGAATATGCCATTCTGAATTTGATCACTTTCTTGGGGTATTCCTTAAATTGTTTCACTATACTCAATATTTCCTGTAGACTGGAAATTCCTTCTAGAAGCTTGATTAGATTAGGTCATTTCACGGCCTTTGGGGCAGAGAGAGAAGTATAAGGAAATACCACAGGTGCTGTGTGGCTCTTACTGCATCACCTCAGGAGACGCAATTATCTGCTTCAATTTCAATTGACTATCTGTCTCAATGTCAGTAATATTGAGAATGATCAAGGGAATCTGGGTGGGAGTAGCCTGGTCCCTCTGGTAAGCAGCTCCCTAGCAACTTTTCATCAAATGGCTGCTGAGCATGGGTTTCTCCACATCAGGATATTTCTGATGTGAGAAATATCCTGGTTCAGTCACTGGATCCATTTTGGTCTGCAAAATGGAGATCTCCCCAATTGTATCATCCCTTCTACACAAAAGAATTTGTTTCTATATAGAAGTTTCTGTCATTCATTAGGGATATTTTGTTATCATGAACAGTCAATATTGGAAAAACAGGAAATTGTTTAATATGTTACATTTTTCCTTTTAGGTAGTAATTTTCACAGTAATAGGTTGGCCACACACAAGTCTGGACTAAGTGGAAAGGTCCTGCCCTCCACAATGGCAGATACCCTCCAGCCCTAGTGGCTTCTACCAATGGAGAATGGAGGGGCGAGACAATAAATCTTGTTTGATGATGACAATGTAAGTTTAGAGTCACCCAAATTTCAACTGCTTAGTTAATTATGCAAGTAACTGTTTCTAAAGGCTAAAGGCCAATGACAACTTAGATAATAGCAGATTCATCTCAGTAAAAAAATAAGTCCAGGCTCGGCACCTATAGCACAGTGGTTAAGGCGCCAGCCACATACACTGAGGCTGGTGGATTTGAACTCAGCCTGCACCACTAAAACAACCGTGACAACTGTAACAACAACAGAAATAGCTGGGCATTGTGGCGGGTGCCTATAGTCCTAGCTACTTTGGAGGATGAGGCAAGAGAAATGCTTAAGCCCAAGAGTTGGAGGTTGCTGTGAGCTGTGACACCACAGCACTCTACTGAGGGCAACACAGTTAGACCCTGTTACCCATAAAAAGTCCAAAAGGGTGATAAGAGGCTGTGGTGGCTCATGCTTCTATCAGCACTTTGGGAGGCAAAGGTGGCAGGATTACTTAAGCCAGAAGTTCAAGACCAGCCTAGGCATAGCAAGACCCTGTCTCTACAAAAAAAAAACTAGAAAAGTTAGCCAGATGTGGTGGCACATGCCTATAGTCTTAGCTATTAGGAAAGCTGAGGCCAAAGGACTGCTGGAGTCCAGGAGTTGGAGATTACAGTGAGTAATGATCACACCACTTCACTCCAGCCTGCGTAAGAGTGTGAACTAGTCTTAAAATAAAATAAAATAAATTAAATTTACCCAAAGGCAAAAAGACATCTGCACTCAGATGTTTACAGCAGTACAGTTCGCAATCACAAAGATGTGGAAACAACCCAAGTACTCAGCCATAAAAGAAAATGGTGAACAAATATTTCTTTCCTTTCTTTCTTTTTAAACAGAGTCTTACTCTGTTGCCCAGGCTAGAGTTACATGGTATCACAGCTCACAGCAACCTCAAACTCTTGGGCTTAAGAAAGAGATTCTCTCACCTTAGCCTCCCAAATAGATGGGACTACAGGTGTCCAGCCCCACATCGGGCTAGTTTTTCTATTTTTTAGTAGAGATGGACTCAGTCTTGCTCAGGCTGGTCTCAAATTCCTGAACCCAAGGTATCTGCCAGGCTAGGTCTCCCAGAGAGCTAGAATTACAGGAATGAGCCACAGCACCCAGCCATTGAACTAATATTTCTTTTTTTTTGAGACAGAGCCTCAAGCTGTCCCCCTGGGTAGAGTGCTGTGGCATTACAGCTCACAGCAACCTCCAACTCCTGGGCTCAAGCGAGTCTCCTGCCTTAGCCTCCCAAGTAGCTGGGACTACAGGCACCCGCCACAATGCCCAGCTATTTTTTGGTTGCAGCCATCACTGTTGTTTGGCAGGCGTGGGCTGGATTCAAACCTGCCACCTTAGGTGTATGTGGCTGGCGCCTTAGCCACTTGAGCCACAGGTGCTGAGCCTGAACTAATATTTCTTGTATTAAGCTGGATAGAAGTGGAAACCATTTTTCTAAGTGAAGTGTCACAAAAATGGAAAAGCAAACACCACATGTACTCACTATTAAATTGAAACTAAGTGATCAAAACTATGTGCACATATGAAAATAACACTCATCAGAAAGCAAGTAGGTTGGGGGGGATAGGCAAATTCACACCTAATAGGTACCATGCACACTATCTGGGTGACGGGCACACTTAACAACGTCAATTCAAACTGTAAAGCAATTTACATAACCAGAAGGTCTACCCCCATAATATTCTTGGAAAATAAAAACCCAGAGAGTGACCAAAAATTAGAAAGTCTGAAAAATGGATTTTTTTTTTTTTTTTTTTGAGATGGAGCCTCAAGCTGTCCCCCTGGGCAGAGTGCCGTGGCATCACACTCACAGTAACTTCCAACTCCTGGGCTCAAGTGAGTCTCCTGCCTCAGCCTCCCAAGTAGCTGGGACTACAGGCGCCCGCCACAACGCTGGGCCATTTTTTGGTTGCAGCCATCATTGTTTGGCGGGTCCGGGCTGGGGATTTGAACCCGCCACCTTAGGTGTATGTGGCTGGTGCCTTAGCCACTTGAGCCACAGGCGCCGAGCCTGAAAAATGGATTTATATAAGCTTTCTACAGAGTGAACTTCAGTCTCTGATTAACAGCAGGAATTTGTCCAGCTCTGTCCAAATTATTGCAAAGAAGGGGAAAAAAGCAGCAATTTGAATTTTCATTTGGCACATACATTCAGGAAAAATTTAGTCTGTATCTGTTATGGAAGATCTACTAGCCAAAACAAGAAAGAAATAACCCTGAATTTTACTATTAGTCTAAAAAAGAAAAAAAAAAAAGTACCCATTAAGCACTTTTAACAGTGTTGTCATTTGGAAGTCAGAATCAAATAATTTGAAATGTAAAGGACAAAAACGTAAATTTAGGCTCATTTGTTTAATAATCTTCTAACCTATTTAATTTGAAACAAAAGCAATTCAGAACCTGGCACACACTAATTTCTTACAAGAAGTACCAACAGAAAGGGGACAAGGGCTACCACTACAGTGATGTGGGAAAACTATGACAATATTCACCTCTGGACTACATTTTCCTACCTAAGTATGACACAGAAGATACTCTACCTCAATGTCCTGGAGACTGAATTCCTTCTGATCGGTAAAGTTTGCAGCCCCAGCACTCAGTTCCATCAGCATTTTGGCGATCTCAGGCTTTATGGCTGAGGTCAGCCGACTGGCTGCTTCCATGACATGCTCCTGCACATCTTTGAGCTGCATGGCCGCCTTAGAGTAATGAGAGTTCCTGAACACAGTACTGAAAAGATCTGTGAGGAACGTACTGGCACGGCAGAAGACGTTGAGGGCGTCCAAGTACTTAGAGATGCCTTGCTGGATGTCAGCGATGGGAGTGGAGTGGGGCACGGCATGGTGGCAGCTGCCTGCAGCGGTCAGACCGCCCAAGGGGGCAGTGGCGGCTGTAGATGCCAGGGGAGCACTCAGTGCTCGGCCCAGCTCCGGCATCGGGTACTGCTGGTGCTGCTGCACTTTCTGCTTGGACCCGCCAAGCAAGAAGCGCCGCTTGTAGTCCATTTTACTGTCCTGGGCACTGCAGCAATACATACGGAGAGAGAACTATCCCAGGGACCCTGAGTAGGTCAGGGTTCTGATTCTTCTTCTTCCAAAGTGGTAGCTAGGTATAAAAATAGTGGAGTTCTGCAAATCTAAGTTTTAAAAAAGGCATTTCCATGAGGCAGGTGACCACACAATCCAATGTAGATGTGAGAAGGACAAGTTTATATAATTAATATTTTCAACGTAGGCAGGACCTCTGACAAAAAATACAAGTGTGTCCAAATGCAATATGAGAACTGTTCAGCATTCCACTCTCAATAAAAAGATATGCATGTTTATAATTGTGTTGCAAGAATATTTTGATACTTGTATTTACAATGGAAAAAAAATAACTTAACTTTAAAAAATGTATTATAATGTAATACAATGTATCTTCAATATACCAAAAAAAGTTAGAACCCAAAAACCCACAAGCTGATCAACAGCAATTTAAAAAGCAATACAGAATTACTGTGCGCTAAGTCCTCAGAAAGGAAGAGTAAACCTCTGCAGAGTTTTGACAGAGCCTGCCTGTCAAATCCATTTACCTTTAAAGCTTCCTCTTTGCGATGCTAAAAATTTCCAAATTTCCTCTACTGTTTTCTGAAAACCATTTTTTTAAATGGCATTTGTTATTGTAAGTCTTCTCCTTTCCCTTTGTTCTCTGAGGTAGTGGTTTCCTTGTAACATTAATAAGAGGTGCTTCCAGACTGGGTTGGCCCTCAATTGTCAAGTCTAAAGCAAGAATGCACAGACGTATTTGTAAGGCCTCTAAGTCATTTCCTGTAAAGGGAAAAAATAAGATAAAAGTTAGGAAGGCTATAAGACAATGAATAATTCTGCAACATTAACGTGTGCAATGCTATTATTCACACAGTGGGCTATACATGAATAAGAAATCATATTATAGCCTTACAGGGCCAGGAGTGGTGGCTCATGCCTGTAATCCTAGCATTCTGGAAGGCTCAGGCAGTTGGACTGCCTGAGCTCACGGGTTTGAGACCAGCCTGAGCAAGAGCAAGACCCCATCTCTAAAAATAGCCAGGCATTGTGGTGGGCACCTGTAATCCCAGCTACTTGGGAAGCTGAGGCAAGAGAATCGGTTGAGCCCAAGGAATTTGAGGTGGCTATGAGCTTGTGACACCATGGAACTCTACCGAGGGTGACAAAGTGAGACTCTGTCTCAAATAAATAAATAAATAAATAAATTATCACCTTATAGAAGTAGAGCTGAACTATGAAATGACTGTTAGAAAATTTCTCAAGCTGGGCGGCACTCGCAGCTCAGTTGGTTGGGCGCCAGCCACATACACTGAGGCTGGCGGGTTCAAACCTGGCCCGGGTTTGAACAACTGCAACAACAACAACAAAAAATAGCCAGGCAATGTGGTAGGCACCTGTAGTCTCAGCTACTAGGGACGCTGAGGCAAGAGTATCACTTAAGTTCAAGAGTTTGAGGCTGCTGTGAGCTATGATGCTACAGCACTCTACCAAGGGCAACAGAGCGAGACTCTGTCTCAAAAAAAAAAAAAAATGAAAAGAAAATTCCTCAAGCTATAGTATAAAAATAATGCAACAAAAGTATGATTCCACATCAACCACTCTAAAACTAAGAGTAATGAGCTGACCCTTTGAACAGGGCCTGGATCTGTATTTGGCACTCCCTTGATACCCCCTTGAAGACATGAGTACGCGAGAAGACAGAGAGACTCACATTACAGTGAGGGCCGAGGACAAGTATGGCGCTCATAAAACTTTACAAGGAATCAGCAAAAGGAGAGATAAGCAAGAGGGAGAGAAATTAGGAAGGTTATTATGAAAAAATATGTATTATTCTAAGGTAGGCCTGCATTGTAGGATAGATTTTCAACAAGTGCAAAAGGGACAGGTGGGGGTCTCCAAGGAAAGGGACTAACACAGCAAAGGTCCTAAAGCAAAACAGTACAAGGTCTATTCAGGATACTCTACCAGGACCAGGTGTGGTGGCTCACACCTATAATCCCAGCACTCTGGTAGGCCAAGGGGGGTGGATTGCTTGAGCTCAGGAGTTCCAGACCACCCAGCTACTAAAAATAGCTGGCCACAGTGCCTAGCACCTGTAGTCCCAGCTACTCAGGAAGCAGAAGGATGGCTTGAATTCAGTAATTTGAGGTAGCTGTGAGCTGGGCTGATGCCAGGGCACTCTAGACTGGGGCAACAGAGAGAGACTGGGGAAAAAAAGAAAGGGATAGTCGACTGGGCTAAACTACAGACTACAGACTATAGAACAAGGCTGAGAGGTAGGTGGCTGGCAGGCAAATTTTACTGACAAGGTTCTTAAAATCTTCACCATGGTACCAGTTTCACTCTGTATGTTCAGAAGGAAAGCCTGGCAGGGTATTCAATTCTTACCCCAGAGGAGCTTCAGTAGAACCCCTAACTCTGAATAGGTTTAAATGGGAATATTTGGACATTGCTGGTTGTAGTTTCTGATGCTTACAAGTACAATAGTCTGGCTCGGTGCCTATAGCTCAACCGGCTAAGGCGCCAGCCACGTACACCTAAGGTGGCAGGTTCGAATCCCCAGCCCGGACCCGCCAAACAACAATGACAGCTGCAACCAAAAAATAGCCGGGCGTTGTGGCGGGCGCCTGTGGTCCCAGCTACTTGGGAGGCTGAGGCAGGAGAGTTGCTTGAGCCCAGGAGTTGGAGGTTGCTGTGAGCTGTAATGCCACGGCACTCTACCCAGGGGGACAGCTTGAGGCTCTGTCTCAAAAAAAAAAAAAAAAAAAACCAAACAAGTACAATAGTCTGATTCTTCTATTATCCCTGAACTAAAATCAGGGATAATACTTGCTTGAAACTATTGGTATCTATCCTCCCAAACATAACAATAGTTCAAATATATTTTACTAAAAGTTGTATTTAACATATATTAAAACTTCAATCCAGGGGTGGTGGCTTACACCTGTAATACTAGCACTCTGGGAGGCTGAGGTGGATGGATCACCTGAGCTCAGGAGTTCAAAACCAGCCTGAGCAATAGTGAGACCTCCCACTCCCGTCTCTACGAAAAATAGAAAAACTAGGCTCAGTACCTGTAGCTCAAGCAGCTAAGGCGCCAGCGACACACACCAGAGCTGGCAGGTTCGAATATAGCATGGGCCTGCCAAACAACAATAACAACTACAACCAAAAAAAATAGCCAGGCATTGTGGAGGGTGCCTGTATCCCAGCTACTTGTGAGGCTGAGGTAAGAGAATCACTTAAGCCCAAGAGTTTGAGGATACTATGAGCTGTGATGCCAAAGCATTCTACCCAGGGTGACAGCTTGAGAGTCTGTCTCAAAAAAAGACTTGAACTATTTATCTTACAGAAATGGGCAAGCTGATTCTAAAATTCATATGTATGGTAGGGGTGATAGTATGCACTTGTCATTCCAGCTTCTTGGGAGGCTAAGGTAGGAGCATCACTTCAGCCCATTCCAGTTCTTGGGAGGCTAAGGTAGGAGCATCACTTCAGCCCAAGAGTTTGAGACCAGCTTAGCTAACATAGTGAGAGACTAAGTCTCTTTACAAAATTAAAATTAGGGTAGCTCCTATGGTTCAGTGAGTAGGGTGCCCCATATACCAAGGGTGGTGGGTTTGAACCCGGCCCTGGCCAAACTGCAACAAAAAAATAGCTGGGCGTTGTGATGGGTGCCTGTAGTCTCAGCTACTCGGGAGGTTACTATGAGCTGTGATGCCACAGCACTCTACCGAGGATGACAAAGTACGACTCTGTCTTTTAAAAAAAAAAAATTAAAATTAATGCTGGGCACAGTGGTTGTTATCCTAGTGCTCTAGGAGGCTGAGGCAAGACGACTGCTTGAGTTAAGGAGTTTAAGACCTGGCTAAGCAAGGTGAGACCCTGTCTCTACAAAAGATAAAACAAAATAGTCAGGCATCCTGGTGTATGAGCCTGTAATCCCAGCTTCTCAGGAGGCTAAGGCAGGAGGATTACTTTGAGCTCAGGAATTGGAGGTTGCTGTGAGCTACGATGACACCACTGCTCTCTATGGTGACAGGGTGAGACTCTGTCTCTGAATAAATAAATATAAAACTAAACTGGCCAGGTGCAGTGGCTCATGCCTGTAATCCCAGTACTCTGGGAGGCTGAGACAGGCAGACTGCTTGAGCTCAGGAGTTTCACACCAGCCTAAGCAAGAGCAAGACCCAGTCTTTAAAACTAGCTAGGCAGCTTAGCACCTGTGGCTCAAGAAGCTAAGGCGCCAGCCACATACACCTAAGGTGGCAGGTTCAAATCCAGCCCGGGCCCGCCAAACAACAATGATGGCTGCAACCAAAAAATAGCCAGGCACTGTGGTGGGCACCTATGGTCCCAGCTACTTGGGAGGCTGAGGCAGAAGACTTGCTTGAGCCCAGGAGTTGGAGGTTGCTGTGAGCTGTGATGCCACGGCACTCTACCCAGGGGGACAGCTTGAGGCTCTGTCTCAAAAAAATAAAATAAAATAAGCTAGGCATTGTGGTTTAGCAAGTCCAGCTACCCAAGAGTCTGAGACAAGAGGATCACTATAATGCCACAGCACTCAACTCCAGGGCAACTAAGTGAGACTCTATCTCAAAAAAAATAAAGAATAAAGAAGTAAAATTAGGGTGGTGCCTGTGGCTCAGTGAGAAGGGTGCCGGCCCCATATACCAAGGATGGCGGGTTCAAACCCAGCCCCAGCCAAACTGCAACAAAAAAATAGCTGGGAGTTATGGCAGGTGCCTGTAGTCTCAGCTACTCGGGAGGTTGAGGAAGAGATCACCTAAGCCGAAGCACCTCAGGAGGTTGCCATGAGCTGTGATGCCACAGCACTCTACCAAGGACAACAAAATGAGACTCTGTCTCTTTAAAAAAAAAAAAATTAAAGCATTAGCCAGGTGTAGTGACACCGCCTGTAGTCCTAGCTACTCCAGAGGCTGAGGCAGGAAGACTGCTTGAGCTGAGAACTGGAGGTTTTAGTGAGTTATGACCGTACCACTGCACTCCAGCCTGAGAGACAGAGCAAGATTCTTCTCTAAAAAAAGAAAAATCAAGAAGAAAAGCAGACAAAACAGACTTCATCAAAAGCAATCATTTGTGCATCAAAGGTCACTATGAAGAAGGTAAAGAGAAAAAACAAGAAGGTGAAGAGACAACACATATAGTATGGATAAAAATATTTAAAAATCATAAACCTGTTAAGTGTCTAGCATCCAAAATAAATAATGAACTCTTAAAACTCAACAAGGTTACTAACTCAATTAAAAGATGGGCAAAGGATCTGAATAGACATTCCTCCCAACATACAGAAGTGGCCAAAGGCATTAGGGAAATGTAAATCAAGACAATTACCACTTTACACACAGCAGAATGGCTATAATAAAGGCGTATAAAAAGCAAAAGAGAAAATAAGTCTTGGCAAGAATGCAGAGAAATTGGAACCCTCACACATTGCTGGTGGGAATGTAAAATGATGAAGCCACTATAAAAAGGAGTTTGGCAGTTTCTCAAAATGGTAAAGATAGAATTACCATATGACCAAGCAATTTTACTCAAGAAAATTGAAAACATATGTTCATACAAAAACTTGGAACACAAATGTTCCTAACAACATTATTTATAAAAGTCAAAAAACAGGAACACCTTAGTGTCTACCAACTGATGAATGAATAAACAAAATGTCTATGCCAAACAATGAACTATTATTGAGCAATGAAATAAAATAAAGTACCTATACACCTTTCAACATGATGAAGGGTTCATTTCAGGGCTCAGGATGAACCCTGAAAACTTCTGAATAAAGCCAGAAATGAAAGGTCATACACTAAGCCAGGTGGGGTGGCAGGTGCCTGTAGTGCCAGCTACTCAGGAGGCTGAGACAGGAAGATTGCTTGAGCCCCGGGAGTTTAGGGCTATAGTGAGCTGTGATCATGCCTATGAATAGCCACTATACTCAAGCCTGGGCAACATGGCCAGAACTCATCTTTAAAAGAAAAAAAAATGTCCAGATAAGGATATCCTATAGACAGAAAGAAAGTAAACTAGTGGTTGTCAGGAGTTAGGGTAGGAAAAAAATTGGAAGCAACTGTTCATGAACGTGGGGTTTCTTTTAGAAATGATTAAAATGTTCTGGAATAAAATAGTGGTATCCTGTAACTTTGTCAATATGCTAAAACCCAATGAATTCACTTACTGACTGACTGAGAGGGTCTTACTCTGGTCACTCAGACTGGAGTGCAATGGCATGATGATAGCTTACTACAAACCTTAAACCCCTGGCCCGAAGTGATCCTCCTGTCTCAGCCTCCTGAGTAGCTGGGACTGTAGGCATGCACCATCATGAAAACTAATTTACTTTTTGTAGAGACAGGCTCTCACTACATTGCTCAGGCTGGTGGTCTCAAACTTCTGGCCTGAAGCAATCCTCCTGCCTCATCCTCCTAAAGTGCCAGGAGGTAAGCCACTGTACTTGGCCAAGACAAAGGCTTTAAATCAGCTATTTTATTTACTTTTATGTTTTTGAAGACAGAGTCTCCCTCTGTGTCTTCATAGCTCACAGCAACCTCAAACCCTTGGGCTCAGGTGATTCTCTTGCCTCAACCTCCCAAGCAGTTGGGAAACGCCCAGCACAATACCCAGCTATTTTTAGAGACTGGGACTAGCTCTTGCTCAAGCTAGTCTCAAACTCCTGAGCTCAAGCAATCCACCCACCTCAGCCTCCCAGAGTGCTAGGACAGTGGTTCTCAATTTTTCTAATGCCACAACCCTTTAATACAGTTCCTGTGGGTTGTGACCCACAGGTTGAGAACAGCTGCACTAGGATTATGAGAGTGCTAGGATTACAGGGGGGGGGGGGACACTGCACCCAGCTAAATCAGCTATTTTAAATATGTTCAAAGAACTAAAAGAAACCATGTCCAAAGAATGTAAGGAAAATAAAAGAACAATGTCTCAGGAAACATAGATTATATTCTTTTTTTATGGAGATAGAGTCTTACTTTGTTTCCCTGTCTTACTTTGTTTCCCTCGGTAGGTGTCACAGCTCACAGCAACCTCAAACTCTTGGGCTCAAGTGATTCTCTTAACTCAGCCTCCCGAGTAGCCCACAGGCACCCACCACAATGCCTGCCAATTTTTCTGTTTTACCAGGCCCAGGCTGGGTTCAAACCTACCAGT
>NW_003852495.1:4541058-4542804 GCF_000181295.1 Otolemur garnettii | reverse complement strand
AAAAAAAAAAAAAGAAAAGAAATGTGGTTGTGATAGTTGTATATCAGGCTGGAAGAGAACTGACTAGGTCCATGGCTTACCCTTTGTATTAAATTGCCAGATGGATCAGAGTTAAAGAAGTAAGGGAGGGATGAATCAGTGGATCAAGAGGATTTTTTAGGGCAATGGAAGAGTTCTGTATGACACTATAATGATAGAAACATGTCATTACAGATTTGTCAAAACGCATAGAATGTACACCAAGGGTGAGCCTAATGTAAACTATGGACTTTTGATAATAATGTGTCCATGTCGGTTTATCAGTTTTAACAAATGCACCCCTCTGTTGGGGGGTGTTGATAATGTGGGAGGCTGTGCATGGATGCAAATGGGGTATGTGGGAATTCTCTACTTTCCACTCAATTTAAAATAAGTTTATTAATTTTTCTAACTAAGCAAAAAAGGCAGTAAACAGAATATTTGTTCCAAAAGGAAAAATATACTCCATATTCAAGAAATATGATTTGTTCTTAAGGACAAAAAGGAGAGGGAGAAAAATTTTTGTATCAAAGTGTATAAAAACGCGAAGAGGTATGAGGGCAAATATCTGATAACCGACAAAAGCTTAAAATACGTAAGATTAATACTTTGAAAAAGTTTTATGGGCTTGGTGCCTGTGGCTCAAGTGGCTAAGGCGCCAGCCACATACACCTAATGTGGCGGGTTTGAATCCAGCCCGGCCCGCAAAACAACAATGATGGTTGCAACCAAAAAATAGCCGGGCGTTGTGGTGGGCGCCTGTGGTCCCAGCTACTTGGGAGGCTGAGGCAGGAGACTCACTTGAGCCCAGGAGTTGGGAGGTTGCTGTGAGCATGATGCCATGGCACTCTACCCAGAGGGATAGCTTGAGGCTCCGTCTCAAAAAAAAAAAAAAAAGATATTATTATTATTAATATTTTTGAGACAAAGCCTCAAGCTGTCACTCTGGGTAGAGTGCTGTGACATCACAGCTCACAGCAACCTCCAACTCCTGGGCTCAAGCAAGTCTCCTGCCTTTGCCTCTCAAGTAGCTGGGACCACAGGCGCCTACCACAACGCCTGGCTATTTTTTGGTTGCAGCCATTGTTGTTTGGCAGTCCTGGGCTGGATTTGAACCCGCCAGCTTAGGTGTATGTGGCTGGCACCTTAGCCACTTGAGCCACAGGCACTGAGCCCACACTTAAAATATTATAATCAAATTGTCTAAAGTAGTTTGACAAAAGTGAGAACCTTGAAAGCAATAAGAGATTAGCAACTCACTACAAAAAGTTGATTCTATCTACAGACATTACTTAAAACTGTCACAAGCAGTGAATTAGAGAATATGAACCACTGCTCTCAGAAGGCACTCATGTGCCTCTCAGCCAGGCTCCTATGTGCCATGGTCATAGTAATTCATACAGTCCTCAATACAGAAACTTGCTTTCTGTGTGTTCTTTTTAAAGATATCCTATTGAATATGTATTGTTAATTCATGAATACTGAACTCACACCCAGCAGCACTATACCTAAATGAGGCTATCTAACACACGTATTTTCTCCATGAGGCATATCACAGCCTTCTTCAGTTTAGGAACACTATTATGCTTAAGGGTCATTATAGCCTTTCGGCCGGAGACGCCATCTTTCAGTAATTCACCAAAATGACGAACACAAAGGGAAAAAGGAGAGGCACCCGATACATGTTCTCTAGTAGTCTCAAACTCCTGAGCTCAAGCAATCCACCCA
>NW_003852495.1:4531757-4541038 GCF_000181295.1 Otolemur garnettii | reverse complement strand
AAAAAAAAAAGAAAAAGTTTTATGACCAACCACAAATGTATGTAAGTGATATAAATGGCCTGTGCAGTCCTTAGAATGCATTTTCTCTGCTTATTACTTTCCAATGTTTTTGCGTGTAAACTATTTGACCAGTCCTGAAGTAGAATCAAAGTATTTAGTAAATAATTCGGAGTGGGGGAAAAAGTAATCTTTACAAAAATCTTCACAGTAAAAATCTGAAAATAGGGAGCGGAGACTGTGACTCAGTGGCTTAGTCACCAGCCACATATACTGAGAGTGGCAGGTTCAAACCCAGCCCCGGTCAAACTGCAACAACAGCAAAAAAAACAGCTGGGCTTTGTGGTGGGTACCTGTAGTCCCAGCTACTTGGGAGGCTGAGGCAAGAGAATCGCCTAGGCCCAAGAGCTGGAGGTTCCTATGAGCTATGACGCCCCAGAACTCTACCAAAGGAGACAAAGTGAGACTGTCTTTAAAAAAAAAAAAGGAAAAAAATCTGAAAATAACAAAAATGTTACTTCTTAAGCATTGTATTAAGCATTGTAAAGTGCCATATAATTGCTAAAATACATGTAGCAAAAATGTGTGCCATATTGACAAATGAAAATGTTTTTGAAATATCAGTAAGGGTCAAATAAAAGTTTATTTTGTTAGAATTTTGGAGCGAAATTTTCCTAAATGATTGCTCAATTGTGAGCTTAGGGAACTGTAGTTTCTTGTAGTAAATGTATAATAAAAGAAATTCCTTAAGGAAGTACTGATGCATCATATTCATTCAGTCGGCCAGTCGCAGCTCTCAGCTGGACTGGTCTCCTGCCATTGTTGCTCCAGGTGAAATCATCTTCCTGAAAGCAGCCACAGTGACCAATCTAAAATGCAGCTGATGTTGCTGGCCTGCTTCAAACTCTTCACATGATTATTCCATTTGGTTATTTGACTCCCCTTTGTTGCTTACCAAATAAAGTCCAAATTCCCTTTGCGTGGCATACGAAGCCCATTCCAGCTTAGCCCGCCCTTCTTACCACTTAGTCTTTTTTTATCTTTTATGTTCTAGTAATTGTCAACTGTTTCATGCCTGAGACGTGCCATACTGCTTCAGGACTCCATGATTTCGCTCATGCTTTTCCCTCCTCCTGGCACATGCTCCCCACCTTTCTTTAGCCATCTTGCACATATTCATCCTTCAAGACAGCTCAGATAGCCTCCAGGTTGAGTTAGAAGCCCACTCTTTGGTTTCTATAGCATCCTATGAATACTTCTATCTCAGCAGCTATCAAATTATGTGGAAGTTGTCTGTTTTTAAGTCTGTCTTCCCCCTTTAACCGTAAGTATCTTTAGGCCAGAGGCTGTGTTTAATCATCCTGTATACCAGCATCTAGTTCAAGGAATGGAATACAGCATGCACTTAATAAATTTAAGGGGTATTTTATAAATAATCTTCTAGACACTGCAGTAGACATTGATGACCTCTGAAGATTCGATTTCTGCCATATGGGACCTCACAGCTCATCAGACAAAAGAGGACATGAAAAATGACAGACATGAGAGCACTATCAACGGTCAAATGAGGCTATGCCAAGTGGCTCACCCCTGTAATTTTAGCACTTTGAAGACCTAGGGGGTTGGATCACTTGAGGCCAGGAGTTCAAGACCAGACTGAACAAAAGCAAGACCCCATCTCTACAAAGAAAAGTAAAATTAGCCAGACGTGGTGGCAAGCGCCTGTAGTCTCAGCTACTTGGAAGGCTACAGCAAGAGGATCACTTGAGCCTCTGAGTTTGAGGTTGCAGTGAGCTATGCCACAGCACTCTAGCTTGGACAACAGAACAAGGCTCTGTCTCAAAAACAAAAAAAGGCAAATGAGTGAGAATCTACTCTCATTTTAGCCAGATTTACCCAGAGATTACTTCCCACCAACCAACCATGGACTATGGAATCTTGCTCTGTTAAAAACACTTCTGAGAAGTAAAACATTTAAAGACAAATTGGCAAGGCCAGGCCCAGCGGCTCATGCCTGGAATCCTAGTACTCTGGGAGGCTGAGGTGGGTGGATTGCTTGAGCTCAGGAGTTTGAGACCAGCCTGGGCGAGAGCAAGACCCCTATCTCTACTAAAAATACTAAAACTAACCAGGTGTGGTGGTGCAGGTGCCTGTAGTCACAGCTACTTGGGAGGTTGAAGCAAGAGGATTGCTTGAGCCCTGGAGTTTGATGCTGCTATGAACAATGATGATGCCAATGCATTCTACTCAGGGCAACAGAGTGAGACTCTGTGTGAAAAACAAATACATACGTACGTACATACATACATACAAGTAGGTGTAGGAAAAGAGAAAAGATAATAGTGATCTACAAACTAACCCATTTCTCCTTGGAGTTTTCATGAGAACTCTTCAATGTGATAGAAAACTTTTTTCAAGCTTTTGTTCTCTAGAATCTCAAATGTGATCAGGATTTGTTCTGTAAATAATGGAAGTGATGGCATTTCTAGTCCCAACCCTATTGTATAACAACTACACATCAACAACCACCAATAACTGTATTTTGTGCTGTCAGCCAAGTATAGTGCTAAGATAGGAGATAAGGTTATCTCATTCAGCCTTCATAACAAGCCTATGAAGTAAGTACTATTATTAACTCCATTTTACAGGGGAGGAAATTGAAACTTGAAGAGGTCAAGCAACTTGCCCAGAATCACATCTCTAGTAGGACTTAGAAGCAGGATTTGAACCCAGGCAGTCTGAGTGCAGGGTTCGCAATGTTGATGTGTTCACCATACTACCTGGTAAAATGCAATAAATTAACACTCGTCACACTTGGTCCACTATGAATTATCCTTTCTTTGTTTTACAAGATGGGAAATTTTTTTAGGGACTGCTCAAATCCCTGTATATCAAATCATAGAAGAATTTAACAAAGAGCAACAACACATAGAAAATGCATATGAACATATACAAATTATTCTTGACCTTAATTAAATGGCAATTTATAAGACTGAATCAAGTTGTCAGTATCTTGTTGTTTTGTTGGGGGTTTTTTAAATTAAAGATATGTTGAGGTCTATAGAAGTATTAGTTACTGTCATAAGTTTTCTAATAGCAGAGTGTTTTAAACTATTTAAGGATTTGGGGAAACTATCCACGTAACTGTTGCTCCTTAAAGTCTTTTGTGAAAATATTTTAATGTAAATTTTTATATTTTGCCGTTTTAATTCACCTATAATTTTTCCAGCAAAATGAAACCTCATGTGGAAATAAACACTCAAAAGTGCTTTTTTAAAAAAACTTTACTTTTTCCCTTTTAGACTCCAGAAACAATTTCCTTATAAAGCTGACTTCCCTTCTGGAAATGATTTTTGTTTCCAACCATGTTGAGAATCCGTTTTTTCATTCGTTCTCTCTCTCTCTCCACCCCTTTCTCCTTTTGCTTTCTTGGTGGTAGCTGGGAGGAATCAGAGTGGGCATGGGACGGAGAGAAGAGAGAAAAACAGAAGAAGAATTGTACACCACCGTGTCTGAATCTGGCTTCTGCTTGCAGATCATTACATCCAAGTTGCACTTTTCCCTTTTTATTTCCGTTTTTGGACAGTTCTTTTATCATCCAGCCCACTGGGTAGACAAAGCACTGTTGGTGCCCTGAGCGACAGAACTCTGGTAGGGGGCTGGCTGTAAATTGACGTGGCATGGAAATTCTCCGCTAAGTTGTAGCAGCTTGCATGTTTCTCTAAGATCAAGCCCAGCCTCCCGGGGCTGTAGCTTAATCATGGGTTCAATGACTTTACAGAAAAATGGATAGAAAAAGTCTTCAGCTCCTTTCTCTGGATCCAAATGTTTTCTTTTTGAGTATCTATGATTTAGCTGAACACAAAATCAAAGCAGTTAAGTCTGTAACTTTCTTTTCGCAGCTTAAACAACAGAATTTGCTGCTCTCCCTCCCCTTTCCTGCAATTTAATTCCTTGCAGATTTTGCCATGGGGTGCGGACTTAGAAAGCTAGAAGACCCTGATGATAGCAGCCCTGGAAAAATATTTTCTACCCTGAAGAGACCGCAAGTGGAAACAAAGACAGAATTTGCTTACGAATATGTATTGCTGGATTTTACTCTACAAGGTACTTTTTGCTTCTGTTTTATTTGTTAAATGTTTTGACTATAAAGTGTTGGCTTATGAATTTAGAATCTGTTCTTCATAATTAGATTATATAATCATTGTAACAATGATGCTTTGTTTCTTAATTACATTTTGAAAGATTTTTGTTTTGTTTGTTTCTTTGTTGGTAAAATGGCTCATCTGTACTTTTCTAAAATTAGGGAAACTGGTGGGAAAGACTCCTTTCATTTTTACATCAAATATTTGTTTGTAGAAGGATTTATGAAAAAAAAGTTTGATTTCCAGGATAAATTGCTATAGCTTTAGTGACAAATTGTGATTTGAAAAAGATGTGAGACGCTCAAAAAGGTGGTAGGTAGGAAATATTACTTGCATCGTGCTGTGGAAGATTGTTTGCTAGGACAATTCTGGGGTTTCCATCTATGTTACATTTTGTGATTGTGTAGTCACTGGCTATTTTTGACCAAACTAAACTAAAAGTTTGAAAATTAAAAAGAAAAAAAGGTAGCCTTCTGAAAGACACTTAGCTCAGTGCCCTGTCCCTAACAGAGAAACCCTCTGTTCCAGAAAGTTGGAAACACAAATAAACAACCCCAGATGGCAGTTCTGTGGAAGGAATGGAGGCGGCTTGACTTCACAAACACTTTGCCTCATTTCTTTTAGAAACTTTAGAGCGCTGTACAACTGCATGGACAAAACAGCTTCTAAAAAGAACTACACTTTAATTATGGGGTACTAAAAATGAAATTTAGAGTGCCCTGTTTGCTGTTAAAGGTGCCCAGAGATTAGTGTTTTAAGTTCTCATACTATAAAGTTGTATTTTTCAATTCTAACAAGCCACACATTTTATCCGTTTACAGAACATTTTATACTAACTCAATTATCATGTTTGATTTATCTTAATTTTGCTTGAACTTTTTGTTGTTTATACAAATTCTCTTTTTTTCTTCTTTTGGTTTTACTCTGGAAACAGTACATCTTTGTGCAAGAAGCAAGAGCAGCCCATTTTTCTTTGTCAAAAATTAAGCTGGCCAGCAAACAAACTCCCTTCCAGGGAAATGCACAAAAAAGTACATATACTTTTAACATGTTTGCATTCCTATTTTTAATCTAAGGCTAAGACTAGCAAAAAAATTAGTTTTCTTAATCTTATTTTTAATTATGAAAGTTAACAATGGGTTAAGATAATGGTGATAATCAGAGAAGTTACCCATCAGGTGAATTTTTTCTATACTATTTCAGAAATCATTTGAGAAAATATTTGTGGTATGGTGCTATATTTGCTCCCTTGATTTTCCACGTCAATTATTTTTGAGGACTAGTTTCTTTAAATCCATAGGACACACACACAAACAAATCCTTAATCTTTTGTTTGTTTTCTTTTTTTCATCTTTTTCTTTTGACCTTTTTTCTTGGTCTTTTTGTTGTTGTTGTTTCCTTTTTAATTTTTTTCTTTTTACTCCCCTTAATCTTGAAACCTAGTCATAAAATTTAGATCAGAGCCATGTTGATCTGTACTTTAAGATTGGCTGCACAACCCACTGTAGGATCACAGGGCTTAAAGTCACTTGACAAGTTTTTCTGATTCATTTCCTCCCAACAGTGTTAATGTCTCAAACAAATGTGTATAAATGCCATCATCCTCGAATCGGAAAGATCTACAGCTTTATTCAAAAGTCATTTAGGTTTTGGTATTATCAAAAGTCCTTCTTTCTGTGAAAACAGTACAGTTTCTACCTTCCACTCCAGGTGCTTAGAAGAGCGTAAGTATGGGCATAGCTGCAAATGTCAGCACGCAAAGCAGATACATCTTTTAAGGTGGCACCTGGTTCCACTGGTACAGGTATCGTGGTGCCCATTGCTCTCCACTTCTTCCCCATGTTTTTGTTTTATTTTTTTCTTGGTTTGTTTTTGTCTTTGCCTTTGCCATTGCTTCAGAAGGCAGGACTCTCAGCATCAGCCCAACTCCACAAACCACCTTCCAGGTCCTAGTTTCCCTTCTGTTGTTTCTCACTCTACCTGCCACTCCAGCACACATAGGGGTAGGTTAAAATACCCCAGCCTTCTGCTTGGCACTGGAAGTTCTGTACTGGGATTGCTGGAAAGAATATCAGAGTCCCATCGCCTGCCTTGCAGAGGTCTCCATGGAATGAGCAACCTATGTGGAAAAAAAACCGCCTAGTGACAGCTGTGTGTGCTCATGGCTCATCATGAGCCTGTGTCTTAATTATCTTCCTTAGTTTTTTCCAAATACAGACCATGAGACAAAAAGTAAAGTTCCAATGGGGCAGGAGCTGGAGTTCCTTTGACAATTCCCAGTGTCTGCCCTGTGTCATGATGATTATAACTATTTTGAACAATTTATTTATTTTCCATTCAATTCCATCTCCACCCATCTCCCTTCCCCCTACCCGAGCTGTACAGTTTTACAAGTACATTTCAAATAATGTTACACAGAGTTTCCACAGTGGGGTATACTTACTTTAGGAGAATGAAATGTTATTTTTATCTCAATGTAGATAAAAGACTTCAAAGTTATCCCACTTTATTACCTCTATTAAGAATGAATTCCTTTGTCACCTACTACTCTGCCTTTACTTTCAAAGCTCCGTCCTGAACACAACACAACTTAGGCCTCTCAGCCTCTCCCTCTCCCTCCACCATGTTCCCCACACTTTTTTCTTTTTAGCCTTTGAGTCATTATTTATATATACACTGGAGAAATGATAGTGTAGTCTTTAAGCGTATGAGTCCCTGGATCATAGTTCCTAGGTCCTGAACTTGGGCTCTTTCCACTAATTGTGGCAAATTTGTAAATGTTGTATTTCAGTTTCCTCGTCTGTAAAATGGGGATTCTTTTTTTTTTATTATTAAGTCATATATACATAGATCATAGATACATTTATGCCTCTGTGGGATTCAATCTGTTGATTATTTGTACAAATAAGAGTGCTTACATCCTACTAATTAACATAGCTTTCACCTCATTTACTTAATCACAGTGTTAAGACATTTGTGTTCAATACTTGATAGATTTGACTCGTACCCTTGCAATATGCTCCATAAGTGTAGTCCCACGATTGATCCTCCGTCTATTGAACCACCATCCTCCCTTCCTATCCATTTCCCCTTCCCTCCTTCATTCTGGGCTATAGTTGTGATTCATCTCTCATATGAAAGTGTGAATGATTATAAATTGGTTCTATAGTAGTACTGAGTACATTGGATATTTTTTTTCCATTCCTGAGATACTTTAGTAAGAAGAATATTTTCCAGCTCCAAAAACTAGCAGGGTATTATGGCACACACTGTTCCATGTAAACATAAAAGAGGTAGTCTCCATCTTTTTTTAATGCTGCATAGTATTCCATGGTATACACATAGCATAATTTATTAACCCATTCATGGGTCGATGGCCACTTGGGCTTCTTCCAAGACTTGGCAGTTATGAATTAAACTGCAATGAACAATCTGGTGCAAACGGGGATTCTAATAGTGCTTATGTTATAGGGTTGTTTTAAGGATCAAAGGAAATAATACAAGCTGACCTATTCTAGGCCGAGTGCAGTGGCTCACCCCTGTAATCCAAACAATTTGGGAGGCCAAGGCAGGAGCTTGACCCTAACCTGGGCAACACAGTGAGATCCTGCCTCTACAAAAAGTAAAACAAACAAACAAAAAGAATGAAAAAGAAAAACTTGGGGCTTAGCACCCCATAGCACAGTGGTTACGGTGCCAGCCACATGCACCAAGGGTGGCGGGTTCAAACCTGGCCAGGGTGTTGTGGCGGGTGCCTGTAGCCCCTCCCTCTTGGGAGGCTGAGGCAAGAGAATTGTTTAAGCCCAAGAGTTTGCTGCACTCTACTGAGGGTGACATAGTAACACTCTGTCGCAAAAGAAAAAAAAAAAAAAACTTGGTTGGGTGTGGTGGCACACCTTTAGTTCCAACTACTTGGGAGGCTGAGGCAGAAGGAGCATCTGAGCTCAAGAGTTCGAGGTGTGATCGTGCCACTGGACTGCAGCCTAAGTGACATAGCAAGACCTTGTCTCTTAGTAAAATAAAAACTAAAAAAAAGAGGGGGATACTTAGTAAGAATCCAATACACCTGATAAAATTAACTGTAATTATCCCTCTTGTGCAAACACCTCCGATTCCACAACGGGAGTCAGAATGGGTATCTTTCCTCCTGTAAATCCAGCTTTTGCAGGAAACTTTTGACCAAGCTGTTGAGGTCATTAAAATAATTCCTGCATTTCCCGTCTGGTAAATGATACTTAACTACTGGTTACTTATATGCTCATTTCAAGGGTTCAACCACAACCTGACAAATGCTTCTGGAGTAGTTCCTGTATACACTGCTGTGCGAGGTACCTTAGGGATTATAAGAAATAAAAAGTATAACTCTTTTGAGAAACTTAAAGTCTCATCTATGTTGATGAGAATTTTTCTGGAGCCTTGTTATAAGTCTCTCAACTGCACTAGTGAGGTTTCAGTACAATTTTTATCATGTTTCCTGGGTTATTATAAAGTAATGACTTCTTTCACCGAATTATGATAAACGAACACCTCATTAACAGCTTTTGTGTAACACCACAAGAGTCTAGATTGCAATTAGCAGATTGGCACCTGCTTATCAGGGAAGACTTGAAGTTGTCTAGAGATTTCTTATAGACTTTCTCTCTCTATGTGTGTGTGTGTGTGTGTTTATGAGCATGTATGACATATGCATGTGTTATGATAAAATTTTCTAATGAAAAGTTAAATTAACTCTGCAAATGATCCAAAAGAGTTAGTTTGCTTCCTGGTATAATCCCAGGAAACAATCTAAATAATAATAGCCTTAGGGATTTTAGAGCATCTATAGTTTTATAATTCTAAAATCCCAATGGAAGGATAGAGAGTAACTTTCTTATTTGAATTTCTAATAGAATCACATATTGTAAAATTTTGCTAACCTCTAGATTTCTTCGTTATTGTTAAGAGAAAAAACTGTCTTTCATCATCACTGTTAACAACAATAAATACATATTATATAGGTACATATTCTGTAGAAGATGCTGCTTAGTACTAGAACGTTAAAGAGTAATTAGACAGTTTATACTTTCAAATTTTTCTTATTAAATCATAGTTGTGTACATTAATGCAGTCATGGGGTACAATGTGCTGGTTTTATACAAT
>NW_003852495.1:4528985-4530634 GCF_000181295.1 Otolemur garnettii | reverse complement strand
CGATCAGTTGTAACTTGAGTTAGGACTTTTAATTGACCCTTGAAGAAAAAGTATGACTTATATAAACAGACAAAGATTAAGAGGTTGAAGCATCTGTAAGAGCTAATGAACAGAGCAGTGAGCTAAAAAAGGTTTTGTAGGGGAGAAGCAGAAAGTAAGACTGGTAATAAATGGCCTATAGGAAGGTTCTGGCTTAGTTAATAGAGTTAATACTCAATTCTATGGAGGATTAATAGATGTGTAAAGGCTTTTGGGCCTTGCAGATTCCCAGATTCCTTCCCAGTCAGGGTCTCCTCCACACCAGTAGAGATTTTTTTGCAGTTGAATACTTTAATGTATTTGGGTGCCATAGCTCATGCCTGTAATCTTAGCACTCTGGGTGGCCGAGGCAGTTGGATTGCTTGAGCTCAGGAGTTCAAGACCAGCCTGAGCAAATCGAGACCCCCTGTCTCTACTGAAAACTAGAAAAACTAGTGGGGTGTTATGGCACACACTGTTTCAGCTACTCGGGAGGCTGAGGCAGGAGATCACTTAAGCGGAGGAGTTTGAGGTTGCTATGAGGCAGAGCGAGACTGTCTCAAAAAAAAAAAGAAAAAAACCTTTGATGTGAGGCTATGTCATCTCTCCTCAGGCTCTTCAACCTGCCCTGAAGCTTTCAGTTTAGTTCCAAAGAGGTTTCAGTTTGGTAATACTGTTCTAAACCATGATATAGACTTAGGCACCTACTTTCTCCCTGATACGCCCACAACGGGATCATAGTACAGATATTGCTGTATACCTTTTTTATATATACTTTGCAAAATCCCTTGTATCAGTTCTTACATGTGTGCCTTGTTTTTCTAAGTGCTCCTTACTCTCCTGATATAAATAGTCACAATTCATCGTTTCTCTAAAAAGGAAATGGCTTTTTGAAAAGGTAGTTGATAGGTGCTAAGAAGCGTTTTAAGAAGATTCGTGTGGGATGCAGTGAGGAGAGATGGAGGCAAGGAGAAAAGTTAGAAGGCTGCTGGTAGTGGCCAAGGCTAAGGATAAGACGGACCTGCAGGTGAAAGGCAGGATGGGATGCCAGGAGTAGATACAACAGATGCTGCGAGGAAGGAACTTAGCCTGTGACTGGCTGAATACGAAGGGACAGAAAGAGTGAGGAATCCAGGATGACTCCCCAGTTCTGAGCCTCAGGGACTTTGGAAATAATGATGCCTCTTACAGAAGGAGCGGGATACCAAAGGGAGCCGGCGTGTGGTCAGACAGCAACCTCATCACAGGCATGACGCAGCTCAGGTGGCGCTGGCGCACTTGGGTAGAGGCAGGTATAGATGCACAGCTGGAGCTCGGGAGAGCACTGAAGGAGACAAAGTCTCAAGACAAGGAATATGGGCAGAGCACAAGTACCCTGGGCTGAGTTCTTGGGAATAGCCATAGCAAGAACAACTCAACAAAAATAAAAGAGGCTGAAGGTAATCAGGACTTTGCAGCACCAGAGAACACAAGGAAGGGGAGAGTTTCAAAAAGCAAGAAGTGAATACTTTTATATTTATTTATTTATTGAGACAGAGTCCTGCTCTGTCTCCAGGGCTAGAGATCACTGGACTGATCATAGCTCACAGCAACCTCAAATTCCTGGGCTCAAGAGGTCCCCCTGCCTCAGC
>NW_003852495.1:4518623-4528630 GCF_000181295.1 Otolemur garnettii | reverse complement strand
ATGGTGTCACAGCTCACAGCAACCTCAAACTCTCGGGCTTGAGCAATTCTCTTGCCTCAGCCTCCCAAGTAGCTGGGACTACAGGCGCCCGCCGTAACACCTGGCTATTTTTTTTGTTGCACTTGTCACTGTTTAGCTGGCCTGAGCCGGGTTCAAACCCGCCAGCCTTGGTGTATGTGGCTGGCGCTGTAACCACTGTGCTTCGGGTGCTGAGCCAAGTGAACAATTTTAAATGCTAGAGAACTTTCAAGAAGAACGTGGATGCAGCACTACAGAGAAAATCAGTAAGAAACAAAGGATCAGAAACGAAGGTTTTACAAAAAGAAAGGAAGAGAGGAGCGTCCAGCTTTCTATGTCTCTCAATCTAACAAATTCTTGAGCATTTCCCCAAACAGACAAAAGATTTTCAAATATAAAGTGCTACATAAAAGGAAATATATTTAACCGTCAATGCAATCCCCGTCATTGTGCCTAGCCCATCTTCCTACAAGTTGAGAAAGCTATATACAGAATTTCATTGCTTTTGAAATAGTGAGATATTCTGCTTGAGGAAAATAATAAAACCGCACAAATTCAGACTGTCATGGGAGAGACTGATTCCATTCTAAAATGGAAGAAGAGGAAACCTTTAATAATATACAGTCAACCCACTTTTAAAAACGTTGATGTTGGGAAATGATACATATAATTTCTACCAACTATCCATAGTATATTGGGTTTCTTCCTATCTATGCTTCTTATATATGGGCAGACATCCATCCTTTGAATGAACACTTACTGTGCACCTTCTGGGTAAGAGCTAGAATGCAACGTAAGTAAAACCTAGTCCCTGCCCTTCATGAACTTGCATCCTATTGAGCATCCTGGTGAGGGAAACGGATAACTGAACATGCAGTTCACTTGCTCACTATAGCAATCTCCAGTAAAATACTAACATCATGCCTTGAAGAACTGGAAAAAATAGTTCTTCATTTCATGTGGAACCAGAAAAAAATCTGCATAGCCAAGGCAATTCTTAGTAATGAGGCATTTCCTACCAGGCTTCAGACTGTATTACCTACCAGTCCACAGCGATCAAAACAACATGGTAGTAGCACAAAAATAGAGACATAGACATATGGAACTGAATAGAAGACCAAGAGATGAAATCAGTCTCTTATAGCCATCTGATCTTTGATAAATCACACAAAAGCATACAGTGGGGAAAAGAATCCCCCTGTTTAATACATGGGGCTGGCAGAACTGGATAACCACATGTAAAAGACTGAAACTGGACCCATACCTTTCACCACTTACAAAGATTGACTCAAGATGTATAAAAGATTTAAATCTAAGACATGAAATGATAAAAAAAATTCTAGAAAAATGTGTGGGAAAAACTCTTGAGGCTGTTGGCCTGGGAAAAGGTTTTATGAGGAACATTTCAGTGGCAATTGCAACAACAACAACAACAAAATAAACAAGTGAGACTTAATTAAACTGAAAAGCTTCTGCACAGTTAAGGAAAAAAAGGCAATTAAAGCAAATAAACAGCCTTCATAATGGGAAAAGATATTTGCGGGGTACCAATCTGACAAAGGTTTGATAACTAGGATCTATAGAGAAAACAAACTAATCAACAAAAAAAGAGCAAACAATCTCATCTATCACTAGGCAAGAGACATGAACAGAACCTTCTCTGAAGAAGACAGATGAATGGCTAACAAACATGAAGAAATGCTCATCATGCCTAATTATCAGAGAAATGCAAATCAAAACCACCCTGACACGTCATCTAACTCCAGTAAGAACAGCCCATATCAAAGTCCCATCATTCCAGGTGCTGGCATGGATGTGGAGAGAAGGCAACACTTCTACACTGCTGGTGGTACTACAAACTGATACAGCCTCTTTGCAAAGAAGTATGGAGAATCCTCAAAGAACTCAAATTAGACATCCCATTTGATCCTGCAATCCCATTACTAGGAATCTACCCAGAAGAAAAAATATCATTCTGTCATAAAGACATTTGCACTAGTTTATCCCAGCTCAATTGACAATTGTTGAGATGTGAAAACAATTTAAACGTCCACCAATCCAGGAATGGATTAACAAACTGTGGTATATGTATACCACGGAATACTATTCAGCCTTAAAAAGATGGAAATTTTACTACTATCATTTGTACTAACCTGCATTGAGTTGAGACACATTCTTCTTAGTAAAGTATCATGAGAATGGAAACACAAATATCTGAGGTACTCAATACTAATATGAAGCCAGGAGACAACCTAACACAGGCCCACATAAGAGAAAAACTCAATTCAATTCAAGTTGGGGGGGAGGGGAATGAGAGAGGAGGATAGGGAGGATGGGAGAGGATTGGTGTACTTCCACTTAATTGGCACAATGTAAAGATATATGGCACACTTTGGGGGTGCAGGACACAACTACAAGAGGAACTCTACCTAACGCAAATACTATAACCTAATTATTTGTATACTCACATTAACCTGAAATAAAAGAAAAAGAAATGGTTCACTATACACCAAGATACAGGCTATGCGGGGAGTGTGAGGGTTATAGAAGCAAAAAGAAGAGCCCGTGACCTGATTGGTAGGATCAGAAATGCACCTTAGAAGAAGTGCCTCCCCATGTGAGATCTAACGAAGAAAAAGGGCTGAGCACAGCGGCTCAGGCCTATAATTTTAACCCTTTGGGAGGATGAGGCAAGTTGATCGCCGAAGCTCAGGAGGCCTGAGCAAAGTGAGAACCCATGTCTACAAAAAATGGAAAAATTAGGTGGGTGTAGTGATTGGCACCTATAGTCCTAGCTATTGGGAAGCTGAAGCAGGAGGATCACTTGAGCCCAGGAGTTTGAAATTACAGTGAGCTAGGCTGATGCCATGGCACCCTAACTAAGGCAACAGAACAAGAACCTGTCTAAAAAATAATAATAGGGCGGCACCTGTGGCTCAAGGAGTAGGGCACCAGCCCCATATACCAGAGGTGGTGGATTCAAACCTGGCCCTGGCCAAAAACAGCAAATAAATAAATAAATAAATAATGACACTTAGGCTTGGCGCCTGTGGCTCAGGTGGCTAAGGTGCCAGCCACATACACCTAAGGTGGCGGGTTTGAATCCAGCCCGGGCCCGACAAACAACAATGATGGCTGCAACAAAAAAAAAAAAAAAAATAGCCAGGCATTGTGGCAGATGTCTGTGGTCTCAGCTACTTGGGAGGTGGAGGCAGGAGACTTGCTTGAGCCCAGGAGTTGGAGGTTGCTGTGAGCTGTGATGCCACAGCACTCTACCCAGGGGGACAGCTTGAGGCTCTGTCTCAAAAAAATAAAAAAATAAATAAATGTCACTTAGACAAAGGCTTGAATCCAGACTATATAAAACACCACTACAAATCAATAAGGAAAAGACAACCCAACAGAAAAATGGACAAGAACCTTGGACAGGCTATTCACAAAACAGGAAATCTAACTGCCCATAGCCTCATTAGTCATCAGAAATATGCATGTTAAAAGCACAGTGCTTTCCCACTGAAGATCATCCAAAATGGTTAAAAGTTTAAAGAGGTTGCCAATCCCAGGTGTTGAGAAATTGTTATAACCATTTTGGGGGGAAAATGATTGGCATCATCTACTTAACTAAAGATAAACCTGACAGAAATATTTACGCACATACAAGAATGTTCATAGAACTGTTATTTCTAAGAGTGTGAACACGAAAGTGTTCACAAAGTGTGAACAACCCACATCTCCACAAGAGAATGGAGAAATAAATTGTGGTGAGGTCACACAACAGAACACCATACTGCAGAGGTCAGCAAACTTTCTATAAAGGGCCGCAACTACATACATATATGTGACATCCGTGTCTGGTGCTCTTCACTGCTATGGTGGTGCCGAAGCACCATAGACAATATGTGACAAAAACGCCCCAGGCCATGGTTTGCCAACTCTGCCACGCTGCAGTCAAAGAGGGGGAGCTACCCCAAATCTTCAAAGCTTAATGTCGAGTGAAGACAGACACAAAGGTACATGCTACGTGGCACCACTTATATAGCCCAAAAGAGCAGCAAACAAACTGTAGTGTGTAGGGCCACATTCTTGGGTAGTGAACTGGAAAAAAGAGCAGGCAGGTGATTATGACGAAAGTCAAGGGGGTACAGAGAGGAAGGGGTTGTGATTGGAAAGGGCCGAGGCTTCTGAAGTACTGGCCATTTTCTAGTTTTTGAGTGGATGATGGTTACCCTAGTGTTGTTACATTTAAGAATGTTTTGTGCTGGCTCAGTGCCTGTGGCTCAAACGGCTAAGGCACCAGCCACGAACACCAGAGGTGGCAGGTTTGAATCCAGCCCGGGCCAGCCAAACAACAATGACAATTGCAACAAAAAGTTAGCCGGGTGTTGTGGACAGGAGCCTGTAGTCCCAGCTGCTTGGGAGGCTGAAGCAAGAGAATCGTGTAGGCCCAAGAGTTTGAGGTTGCTGTGAGCTGTGACGCCTCAGCACTCTACCCAGGGCGACAGCTTGAGACTCTGTCTCACAAAATATATATATGTAGTAGTTTATATTTAAAAGTCATGAAAACATTCTGATAAGTAGAGTAAATCATATACTCCTTTTACTATCTATACATTAAATTGCTTAATTTGTCATAGTCTGAAAGCTTTAACCCAGCTCATGTCTGAATTTTTCACAAATCCTGAATTAAGAGGATCCAAATCAATGACGTTTACTTCCTGTAGGCACTAGAGTGTACTGGCTCTGGAGTCACTCTGTCGGGGTTCAGTCATAGCCTCATCACCTACTTACTAGCAATTTGGGCAAGTTACCCAATCCCTTTTTTCCTGAGTTCCTTCATCTAAGAATAATAACACTTAGCTTAGGGTTTTTGTAAGGATTAATTACAAATTGGTATGTAGAGCATTTCACATAGTGCCTGACACAAAATCCATACTTGGTATATGTTACTTATTTTTTTACTACAATTGCTACATATAATATGGAGATTGATAGTCCCCTTTTGAAAATGTGGTAAAATTACTTGCTAGTGTTGGCACATTGTATTTTTGTCTGAGGAAGTAATATTTCATAAATATTTTAAAAATACATACCAATCTTCACAGGTAAATTGGTGGAAAGAACATATGTATGTCTTGGACGGTTTTCATAGAGTTATATCATCAGTGGAAAATATTTAGCATTGAACAAGTTCTTAGGTTTATACTGGTATGTAACTTTGGCTTTTTTTTAAGTTTGATTTTTGTCTATGAAAGAGCATTAAGAAGTCTGTGCTATTTTATTTTAGAAACTGTAAGAATAATAAAAGAACTTAACCTTCAGCATGTTTTAATTTTAACTAATAAGACCCACTTTGCAGTTTTGAAAATAATTGCAAAATGCTTTCTTTCATGAGCTCCTCACAATAGCCTTCTAAGGTATAATAGAGCTTTTGACAAATCCTGTAGCATCAATTTAACAGTGAGCAACCACACCCATTCAAGCTGTAAACACCATTTGTTCCTTCCCCCAAAGAAAGAACTGCTGGTGGTCGGAGAGCTAAGAAGGCTTGCAGCTGCTGCTGACTCCCTGTGCTGTTCAGATTCTAGCCAAAACAACCACCAGCTCCCTGTTAATTTCCTGTGTTTTAAAAATATTATAATAGAGCCTGTGATAGTGCTGCCTTAGTACAAGAACATCGAATCAAATACTTGGCCTCAAATACTGAGGCTATCATGGAGACCTAAGTATTCACTTTGGTGAGCGCAGATGGAAATTCATCACTCTGTATCCACAGTTCTCTCGTTTTTCACAGCTCTAAGCTGAATCAGGTTTGAATACATAGCAGGTTCCTAACAGCCTTCCAGTTCATTTCTGCACAGTTTGAATTAAACATAAATAAGAATCAGGGAAATTACATGAAAGGAAGTTCTCAATAAAATTCCCACATCTGTTGTTCATCTTTTGCTCCTGGGTTTACCTGTCTTGAATGATGGCCTGTTGATAGCAAGTCCCACTGTCTATTGTTTACAGACATGTCTCAATAAGGAGGACAGCTTCTGTTAAGAATTGGATTACCGGCTCGGCGCCTATAGCTCAACTGGCTAAGGCGCCAACCACGTACACCTAAGGTGGCAGGTTTGAATCCCCAGCCCAGACCCACCAAACAACAATGACGGCTGCAACCAAAAAATGGCCAGGCGTTGTGGCGGGCGCCTGTGGTTCCAGCTACTTGGGAGGCGGAGGCAGGAGACTCGCTTGAGCCCAGGAGTTGGAGGTTGCTGTGAGCTGTAATGCCATGGCACTCTACCCAGGGGGACAGCTTGAGGCTCTGTCTCAAAAAAAAAAAGAATTGGATTACATTTTCTGCATTCTAAGGGGTTGAACAATGTCTAAGATGATCTAGAGGGCCTGACCTGGATCTAGGCAAGCTTTGGTCTACAGAATCCTCGGGGTGACCCACACCAATGAGACATGGGCATATTTAGCCTTAAGAAAAGTTTTATTTGAATGTCACTTTTTAAAACTGGGAGATATGACAGGTGCAGTGATTCACACCTGTAATCCTAGCACACTGGAAGGTCACAGCAGGTCGATCATCTGAGCTCAGGAGTTTGAGACCAGCCTGAGCGGGAGCGAGACCTCATCTCTATAAATAGCTGGGTGTTGTGGTGGGTGCCTATAGTCCCAGCTACTTGGGAGGCTGATGCAAAAGGATCACTTGAGCCCAGGATTTTGAGGTTGCTGCGAGCTACAATGCTAAGGCACTCCACCCAGGTCAACAAAATGAGACCCTCTGGCAAAAAAAAAAAAAAGCATACTTTGGAGGGACATTGTATTTTTATCTGAGGAAACAATATTTCATAAATGTTTCAAAAATACATACCAATCTTCAGAGGTAAATTGGTGGAAAGAACATATATATGTCTTGGACTGTTTTCATAAAGTTATATCATCAGGGGAAAATATCGGACAAGTTCTTAGGTTCTTAGGTTCTCTTCTTACTCATAAGATATCTTTACATTTAGTTATGTCTCCTTTAGTTACTTTCAGCAATGTTTTATAGTTTCCAGTCTACAAGTATTTCATCTTATTTAAGTTTATTCCTATGGCTTAATTTAATTTTTTATGGCTATGATTTAATTTAATTTTTTATGGCTATGATTAATATAAATGGAATTAGGCCTAACACAGCGGCTCACACCTGTTATCATAGCACTTTGGGAGGCCAAGGCAGGTGAATTGCTTGAGCTCAGGAGTTTGAGACTAGCCTGAGCAAGAATGAGACCTCGTCCCTACAAAACCAGAAAAATTAGCAAAGTCTGGTGGTGGACACCTGTAGTCCCAGCTACTTGGGAAGCTGAGGCAAGAAGATTGCTCAAACTCAGGAATTTGAAGTTGCTGTGAGCTAAGATGCCATAGCATTCTACCCAGGGCAACAGAGTGAGACCCTGTCTCAAAAAAAAAAAAAAAACAAAGTATTTACTCTATGATGGGAGTAAATAAAATAAGGGGAGGTTGCATGAGAATCTGGATCTGGATTCTTAAAAATTAGAAAATCCGGTGACTTGGGCCCACATGCCCACATGGCAGCAGTGGGCCCTGGGTTGGGGTACTCTTTGGGTGAGGCTTTGAGTGTTCTCCAGGTCCTGCAGGCTTCTTCAGCATAGCTCCCGTTTTTGTTTTATCAGCCTGGTACCTGCAGCACTCAGTGTAGTAAATCCATGTGAGTTAGAGACCTCCGTTCTGGAGTGTGAATTAAGGAATCCTGATCTAGAGTGTGAGTTAGGGGCCTCTAATATAGAGTTCTGCAGGTTGGGAGCCAGGCTATGTGTTTGGAATTTATCCATAGCCCTACAAGGATCTTCTTCCTGTAGGATTTTTATTTTTTATTTGAAATTGTCTTCTCAGAGCTGGACCATCAACAAATGGGCAAATTGCTGACGTTTACCTGAGTGTGTACTTTGTGCCAGGTCCTGGGCTCATGTTTTACACTTACTATCACAGCGACTCTGTGAGGTTAATACTATTTTTATCCCTGTTTCTGAGAGGGATCACCTACCTAATAAATGGCATGACTGGGATTTGAACCCAGGCACTTGTTTCCAGAACTTAATGCTCTTAGAGGGAACAGGGAGCTGCCTCTCTTTCTACAGGGAAGAACCTTATTTAACAAAACAGCAATAGTCGTTAGAGCACATACTAGATACCAGGTGGTTCCTAGGAACAAATGCTCATTTATTTTATCCTTCTAACCATATAAGATGCATTCTATTATTATTCTCATTTTGCAGATGAGGAAACTAAGGCATATGTTGTGAATCACCTTATCAGGCTAGTACATAGCAGAGCTGGGATTTGGATCCACACAGTCTGGTCCTAGAGTCTATTTCCTAAGTCACCGCTCCAGGAGCACCCTGGAGCTCTGTTAACTAAATAAATATGTTACCATTACACCCAAATTTTCATTTGGTTGCTTTTTTAACAAATACTTGTAGAGTACTTACCATAATAATTGTCACCTCTCTACTAGGTGCTAAGTATTTATCAAATGACCCAGACCCCGCGATGGGAGAATGTATACACTTGATCAGTTGAATAATTAATGTAAAGCGGAAGGCCCCAAACAAATATGATCTTTATATAAGCTGATGTCAAAATGTGTGTATTAGTATTGATGTGTGACATAGTTTTCTCCCTTTATAACTTTTCTGGATTCACAGATTGTAATTACTTCTGAAACTACTGTGTATGTATATGTGTGTGCACTTCTTGCATTAGTATTTCTTTTGTGTTGAGACTTAAGGTTATACTCTTACTCTATTGTGAGTGCAAAAGGATGCAGATTTAGACCAGAAAAGTAAGATTTATTCCATTGACAAAAAATTTCTCCGACGTCACCAGAGATGAGGTGTTCCTCTGAAATATATTCTCTACCTGAACAGGAACCTCCTTAAGCAGCGATTTCATTCTTATAGCTCTCTTCTTAAACTGTATTCTGAAGTAATGGAATGAAGAGGGGATAAATTCATTATCATTATCACTTTGGACTAGTGATGTATATAAAGCCCTTTAATTAGCCTCAGACTATAATGTTTTTATAGTTCTTTTATCTGGCTGGGTTTGTTTTTTTTGGGGGGGGGGGAGACAGAGTCTCACTTTTGCACTCGATAGAGTGCCATGGCATCATGGCATCATGGCATTTGAGGTTTGCTCACAGCAACTTCAAACTCTTGGGCTCAAGCAATTCTCTTGCCCAAGTAGCTGGAACTACAGGTGCCCTCCACAATGCCCAGCTAGTTATTTTTAGAGCCGAGGTCTTGCTCTGGCTCAGGCTGGTCTCAAACCAGTAAGCTTAGGCAATCCACCCCCCTCAGCCTTCCAAAGTGCTAGGATAACAGGCATGAGCCACCGCACCTGGCTCTGTTTTATCTGGCTTTATAATTCATTTTATTTCTTCTAATGTCATCTCTTTTGCTATTATCACTGTGTCCCTGTTATTTCTAATTTAGTGGGTCTTCAAGCTTCCACCAAATTATTTGGCATTGGACCCGAGATGCTCTAGGTTGTATACACAGACACAGAATTAAATAACACTGGATCTCACAGACAGAAAGTTGTTTCCTTTTCAGTTCCTTTTAAGCCTTCCAGTAAGTTTGGAGTTAATATGTCTTTAACACCTCTCTAATAGCTAATTTTCCTTTCCAACAAAGAAAGAGCAGAACTGTGACTCTCATTTTTTGGCAAATACTAGTATCTAACTACAATTCCATTAGTTTTATTTTTGTTGTATTTATGTGTATGACAGCTTTCTATTTATAGTAAAGGATTCTGGGGTTTTTTTTTTATTAAATCATAGCTATGTACATTAATGCAGTCATGGGGTACAGTGTGCTGGTTCTATATACAATCTAAAAATTTTCATCAAACTGGTTAACATAGCCTTCATGTCATTTTCTTAGTTATTGTGTTAAGACATTTATATTCTACATTTAGAAAGATTCACATGTACC
>NW_003852495.1:4505304-4517620 GCF_000181295.1 Otolemur garnettii | reverse complement strand
AAAAAAAAAACAAAACAGATTGCATTAATGTACACAGCTATGATTTAATTAAATAAAAAAAGTTAGATCGAAAAACAATAAATAAATAAATTAAGGAACTTTGAGCACGGTGAAACACACCTATAATCCTAGCATTCTGGGAGGCTGAGGTAGGTGGATTGCCTGAACTCAGGAGTTCAAGACCAACCTAAGCAAGAGCTGAGATCTCAATCTCTAAAAATAGCCAGATGTCGTGGCAGGTCTTTGTAGTCCCAGCTACTTGGGAGACTGAGACAAGAAGATTGCTGGAATCTAAGAGTTTGAGGTTGTTGTAAGCTATAACACCACAGCACTCTACCAAGGGCAACAAAGTGAGATTCTGTCTCAAAAAAAACATTACATGAAGTGAACCTTTTGGTAGAGGCTCCTGAAGTAAATATGGTCTTTAGCTCTATTTGTTTAGATTCTCAATATATTCTTGGCCACTTCACAGTTATGATCAAAAGAATTGAAAACAGTTCTACATTACTGCCTATATTTTTTCCTTGTTTTCTCTCTCTCCTGCACAATTGTTCCTGAATTTACTAACCTAACTTGTTTTATTTTTACTAGCTAACCTGGATTGCTTTCCTCCTTTTATCCAATAATTCCATCCCTTAAGTCCCCAGTGAGCAGTATTTTCAATTTAACATAAGATCCAAGGAACATGCTAGGCTTAAATAGACATGAATAAGATACGTTCCTTGCCCTTCAGGAACTTTCGATCTAACAGCCAAGACAAACATACATATAAATGACTATAATACAGTCTGATAAGGACAGTAGTAGATGTATATTCAGCACAGAGGAAGGAATAATTAACTCAGGCTGGGGAAACAAAGAAGGAAATGAAGGCCTGCTAACATAAAACAGAGTAGCAGGTTCAGAAACTCCAAGTTTGCTAACGCATGACATACAAGTTAAAAGCTGACAAGAGCAGGCCCAGCGCAGTGGCTCACACCTGTAATTCTAGCCCTTTGGGAGGCTGAGGTGGGTGGATTGCTTGAGTACAGGAGTTCAAGACCAGCCTGAAAGAGTGAGACCCTGTCTCTACGCTTGCCTGGGATAACAGAGTGAAGAAGAAGAGTGAAGGCTGAATCTATAGGCAGGGCCCAAACTATGAATATTCTTTCATATCACACTAAAGCATTTCCACTTTCTGTGGTAAGCAACGTGAGATCCATTAAAAAAGTGCAATTTTCTTTAAAATTTTGCAGGATTACAGTATAATTCTAAAAATAAGTTTAGGTTATATTTAATTCCTTGGTCGTAGAGCTTGTTCCATTTTATTTTATAGCTTTTTAGTTTGTTTCCTGGGAAATCAGGGTTGGTAGTCAAAATACCAAAGAGCAAAGCAAAATGAATCACAGAATTGCCACACACAAAAAAGCGGGGCTGTTTACAGGGAACCCCAGCTGTTTCTTCAAAGTCCAGGATCATTCTCTTTGTTTTCATTCCTATTCATAATGATGAAAAAAATACAATGTTAGTATTGTAAGTAAAATATTAGTTTAAGTCTAAAAGAGGGTGAAAATTGGAGGAAATTGATTCATCCTGGTTTTTGTAACTTTTCTGTCGAGAGCTTTATTTTAGTTTGAGAAGTTGGCATGAATACTCACTGATAGTGGATTTCTGTTCCATCACGTGCAAGTTAATGTAAGGGGAGGAGGGGATTTCCTCTGACCCTTCTTCCTCATCTGCTCCTTAACCTCCTTCCTGTTCAGGCAATCAGCAGCAGTTCTTGGTTAGACACTCACCACCACACTGACAGAGGCCATCAGGCAACTATGCCCCTACCAGGAATCATTTCATATGTTTTGTTACCTAAGAGATAATCAAATTGCAGATTTAGTTCTAGATATTAATTCTTGATCACTTTCCATAAAATGAGAACATTGTTACAGAAAACAAAGTTGATATTTAAATTAATCGTGCTGGAACTTTAAGAATATTTTCCCAACTAAAACATTCTTTTTCTTTTACTACGTTAAGTCTGTACAAATAGTGTTATTCTATAGTTTCCACAGATTTGCCTTCCTTCAAGGGATAGTTCAATTGCATATCAGTTTCAGATTTAAAATTCTTCTACATTTGGAAGTTTTACTTCTTAAAAAGAACTTCTGGATACTTTTGCTTTTTCAATTACCATTACTTAAGCATTTGTATCAGTGCCATAAGAAAGCATATTTTTAGCTTCCCAGATAAATTTAAAACACAGTGCTTCTAAAAAGTCACTGGAAATAAGAAAGCACTTGACAATTCCTGGTTAACAAACACCATTTCACCTGTAGGTAACTTGTAGATTGTATGAGTTTTATTTTTATGAAATTATTCATCTCATCTTATTCAGAGCCATAAAAATGAATGGCTTTTCTAAATGATTGCTTCTCTCATATATACCTGCAATACCTGTATCTGCTAATGGACATATTAATAGAAAAAATAAGACAATGTCTTTCTGCCTTAAGGCATATTAGTAATATTATCTACCAGTTTGTAAGGTCATTTTTTTTTTCATTTTTCTGAAATGAGTTTAAAAATATATATAATACATGTTAATATAACTTTATTAGAGATTGCTATATTATGAATTCTATTAGTGTTACTACACATAGAAATAATGTATAATTCAATCTTAAGACTGTGCAATTTTCTCTTTGCTTTTAATATTTCAGCTTCACCAAACCCAGAAGTCATCAAGATAAATTCAATTCTGGATATAGTCACCAAAGTGGAAGACTATTACCTTAAAGGATATATCGTTGGAGCTATTCATCCTGTCATACAACCTGTGGGGCAGCAAAAACACCTGCCTGCAAGTTACCTATATAGGGTGGTGCTGTCACGCTTGAAATTAAGGTAAGCACAGTGCAGAAGAAAACAGTCATACTAAGAACCAGTGGTGAGTGACAGATTTCTTTGTCTAAAAGATAAGAAATTTTCAACAAAGTGATAGAGAATAAAGAATAATTGAGGGTTTTATTTTAAGGCACGTTTTCCAGCAGTTTAACCTGGAAGCAAGGAAATGTATACCTCCTTTCTCAAACCCATAATTGGTTTTAGCTTCTTGCAGACAAATAGGTACTAGGTGAGGACGTTAGTAGGCAAAGGCAAAGCGAAATAGACCCAAGAAGCACCTGGAAGCTCCTGTAGCAACTTCAGCAGATGAAAGAGTCGAAGTTCACTTCCACTGTCCTCCATGTGTACTGTTTCATTAATAGTGGGGACAGAAATTATCTCCACATTCTAAAACTGTTAACAGCAGAAAGACCTACCAAGCCAAGTTCTCCATACTGGGTAGATTTCTTGTCTGCTTCTTCCCCCAAATAGGATTTAAAAGCCAACCTTTTTCTGTTTGTTTGCTTAATTTTAATAGCTACTTTTCCAAACAGAACTGCAACCATTTTTGTAAATTTGGTCGTTTTCATAGTAGAATACTGTTGCTCATTCTAAAAAAAGAATGAAAATAACTAGACCAAGGTTTTATATTAACACATTAAATATTTGGACTCGGCGCCTGTGGCTCAAGTGGCTAAGGTGCCAGCCACATACACCTAAGGTGGCGGGTTCAAATCCAGCCCAGGCACACCAAAACCACAATGACGGCTGCAACCAAAAAATAGCCAGGCATTGTGGCGGGCACCTGTGGTCCCAGCTACTTGGGAGGCTGAGGCAGGAGACTCTCTTGAGCCCAGGAGTTGGAGGTTGCTGTGAGCTGTGAGGCCACAGCACTCTACCCAGGGGGACAGCTTGAGGCTCTGTCTCAAAAAAAAAAAAATATTTGGGGGGCAGGGAGGTTAGGGTTTTTTTTTTTTTTTTTTGAGACATTTTTTGAGGCACTCTTGCCCTGGGTAGAGTGCCATGGCATCAAAGCTCACAGCAACCTTGAACTCCTGGGCTCAAGTGATCTTTTTACTTCAGCCTCCCAAGTACCTGAGACTATGGGCACCAGCCACAACACCTGGCTAGTTTTAAAGACAGGGTCTGGCTCTTGCCCAGGTTGGTCTCCAACTCCTAAACTCAAGCAATCCAACTGCCTCGGCCTCCCAGAGTTCTGGGATTACAAGTATGAGCCACCACACTACACCCTTTTTTTATTTTCTTGATATAAGGTCTTGCTTTGTTACCTGGGTTGGAGTGCAGTGGGGTCAATCATAGGCTGGAGTGATCCTCATGCTTTAGCCTCTCAAGTAGCTGGGACTCCAGGCACATGGCTCTATGCCCAGGTAATTTTTCTATTTTTTTTATAGAGATAAGGTGTCACTGTTGCTCTGGCTGGTCTCAAACTGCTGGCCTCAAGCAATTCTCCCACCTTGGCCTCCCAAAGTGCTAGGATTACAGGTGTAAGCCACAGCACCTGGCCTTAACACATAATATTTTTCACAACTCTTCAACTATAATCATACATTACTTAATTACAGGGATACAATCAGAGAAATGCATCCTTAGGTGATTTTGTCATTGTCTGAACATCATAGTGCATATTTACACAAATCTAGATGGTATACCCTACTACACACCAAGGCAATACAGGATAGCCCATTGCTTGTAGGCTACACACCTATACGGCATGTGACTGTACTGAATCCTGTAGGCAGTAGTAACATAATGGTAAGTACATGTTCATGTGCCTATTCATATACATATACCTATATGTTCATAAACCTAACCAAAGAAGAGGTACAACAAAAATACAGTGTTATAATCGGATGGGACCACCATCATATACGTGGTACATCTTTGATGGAAACATCATTGTGCAGAGCATGACTGTATATCAAAACCATCTCAAAGACCAAGGAAAAATTGTATTTTCTCTTTGTAGTGGCAGATCAACTATAATCACTTTAACTATTAAAGGGCTTAACAGAAAACAAAAAGTGAAATAAGAGGAAAACTGAGAAAACAGGAAAATTGGAAAAGAAGGACAAGGTCCTAAACAATTCCAAGTGTGTTTTTAAGGGACATTACCTGCTACGTATTGGGCAGGGTGTATGTAGGTTTCAGCTTTCACTAGAATAGGAAGCTTCATCAGATATTTACTAGGTCAGGCGTTTCTAAACAATTATGACATTTTATCACACAATTAACACTTATGTCCTAAGTACAAACCTTATCTACCATGCATACATTATCTTATCTTCTTATAGGATTACTTCAAATAGACTTAGCAGTGCCCTGACGAGAACAAGAATAAACAAGCAAAAAAGATCAGAAAAGAAGAAAAAGGAAAAAGAGAAATATTTATCTACGTTTAAATAGGAATTTTACTTGTGCTCTTGTTTAACAATAAGATACAACAATGATCTAAAACTATGTCTCATAACTTTTATTAAAATAACAGACCTGGAGCTTTTATTTCTTGTTAAATTAGAAATTAATAGAAGTTTAAATTCAGGAAATTTAAGTTAATAATAGTTATTGTGTTTTTCTTGTATTTGTATATAAAAAAGATTGTCGTCAGGCTTGAAATAACAAAAAATTATTGCTTTGACCTTATTTGTGAGTTGCTCACTCGTTTTCACGTGAGCATATTAGCTGAAAATCAGCACTTGGCCTCCAACTATGAATATATTCTCTCTGTTACAGCCCGAAACATTCAGCAGCACCCAGTGGACAAAGACGCCCAAGGCTTCTGATTGAGGAATGTCCTCTAATTTATGAGACACAAACAAATGACATAGCAAAAGACCTGGTAGAAAAGGTACTAAATGTATGCACTTTTTCATGAGATATTGAGAAACATTTGCTATTTCTTCTTCATCGATTTCCTTTTTTATTTTAAAAAGAAAGAATAGGGAAGTGATAGGTGACTTTCTTTGCCAGAATTTAAAATGTATTGAAGCACTGGTACCAAATTATTCAATGTTAAAAACAGAAATACAGGTCAATGAAACAGAATGAAGATACCCGGAAGTAAATTTAAACATACCTAAGAAGTTTAATAACAAACTTGATGAAATAAAATGGAGGAATAATCATTATTTAATGAATGTCGTTAGGGAAGTGGGCAACTGTTCTGTGGAAAATAGATTCCACGTATTTCAGATAAGATAAAGAGGTAATTTTTTAAAAATGAAAAATCCAAATGAAAACAGAAGAGTAAACATATTCAATTATGAATAGATTGAGGAGTTTGAGTATATGAATATATCGTACTAGGAATATTAAGCTAAAAAAATCAAGGGAAAATTTGCAACAGATGTGTCCCATGGGAGACTCATCTTCAGAATATACAGTCTAAGAAATGAATATGAAAGTGATGTCCAGTCTGAAATGGACAGAGTCTGGACAGCACGTACAAAAGGAAACATAAATAATCACAAGACATTTGGCAACAAGTTCAACCTAATAACTAGTTTAGAGGACAGGGGTTGCTGAAGATGCTACATAATTGCTGTAAATAAAAACTGGAATTAATATCTCACCATCATTAAACAGGGAAATTAAATTGAAATCATTTCCAGCACTCTGGGAGGCCAAGGCAGGCAGGTACCTTGACCTTGAGAGTTCAAGACCAGCCTGAGCAAGTGGAGGCCCTGTCTCTACTAAAAATTAAAAAACTAGCCGGGCATCATGTTAGGGGTCTGTCATCCCACCTACTTGGGAGGCTGACACAGGAGGATTGCTTAAACCCAGGAGATTGAGGTTGCTGTGAGCTATGATGCCACAGCACTCTACCCAGTGGGACTCTGTCTCAAAAATAAATAAAAAAATAAAATAAATTGAAATCACTAAATTCAGTATTAGCGAAACTTTAAGAGAAGTTGACATGCGTATTGCAACAAATTGTAGCATTGTAACAAATTAATACAGTGTCCCTGAATATCTATTTGGTAAGAAGAATGATAAATTCCATTTAATTAAATGACTTAGTAACCTCTTCTTTAGGAATCTATTCCAAGAAAATAATTGAAAGGGGAGGAGGAAGGGGCGAGGAAGGGAAGAAAGAGAGAGAGAAAGAAAAGAAAGGAAGAAAGAAAATGAATGTATTTATTACCAATGATCTGTATGCCTAAAAATAGTAAATTATATATGTATATTTTTAAGGTAATTAAGGTAAAAACTTAGTTTAAAAAATTTTTAAGAAAGTCATTAAAAAGGGGAAAATTATTTTTATACAAAAATATTTAATCAACAGTGAATAAGGGGCCAAATTCTCCATAACTGGCAGACTTCAAAGTAGATGACGATGTGTCAATACAATGGAATGTTTTATGGGCACTAAACATGACAACTATATTGACTGTCACGATGGAAAGAGTCGGCTCGGCGCCTGTGGCTCAAGTGGCTAAGGCACCAGCCACATACACCTAAGGTGGTGGGTTTGAATCCAACCCAGACCTGCCAAACAACAATGACAGCTGCAACCAAAAAACAGCCGGATGTTGTGGTGGGCGCCTGTAGTCCCAGCTACTTGGAAGGCTGAGGCAGGAGACTCGCTTGAGCCCAGGAGTTGGAGGTTGCTGTGAGCACAATGCCATGGCACTCTACCCAGGGGGACAGCTTGAGGCTCTATCTCAAAAAAAAAAGATGGAAAGAGTCAAGCTAGAAAAGTCAGCCTGGGCTCAGTGGCTCATGCTTGTAATCCTAGCACTCTGAGAGGCTGAGGTGGGAGGATCTCCTGAGCCCAGGAGTTTGAGGTTGCAGTGAGCTACAAGAAGGCCACTCATTACACTCTAACCCAGATGACAGAGTGGGACCCTGTCTCAAAAAAAAAGAAAGGTCTACATGATATAACTTGATTGAAATGTAAAAGTCAAACAGTGTGTTTTGATTTAAAACAAGAAAAAAAATGTGCATTCACAAATATTCTAAATTTATGAGAGTCTATGGTGAAAAGATTTTGTTATTTTTTACACTGACATATTTATAATGTTATAGCTTTTATTTAAATGCATACAGCCAAATCTAAGGTGTTTCCTTTCAGGTAAAAAACTGTGAAACTTGCTCTCTTATTTCTGTGGCTGTTTTTAAGCTTTAAATAACTATGTGTGTAAGATTATTTGTGGTTTGTGTGCAGCCAGTTATAGCTGCTAATGATACTGCCCGTTTTGCTATAAAGTCACCATTCAGTAAAGATGTTTAGCAGCAGTCTTTTGAGACTAGATTTTTATAAACAAAGCACACATACTGTTTACTACTACTATTTGGGGAAATGGAATTTTTTTTTCCCTGGGAACACTCCAGAAAGTTTCTTTCGAAAACAAAATTGTACCTACTAATTTAGTCTTAATAGATTTAGATCACCATCAGAGCCCTTGTTTTGCATTTGACTTCCTGGACACAGTTAAAGATCTATGAAACAGGAAAGTAGTGTTATTTCAGTAACAGAATAATGGGGTTATTTCATGAAGAGAAAAGCTTCAGGAAACATAGCACGTGAAATATTTGAACATTGCACCGGGTATGAACAAGAGCAGTAGATGAATGCCAGATATTATTTTTGAACGGCTGTCTTGTGTAAAGAGTTGGTTGTTGAACAGCTGAATTACAAGTCAAACTTTTAAAAGAAATTGTGGAGACAGAGCCTTACTCTGTCACCAGGCTGGATTGCAGTGGTGAGATCATAGCTCACTGTAACCTCAGGTTCTTGGGCTCAAGCAATCCTCCCACCTTAACCCCCCAAGTAATTGGGAGTACAGGTGCGTGCCTCCACACCCTGCTAATTTTCATTTGTTTATTTTGTTGTTGTTGTTGTTGTTGAGACAGGGTCTTAGTATGTTGCCCAGGCTAGTTTCAAACTTCTGGCCTCAAGCAATCTTCTTGCCTTGGCCTCTGGGAGCCAAAAGTGCTAGAATTAGAAGCGTGAGCCATGGCACCTGGCCCTTACATCAAGTTTTAACATTCTGCCAATGTTCATTCTAATTTTAAAATTAAGTTTACCAATGTTTTTCTCATGATTTCAAAATGCAAATTACATTTTAAAAAATACCAATTCTCCGTTTCGCGCCTGTAGCTCAGCAGCTAGGGCTCCAGCTACATACACCAGAGTTGGCGGGTTCGAATCCAGCCTAGACCTACCAAAAAATACCAATTCTCCAACTTAAAAAGTAAAAAGGACACTAACACTGTATTTGTCATTAGACTTTTCCAGATAAAATTTTCTAGTAATAGAAAAACCTATCTGCATTTTTTCATTGAGATCAGCTCATAAGACCTAGAGAAAGTATTGACAATAAATTCAACTATATCTAATTGCAGAATGCCATACCTCCTGACCCTTCCCTTTTATCTTCCAGGACTCCTGATATAAAGGAAAATTTGCAGCTTTTTTTAAGGCTTCATACATTGTTATAACTCAACATGTTAAATTGTAGGCATAAATGATACCAGATGAGTCAAAGTCTTTTGTCCTAGCTCCACACACCCATGCCTTCTCCCCTTCTCAGAATTCTCTTCCCTCATAGGCTGAAGCTGAGTTGTGGTTGCCCCCTTTGGGTATTGCTGTCTGATTTTGCCAGTTATTCCTGGCCTTTTTCATTCCATTTTATTCTAACTATAGATGTGTACACTTCACCCTCCATCATAACTCTTTCCTTCTCTCCCAGGTAACATTTAAAACATTTAACAAATGCAGTCAGTATAACCTAATTTTTTGTACCCTCAGTGAATCCCAAACAATAAAAAAAAATTAAATATTTAAAACAGTGACCATATAAAGGACATTACTATTTCTTTAACTTAATGAGTACAGATGGAGCAGCTTTAAGTATAAAACACTGCAATACAGAGATGAACAAGATACCGTCCCTGCCCTCACAGTAATTGTCAGTTGAACACAGGAAAACAAGAACAAAGAAATGAAGCAACAGCAGAGGAAAATGCCTTAGGTTGGCGGCACCTGTGGCTCAAGGAGTAGGGCGCCAGCCCCATATACCGGAGGTGGTGGGTTCAAACCCAGCCCTAGCCAAAAACTACAAAAAAAAAAAAGCCTTAGGTTTTTAAACTCTATGCATTTTAAAAAATTTTTTCATCTGACTTTATCTCCAAATATACTTTATTTTAAAAAAATACACTTTGTTCAGGGATGAAAATATCAGTATTAAAAAATGCATCTATACAAAAAATATTACATCTAGTCTGGGGGTAGATATATTTATATTTGGTAACATACACTAAGTGGCACTATTTACACAGTAACTATAAGGTAACTAACCTGAAGACACAGAACTGTAACTCTGTCACAGCTGCATGTACTTGGGCTTACTGTATACATTTAAATAAAAGCTAAATATTTTTTTTTTAGACAGGGTCTCACTCCATTGCCTCAGGCTAGAATGCCGGAGCATCATAGCTCACGCCCAAACTCCTAACTCCTGGGTTCAAGTGATCCTCTTGCCTCAGCCTCCTGAGTAGCTAAGACTATAGGCTTGGGCCACCACCACACTCACCTAGTTTTTCGTTTTTCTGGGTTTTTTTCCTATTTTTAGTAGAGACTCACTCCTGCTCAGGCTGGTCTGGAACTTCTGAGCTCAAGCAATCAGCTCACCTCAGCCTCCCAGAGTGGATTAGGATTACAAGTGTGAGCCCCGCCCAGCCTAAAAGCTAAATCTCTTTTTATTTTTATGTTTTGTTGAGACAGAGTCTCACTATGTCACTCCTCCATAGAGTGCTGTAACATCACAGCTCACAGCAACCTCAAACTCTTGGGCTTAAGCAATTATCTTGCCTCAGCCTCCCAAGTATCTGGGACTACAGGCACCCACCAGAACACCAAGCTATTTTTTTTGTTCCAGTTGCCATTGTTGTTTAGCAGGCCCGGGCCGGATTTGAACTCGCCAACCTCAGTGTCAGTGGCCAGTGCCCTAACCACTGAGTACATTAGCCTAAAAGCTAAATCTTAAAGATATGTCAAGGGGACAAGTGAGCGCCGAATATGAAAATACGCTTAATGTCTCAAATTATTTCTCTGGTATTACGTCCTAGGCTATTCTTTAACTGACAGTAGTGAATCTATTCATATGTATTTACTCTAGATAAGAGCCAAGAGTATGAAGATATAAGCCGATCAAAAAGATTATGTGTACACCTCTGTCAAGAACTAGTCTTTTAACATTTGCTTTATTAACACCAAACAAAGCTGTGTGTTTTTTGCTTAAACTGATAAATCTCTTCCTTACTAGTGAAATGTATTTAGTAAAGCTATTTTTAGAGATATCTTGGAATTAATTTTTAATTTTGCTCCAACTAGAGAAACCATTTTTACGTGGTCTAGAAAAATCATGTTTTAGAATTGTTGGTTCTTCCCAAATAGTAGCCTTTCAGAAAAAGGCTCCTATAAAAAAATTATATATAAAATATATTTCACTGTCATAAAAATATGTTTTCTATTTTCATGATTTCTAAAGTATATTAATGCTGTTTGAAGGTCATGATGATAGTGTAAGGTTAGAGAGAAGGTGATCTGTGTAAATGGAGTTTACATTTTGTTCTGACATCTCTTTTAAAATCTCAGATTAATGTTGCTGCCAAAAGAGGAATGAAATTTGTTGGATTCATATCACAGCACTATTCACCATCTAAATTCTGCAATGGAACCAACCATGATGGAGACATAGAATCAGTGCTACGTGTGAGACACAGTCCAGATGAAAACCCTAAAAGTTGGAATGAGGGGACCTTAAGTGGACAATCATCTGAAAGTGGGATTGAGGAAGAGCTTCACCTTGAAAGTGGACAGTGTCAAATGGAACAAAATGGCAGCCCCCGTTCCTCTAAATCAAGAAAGGGAGAAGGTAATAGACAAGATGAGTAGAAAGAGAACATATTACCAGTTTAAACATAGCAAAACAAATTTTGTTTTGTTTTGTTTGGGGGGACAGAGTCTTACTCTGTTGCCCGAGGTACAGTGACATAGCATCATAACTCACAGCATCCACAAACTCTTGGGCTCAAGAAAGCCAAGCTTGCCTCAGCCTCCCAAGTAGCTGGGACTACAGGTGCCTGCCACAACACCCAACTAATTTTTCTCTTTTTTGTAGAGACAGGTTTTGCTTTTGCTCAGGCTGGTCTCAAATTCGTGAGTTCAAGCAATCTACCTACCTCGGCCTCTCAACGTGCTAGGGTTACAGGTGTGAGTCACAGCACCTGTCCCCAAAACAAGTTTTGAAGTTCTCTTTATAAATGGCAGTGTAGGCTCAGCGCCTATAGCTCAACCGGCTAAGACGCCAGCCATGTACACCTAAGGTGGCGGGTTCGAATCCCCAGCCCGGACCGACAAACAACAATGACGGCTGCAACCAAAAAATAGCCGGGCGTTGTGGCAGGTGCCTGTGGTCCCAGCTACTTGGGAGGC
>NW_003852495.1:4503353-4505203 GCF_000181295.1 Otolemur garnettii | reverse complement strand
AAAAAAAAATAAATGGCAGTGTAAATTTCTGAAGATTATAAAGCTAAATGAACCACTATAAACTAGTCATGACTTTTTTTTTTTAATTATTAGATACAGAAGTAAGGCAGAACAGTTATTCAGACAGTTGTCCCTGGCAGGTAAACAATGCCATCCACATAAGGGAACATTGTGTGGAAGACTGGTTCCCCAGTTAGTCATCCAAAACTGCCTTACAAGGTAGAGGCATGTGAGTCTCTAAGGAAAGGTGTTCTGACTTTTGTTTGTCCTTATAAACAAAATACAAGAATTTTAGTTTTGGCCTTTCCCATCTCATAGATGGTTTTCACCTGTGAAAGCAATTGGCTTTCTTGATCATCAACTAGAATATGAAAATGGCACATGATGAGGAAACAACATAACAGTGCCTGCAACCGAAAATAACTTTTAGCAATAGTTTTATTCTCTGTGACAACTAGTAGATTGTACCAAGAAACTGAGAGTGTTTTATTCATATATTTTGGACCATTCAAAATTTTCTGATCCCTTTGCAGGCGGGCATGTTTAAAAAGATTCAGAGAAAATCAAAGGCTGCATGTATCTTCCATGTGCTCCAGTCACATGCCCCAATTTCTTTACAGAAAGGAGTTATTTGTACCACATTATGTCTAAAGGAAAAAAGGAAAAGAAAAAGAAAAGGGATTGTTTGGAAAAGTAAAGAAGAAATATCTGCAAAGTATTTAGCCCAGTGCCTGGCACAGACTAAACTTCATGTTGAGTTAGCGGGTGTTAACTGGTCCTTTGACCAGCGGTGGCACTGGAAAAAGACACATTGATGTTATAAGCTTTCAGTGTTACGAGATGCGCTTAACACCCTGTGCACGGCAGAGATCCACTTGACCACATGAGCACCATCTCCTGAAGAAAAATAGGGAGGGCAGCGCCTGTGGCTCAAAGGGGTAGGGCGCTGGCCCCGTATACTGGAGGTAGTGGGTTCAAACCCAGCCCTGGCTGAGAAAAAAAAAAAGAAAAAATAGGGAGCATTTCCCCAACTTATTATCTCATGGGTTCTTACCACCACCACCCTCACTGCCTGTTCCTCACCAGTTCCCTAAGCTAACAACCATGCTGATATTCCTGCAGTGTAAAAATCAAGGAATATAAAATGAAGGAGAGTAGCTGGAGCGATTCCCTATCTTCTACCCACTGCTACCTTTAAACTTCATGCTGGTTCCCACCCTAACTTTGATAAAATCATGTGTCTATTCTAGTCCTTTAAGTTCAAAATCCAACGCACAACTCAATTGAATTATCAATCTTGAGACATTATAATATGATATACTTTTCAATTAACTTTTCTATGGCAGTGGTTCTTAATTGGGGAAGGAGGGAGAGGTCTGGGGGAGTACACCAAAGACCTCTTGGAGTATCCGCTGAAACCCATAGACTCCAAATACTTCATACTACAGGTGATATGTAACTTCCTGCAATAACCATAGGTGTGGGTCCATATATCCCAAATTAAGAATTTGCCAGTTTCTGGTAAAGTAGAAGCTCTGACCAAGCTTTCCCGCTTGTCAGTAGGTATTCCAGGGTCACTCACACGTGTGACCAAGGATACATGAAAATAATTGGAAATAACATGTATGCCCATCAGAAGGAGAATAGTAAACTGGAATACTATGTAGGGATTAAAATATGAATAAGATCTGTTTATTACTTTTTAAAGGCACAATATAGAACAGAAAGTCAATTTATAGATTGATATACATGATGTGATGCCATCTAAGTAAAGTTTTTAAACTATAAAGCATTACATATCATTTGTAGATATGTATATTAAAAAAATAAAAGCTCAGCTCAGCACCTGT
>NW_003852495.1:4498116-4502809 GCF_000181295.1 Otolemur garnettii | reverse complement strand
GACAGCTTGAGGCTCTGTCTCAAAAAAAAAAAAAAAAAAAACTTGCATGAGATGAGAAACACCAAAGTAATGGTAGTAGTTATTTATGGAGAATGGAATTAGGGAATACTCCTAGTAGCCTCAACTGTATCCATTTCTCATTTCTTCAAAGCAGTAGTCTGAAGCACGTATGGCATAATGTTGACATTTGAGTAAGCTAAACGGTGGGTGCTTTTATTATTCTCTATACTCACTTGTAATCTGAAATGTATTGATTAATAAAAAAAGATTTTAAGAATCTTTGATACGTAAGATTATAATTTTCTGCTTTTTTTCTCCTTCTGAATGCCTATCCTTAGATAACAAATTGTACATAGTCTTCAATGCTTTTGATGATGATTCAACCTGTTGGACCTATCAGGAAGGCATCCTGGCAATGAAAATAACAAGAAAAGGCTCTGTGATTTGCACACTTGATGCTGATTGGCTTGAATTAACTACGTTTTATTATAAGCAAGGCTTATCTTTAATTGATTCTTTTGTATGCTGGGAAACACCTAAAGGTAAGTTTTATATTAATAATATATTTATATCTAAGGGATTTGAACTTAAGTCAAAGATGGTGAAAATGTTTCTGCCTCTCAAGTTCTATCAGTAAAAGGATGGATGTTTTTGAAGAAATAGACTTTAATCATTACACAGCTACATAGCTTTAATTTAAAAGCTTAAGCATCCTTGAGAGTAAATGGATGCCCCATGTGTGTGGTAGAATTACAAGGTAATGTTTGCTGTTGGGTTAAAACAGTCAGAAGTAGACAAACCACTGTATGATTGATTAGTAGAATTTCCCAAATAAGATGTACTATGGGCTCTGCACCCATAGCTCAGTGGTTAGGGCACCAGCCACATGCACCAGGGCTGGCGGGTTCAAAGCTGGCCCGGGCCTCCTAAACAACAATGACAACAATAACAAAAAAATAGCTGGGGGTTGTGGCGGGCACCTGTTGTCCCAGCTACTTGGGAGGCTGAGGCAAGAGAATTGCTTGAGCCCAAGAGTTTGAGGTTGCTGTGAGCTGTGACACTACGGCACTCTATTGAGGGCGACATAGTAAGACTCTGTCTCAAACAAAAAAAGATGTACAAAAAAAAAGATAGCCCAATCTAGAGGGTTAGGTCCTTTGATGGTTAATATCCACATTTAGGTTTTATCAATTCCAAATACTACTTACTATGTATACAGGCAGTCTATACTTGATTCTGTAATTTATATACAAAATTAATCTTTGGTTCAAAAAATTACGTTGACCCTGTTCCTGTTTCTGCCTTCTGTTTGTCTTCATCTCTCTCTGGACTTCTCAGTTAGTTACAATGGAATATATAATCATTTGTGTCTATCACAAAAACAAAAACCAAACAACAAACAATTTCTCAAAAATTACTTTCTAGAGAGGTTTTTTCCCTTCTAGAGATTAGAGTTAAAAGAAAAGGAAAAAGAGAGATTATGAAAGCCAAGATAATTAGGGACCCTAACACAATTAGGGTAGAGAAAAGAATGAAAGAGCTAAGATTCTGATACACCTTACTATTAAATCAAGCCTAGTAATAACTAATGCAACTAAAGACTTTGCATGAATACTCAAAATTATCAGGAATCATGTGATAGTCCAACAATATTAGGGATCAAGCCCACTGGAGCACCCAGAAATACAGCACCTTGCACAGTGTTTGACATGTAGCAGGTGCAAACCAATAGATATTTCCTAGTACTTTTTGGTTATTGAAAACTTATTCCAACTTGGTCCTTTACGATAACAGCAAGGTTTAATAGGAAGAATATGGTCTCTAAAATCAGATACAACAGGCTTTCCATCCTGTCTTCCGCTTATTAGCTGTGTGATCATGAAGTTAGTTGAGCTCACAGAGCCTCAGGTTACGAAAAGGGGAATAAAACTACTCCTACTTTATCAATGTGAGAATTTAATAAGATATATGTAAAGTGACTCTCATACTGCCTAGGTCACAATCAGAGCTCGTGCGGGTATTACTTTTCTTTCCTGCCACTTGGGGTTTCTTTGGGTTTGGGGGGCACTGATTTGGGGGGAGGTTTGAGACAGAATCTCGCTCTGTTGTCCCAGACTAGAGTGCCATGGCATCAACCTCGCTCACAGCAATCTTGAACCCCTACGTTCAAGTGACCCTCCTGCTTCAGCCTCCCTCTAGCTGAGACTATAGGTGCCTGTAACAATGCCCAGCTAATTTTTCTGTTTTTATAAGAGGTCTCACTCTTGCTCTAGCGGTCCCAGAACTCCTTGACCTCAAGGGATCCTCCCACCTTGGCCTTCTGGCATGCTAGATAACAGGCATAAGCCACTGCACCAGGCCTCCTGCCACTTGTTATATGCGGTTACAGTACTTTTAGTATGGACCATGTATTTGGAAGTTTATGCTTCATAATCAATCTCTCTCTCTCTCCCATTAAGTCTAAGCTGGAGCCATTTCAAGTCTTGGTTTGTGACTGACAGAGGAAAACACAAAAAATACTTTTTCCACAGTCTCTCTCATGCTTCTTTGCCTTGGGTTTTGCTGATAAAAATATAGTTAGCCACAGCAGTTGCCAGCTGGAGTCTGGGGGGCTTTTGTTCTTAATGCCCCAGAAGCTATTTAGAAAGCCCTAGGGAGACTCCTCCCCTCTCAACAGCTCTTGGATCTTAGTGGGAATCAATCCCTTTCAGCTGCTCTGGAATGTCTCATTAGACATTTTATATTTCAGGCGATGCCAAGTCCCTAATGAGCTACGTCAGTGTGTGGGGTCTGGCACTTGGGTGTGTCGTTCGGGGCTTTCCTGGGAATACACAGGGAAGCTGCAGAGGGGAAACTGTGACCACTATCTGTGTCACTGTGAGAAGCAAGTCAGAGGAAGCAGGGCTGAACTGGCGGCTTTGTTGGGGGAAGGGGGCATTTGATGCCTGTCATCTGAAGCCCACTGGGGAGGGGATGCGTATTTTATTTTGTCTTGCTTCTCTCCTCTTCCACAATATTGTCAGAAAGCAGCCACAACAAGGAACGAAGTACAAAACCAGTCTGTGCTGAGCAATGTAAATACATCACCTCCCAAATCACACGGAATAAAACACCTTTCTACAGAAACATGGGGGGGGGGTGGGACTCTCAGGGTCCTTCCATACACACCCCCAACACCCTGTCCTGCTTGAACAACCCCAGGGGACACACACACACACGCACACGCACACCCGCCTTTGGGTCCTTACACTTCACTAGACTACCTGCCTCACCATCCTCAGCACTCTTCCCCGCCTTAGTATACACATCTTAAGGCTTCACTTTGCATTTTTACGTTACGGAGATAAGTTCTTTCCTTGAACTTCATGAATCAACCTCGGATAGCTTCAGACTTTTCTTCTGTGGCTTACTCCCCTCGCTCAGCCTTCATAGAATTGAAGAAAGTTAGGACCTCGCTCTGGATTAGGCTCTGCCTTAAGGAAATGCTGTGGCTATTTTGATCTTTCGTCCAGACCACTACAACTTTCTCCATATCAGCAATGAGACAGTTTTGCTTTTTCTTTTTTTTATATCATTTTTATATTCACTGGAATAGTACTTTTAATTTCCTTAAAGAATTTTTCCCTTTTGTGCTTACTTCGGCAGCACATATACTAGAATTTTTCCCTTTTATTCCCAAGGTGGCTGTTTGGTCCAAGAGGCCTGGCTTTTAGCCTATGTCAGCTTTCAACATGCTTTCCTCACTAAGTTTAAAAATCATTTCTACCTTTCAATTTAAAGTGAGAGAAGTATGCCTCCTCCTTTCACTGGAACATTTAGAGGCCATTTGCAGGGTTATTATTAACTGGCTTAATTTCAATATTGTTATGTCTCAGGAAATAGGAAGAGCTTAGAGAGGGATACAGGGAATGGCCAGTGGATGGAACAGTCAGAACACCCCCCAGTTACCTATTAAATCAGCCTTCTTAGTTTAAGCAGGTGTGGTGGCTCACACTTGCAATCCCAGCACTCTGGGAGGCTGAGGCAGGTAGATAGCTCGAGCTCAAGAGTTGGAGACCAGCCTGAGCAAGAGTAAGACCCCATCTCTACTAAAAATAGAAAAACTAGCTGGGTGTTGTAGCAGGCACCTGTAGTCCCAGCTACTTGGGAATCTGAGGCAAGAGGCTCTTGAGCCCAAGAGTTTGAGGTTGCTGTGAGCTATGATGCCAGAGCACTCTATCCAGGGCAACAGAGTGAATCTCTGTCTCTGAATAAGTAAATGAATAAATAGATAGATAAATAAATAAATAACCTTAGCCATCTTCTATGGACATGGTTCATGGCACCCCGAAACAATGACAATAGTAACATTAAAGCTCAGTGACCTCAGATAACCATAACAGATAACAATAATAATGGGAAAGGGCAGGGCGCAGTGGCTCCCGCCTGTGATCCCAGCACTCTAGGAGGCTGAGGTGGGTGGATTACTTGAGCTTAGGAGTTTGAGACCAGCCTGAGCAAGAGTGAAACCCCATCTCTAAAAAATAACCATGCTAGCTACTTTGTAGGGGAGCACCTGTAGGCCCAGCTACTTGGGAGGCTGAGGCAAGAGAAATCACTTGAGCCCAAGAGTTTGAAGTTGCTATGAGCTGTGACTCCATGGCACTCTACCCAGGGTGACAAAGTGAGACTCTGTCTCAAAAAAAAAAAAAAA
>NW_003852495.1:4473587-4497801 GCF_000181295.1 Otolemur garnettii | reverse complement strand
AAAAAAAAAAAAGAATCAAAAGTGAGATAGAGCCACCAAGTGAGTACATGCTGTTGGCAAAAGGGCACTGAGAGACTTGCTCAACTCAGGGTTGCCACAAACCTTTGATTTGTAAAACAAATGCCGTATTTCTGCAGGACAATAAAGTGAAGCACAGTAAAATGAGGACGACAGACTCGAATACTATTTCCCAATATTGAGAGCAAGAAAACAAAGCCACAAAGCCCAGGGTTTTCACATTATATTATCCCCAAGTAAATAAGAGGCAGATTACAATTAACTGTGTAATTATCACAGTATGTAATTTTTTTTTTTTTTTGAGTTAGAGTCTCACTCAGTAGCCCTGGGTAGAATACCTTGGCATTGTCATAGCTCACAGCAACCTTAAACTTTTGGGTAGCTCAGCCTCCCAAGTAACTAGGACTACAAGTGCCCACCACAACACACCGCTACTTTTTTTTTTGGAGACAGAGCCTCAAGCTGTCACCCTGAGTAGAGTACTGTGGCATCACAGCTCACAGCAACCTCCAACTCCTGAGCTCAAACAATTCTCTTGCCTCTGCCTCCCAAGTAGCTGGGACTACAGGCGCCTGCCACAATGCCCAGCTATTTTTTGGTTGCAGCTGTCATTGTTGTTTGGCGGGCCTGGGCTGGATTTGAACTCATCAGCTCAGGTGCATGTGGCTGGTGCCTTAGCCACTTGATCCACAGGTGCTGAGCCCACACTGCTACTTTTTCTATTTTTAGTAGAGACAGGGTCTCACTCTTGCTCAGTCTGGTCTTGTACTCCTGAACTCAAGAAATCCATCTGCCTCAGCATCCAGGAGTGCAGGAAGCCACCGCACCCAGCCTGTATATAATTATTTTTAAAACTCATGCCCACATTCTAAGAAAGGACTTGGGACATACATAATTTTAAAGATGGTCTAGTGATGCCTTTAACTTTCTTTCTTTTTTTTTTTTTTTTTGAGACAGAGTCTCACTATGTCGCCCTCAGTAGAGTGCTGTTGCGTCACAGCTCACAGCAACCTCCAACTCTTGGGCTTAGCGATTCTCTTGCCTCAGCTTCCCAAGTAGCTGGACTACAGGTGCCTGCCACAATTCCCAGCTATTTTTCATTGAAGTTGTCATTGCTGTTTAGCTGGCCCGGGCCGAGTTCGAACCCGCCACTCTTGGATCATGTGCCTGGCGCCATAACCACTGCTCTATGGGAGCCAAGCCACGATTCCTTTAACTTTCAATCAGAAACATATTTGATTCTACTGGTCACTTTGGTGTGACAGTGGATAAGTATGTTTAAATGAAGTGAAATCTGTATCATAATTAGAAAACAAATTCCAGTCAATAAATTAAACTTTACTGGGTTCTTGGGAACCACTCTGAACATTGTAAATTCTTCATGGTGTTCTGCCCTAATTATGAGTGCTGTCAAAGTAACAATAATAATTGGCTCGGCGCCTGTGAACTCAAGTGGCTAAGGTGCCAGCCATACACCTAAGGTGGCGGGTTCAAATCCAGCCCGGGCCCACCAAAAACAACAATGATGGCTGCAAGCAACCAAAAAAAATAGCTGGGCATTGTAGCGGGCGCCTGTGGTCCCAGTTACTTGGGAGGCTGAGGCAGGAGACTCGCTTGAGCCCAGGAGTTGGAGGTTGCTGTGAGCTGTGATGCCACAGCACTCTACCCAGGGGGATAATTTGAGGCTCTGTCTCAAAAAATAATAATAATAATAATCATGATTATGATTTTCCCTTAAAGTTTATACCCTGTTAATAAAAATTAAAACCGAAAATTACTTTGAAATTTTTGTCTTTTTTTAAATCTTGAAGCTTAAAAGATAATTTGCAAACTTTGTAGGCCTATATTTTTTAGAGATCTGTCAACTAGGAAAACTTGGGTATGACATTGTGCTGCATAAAAACCAAAGTGTTTAATCAGCACACAACCATGGGAAAAAATGTCTCCTATGAGGAAACAAAAGAACTTCCACAAAATCAGTTTAGTTGAGGCCAGCTGGTTATTGTTAACTATTCAAGAAAAAGTCAGAGAGGCCCTCCCTTAAAACTTCCTTCCCAGCAGGAATTCTTTTGACAATGACTTCTGTTTAGGGTCTTCCTGTCACTGTGTGTGTGTGTGTGTGTGTGTGTGTGTGTGTGTATGTGTGTTTTAATGCATCATTAAGGTAAAGAATTGTTCTGTGTTTAGATTTTTTGAAGGTAATCATACCTCACATTAATTTTAATAGCACACCTCTAATTTCAAGGATTAACATTTTTTATTTTGTTTCTCCTAATGGTTATCATTGATGTGCATATGACATATAGATCAGAAACCAAAATTTGATTTCAAGGTGAAGACCATTTCCAGATGCTTCTTTGGTTGATTTTCCACTCGCTTCTCACTATATCACATGACTGTATCTTGTTTTTGCTATTGTTGTTTTCACACGTATGGTTTGGTTTTAATTCAGTAAAGTACAAAACTGGTGTGATCTTTGGAGAGAAAAGAAAATTTTTAAAGAGGAGGAGGATGTTACTGAATCAGCCCAAACAATTTTTTTTTACAATGTTTTTCTTTCTGCTTCCTACAAGGATTATTTAAGGATTTAAATAATCTTAAGAGACACCTCACTTTACAACTCTTCTTAATTGTATCCTTTTCCTCCCAGGCGACCATTTGCCTAAATCTTTGGAAGGATTTTTTATCTATGAAGAAGAAGGTTCTGGAGTTCCAGGTTCTAGTAGGAAAGGAAATGATGCCATTGTAGTAGAACAATGGACCGTTGTGGAGGTGAGTTGCAGTTTTCTGACAATTTAGCTTTATTTTTGTGTTTCATTTTATGTGTTAAAAATCTTCATTGCCTGGCACATGCAATATTCTTATTTATTCGTTGTTTGCAGTTTCATCACAAAGGCAGGAACAAATTTCTCTTAGTTTTATGAAAAGTACATTGGCTTTACCCAATATTAAACTTCTTTGTAAGAAAGCAAAATAATTATCTATACATAAGTAGCAGTAGATTCCCAAATGTTTGGCATTCTAACCCTAAACCAAGTCCCCTAACACTGAGATTTTCTTCATACAATTCTATGACAACTGGTAGAAAGTGAAAACATTCAGTCACTCAACTAGTGTTTTATCTCCAAGCCACCAACATGACTGACTTTATTTTAACCTTATGAATTGACTTTAGAAGGCAAAAATATCCAAATGTGTTCTCTCTTTCACCAGGCCAAATGTGTACACACAGCATTGTCCTTCCTAATCAGAGAGGACATTGCTCTGACGTTGTGCACTCTGACTTCAGATGGTGCGGAACAGGCTGCCCTTGAGGTGTGCAGACTGAGCTCAGGTCTACTCTGTTGTGTGTACAAGGCCCCCTCTGAAGGAGTCTTTCCGGGACACTTCTGCCTTTCAGACATTAGACATAGCCCATTTTCAAAGAAACTAGAAATCCCATCGAGGGGGGAAAGGATGTTGGGAAAGAGGTAAAGCTCTAAGTAAAAATCAATTCCAAAGAACAAAAAGCGGTGAAAAGATTCCTGCACACAAGCTCTTCTCCCCTTCACTACTCCCTCCTCACTTACCACTATTGTCCTCACTTCCCAATTCCCAGTATTTCTGCAAGTATTCTCAGTAAACTAGTTGGCTCCAAATTCCCTGTGGAGCTCTTTTTCAGATGCAGATTCCCAGCCAGCCATCTATACTTTAAAGTTCAAGAACCACTGCCCTGGCCAGGCACAGTGGCTCACACCTGTAATCCCAGCACTCTGGGAAGCCCAGGCAGGTGGATTGCTTGAGTTTAGGAGTTCGAGACCAGCCTGAGCAGGAGCAAGACCCCATCTCTACTAAAAATAGAAATAACTAGCCAGGCGTGGTGGTGGATACCTATAGTCCCAGCTACCCAGGAGGCTGAGGCAAGAGGATCACTTGAGCCCAAGAATTTGATGTTACTGTTAGCTATGATGCCACAGCACTCTACCCTGGGCAACAGAGTGAGGCTCTGTCTCAAAAAAACAAAACAGACAAAAACAAAGAACCACTGCCCTAAGAGTGCCCTAACCACGGCTATGGGAAACTTCAGAGAACCTAATATAAACCACTCCCAGGGTTTCTAACTCCACTCAGTGGTTAAAAACTCACAGTGGTGAAACATGAAGCCCATTCATTTTTTTCTTTTTTTTTTTTCTGAGACAGAGCCTCAAGCTGTTGCCCTGGGTAGAGTGCCGTGGCATCACAGCTCATAGCAATGTCCAACTCCTGGGCTTAAGCAATTCTCTTGCCTCAGCCTCCCAAGTAGCTGGGACCATAGGCACCGGCCACGACGCTCAGCTATTTTTTGGTTGCAGCTGTCACTGTTGTTTGGCGGGCCAGGGCTGGATTCAAACCTGCCAGCTCTGGTGTATGTGGCTGGCGCTTCCTTAGCCACTTGAGCCACAGGCGCCAAGCCCCATTCATTTTCTTTTTCTTTCTTGCTTTCTTTGTTTTTTTTTTTTTTAATTAAATCATAGCTGTGTACTCTCATTCATTTTCAATGGAAAATGAATTCCCCTTGATTATTATCATGTAGCTGGTTGTCTTTGCCATTAGACTGTGAGCTATACACTTACTCATGCAGGGCTGTGGAATCAAAACGGACTATGGCCCTCTGCTGCACACTCTAGCTGAATTCGGATGGCTCCTGACAAGCGTGCTGCCTACGCCTATATTGAGACAGGACAGGTAATGCAAAAGCATCCTTACATACTCTCACTTAATTCTAAAGTAAAACTTCATTAGATAATTCAATTTAACCAATGCTTACTTAATGCCTATAGAAAACATTTACAGACTTCTAATTTGATTTCCCGGATGTTGGAGATTAGCAAATCCAATGTCTGCATGTTACAGATGTACAAGCTGTCTAGCTCTTCTAGTTCAGGTTGCTGTTGGACTCCTGAGCTCAGGCCATCCGCAGGCCTCAGCCTCCCAGAGTGCTGGGATTACAGGAGTGAGCTGCCGTGCTCTGCCAACATCATTTTTTCTTTCAGACTATTATAAAAGAGCATCACCTTGAATTCTTCAAGAGAAAAAAGATTGGGCCCATTGGTATTATCACATAGTGATAATAATTAAGAAGAAATTCTGGCATGTTTTCAGGGCCAACGATAACTCTGGAATAATAAGTAATATCAGATTACAACATCATGATGTTTCTATGGTAATGCAGTTTTAAACCTGGATGTGTGATACTGCCTAGGAAAATGAAGTAACAACTTTAACCCATGGACACACTGGAAAAATATGTTTGTATAATCCAATCATTGGATATATCTGAATGATGAAGTAAACGAGGGGAAACCATCTTATGTATAGGTCATTCAAGTATGGCTTAGGTGACAGAAGAGAAGGAAAAAGTTGATATTGCTTAAGACACTACTGTTATATTTAAGACAAACACATTTAAGGAAGAAAGTTTTCACTGACAGTGGTCCTAAGTTGTTTTCAGACATGGAGGCCCCAAGACAGATCAGGACAGGAGTTTGTTTTCCTGGATTCAGCATGTGTGTAAGGATCCATCTTTATAATGTCATTATTTATTTCTGTTGCTTATTTTGCCTTGCAGTCCCCAGTACTGATTTTGTATATAGTGAATTACACTATTTACATTTCTGAAACATCTTGATTTAGGACAGACCGAGCTATTGCACTTGAACAATTGGTTTCAATTTATTAGGGATTTTGGGTCAGCCAAAGATAAGGTCCCAAGGTAATAGCTCTAATTTATTCGCCTAATTTGTTCAAAACTTTCATAGGTACTTTACATATATTATCTCTCTTAATAAGGTATATATTATTGTACAATTTTTCAGATAAGGAAACTGATGCTTAAGAGGTTAGGTGACTGGACGGCATCTATGGCTCAAGGAGTAGGGCACCGGGCCCATATACCGGAGGTAGGGGGTTCTAACCCGGCCCCAGCCAAAAAAAATTGCAAAAAAACAAAAAAACAAACAAAAAAAAGAGATTAGGTGACTTGCCCAAAGTCACATAGCTAGTCAATGGTGAAGCCATAATTCTTAGAGGCAAATTTGGTGGAGGACTAAATTAACTGAGCCAGCAGCTAATATTGTTGAATTTAAAGTCACCAGCCCGAGTGTGGTGGCTCCTACATGCTGGGAGGCAGAGGGGGGAGGATAGCTTGAGGTCAGGAAATGGAGACCAGCCTGAGCAAGAGCAAGACTCCATCTTTGCCAGCCTGGGTGACAAAGTGAGGCCCTATCTCAAAAAAAGAAAAAAAAATCACCAAAATAAAAGGGAAGGAAAAGCCAAAGTTGCTCTGTTTGGCGACCACAAGATAGCAGGGTTGCTCTCCTCTCCCCCACTTCTGATGCAATAGTAATCTTGGGGGTGGGGGCAGCAATGTACATTGTAACAAGAATACCAAAGTGATTCTGATGTACTTTCAGAAACCCTGAAAAGGGCTCAGCACCTGTAGCTCAGTAGCTAGGGTGCCAGTCACACATACCGGAGCTGGCAGGTTCTAATCTAGCCCAGGCCTGCCAAAGAACAATGACAATTAGAACCAAAACATAGCCGGGTGTTGTGGCGGGTGCCCATAGTCCCAGCTACTTGAAAGGCTGAGGCAAGAGAATCACTTAAGCCCAAGAGTTTGAGGTTGCTGTGGCTGTGACGCCATGGCACTCTACCTAGGGCGACATAGTGAGACTCTGTCTCAAAAAAAAGAAGAAGAAGAAAAAAAAAGAAACCCCAAAAGTACCTTATATCGGGAAAGTGAAAGGAAGAGAGAGAAACAGTTAAAGAGAAAGACAGACAAAGAGAAAGAGAGATAGAAGACAGGAGCGGGGGAGAAGGAGGGAAAGGGAAAGAAGTTTAGAATACAGGACAGAAGGAGGGTGCACCTCCTCCTTTACATCTCAGAAGACAGAAGTCAAAGATGAGGGTTTTTTCCTGATACTGAATTTTGATCACTATTAAAAAAAAAGATGAGGGCTTTTTAGTATAGTTGAATCAAGTTGTACTATATAGAGAATATTAAAAAGTCTGTTCCCTAAGGACGAGTTGTGACTAGCAAGAGAAAATTGTCTTCTCACTGTGATGTCCAAGCCCTGCTTACCCCTCCCATTTTCTGCCACCATTGTAGAAAAGACCCAGAAACTCTGTGGGCCACGCAGCTCAGAAGCATTAGAAGTCTCTGGAGTCATTTAAGACACTTAAATGTCCCAATAGTTTCTTCTAAATCCTCATGTGGCAGCCAAAGCAGTAGTTGCATAGTTATATACATACAGGCCAGGAGACATTAGGATTTAGCCCATTTTTATGTAGTTCTCTTCTATTTATGATTTAAATTCTATAGAAACAGTGTCATATAATTCCATCGTGAATTAAGCACATAGTAATCTTGCTGTGAGCAGCATTTTGATGGCCACATTCTTAAAATAGTCCATTTGTCTATTATATGTGCTTCCAATTACCATCATTCTTCTCCATCTAAACTTAAATTTTTAACATTTAGTGGGGTGGGGAGGGTGGAGAGAGCTAAATTGTGGTAATTTTCTTTTTTTCTCTAGCTAAGCACATAGCTACAAAGTTGCAAACTAAAATTTAATTTTATAATTTTGCAGGGTTTTTTTTTTTTTTTTTTTTTTTGGAGATAGAGTCTTACTTTGTCACCCTGGGTAGAGTGCTGGAGCATCATAGCTCACAGCAATCTCAGTCTCTTGGGCTCAAGCCATCCTCTTGCCTCAGCCTCCCTAGTAGGTGGGACTACAGTCACCTGCCACAATGCCCAGCTATTTTCTTTTTAGAGATGGGGCCTCACTCTTGCTCAGGCTGGTCTCAAACTCATGGGCTCAGGCAAGCCACTCGCCTCAGCATCCTAGAGTGCTAGGATTACAGCCATGAGCCACCGCACCCGACCTTATAATTTTGCTTTTAAAAAGCAAAATTTTATGTCAACTTTTAAAACTAAGAATTCTTTCATTTTCTTATTTGTTTTGTTTTTATCCGTTTACTTTTGAGTGGCAAATGTTAAACTGTGGCAATTAATTAATGTGTAAGATGAAGCAAAATTAACAAATTAACCTAATAATTCTATTTCTTCTAGTCTAATGAATTGTGGAACCATAAAGAAAAGCTTTTTATAAGACTATCTGTGGGGCAGCACCTGTGGCTCAGTGAGTAGGGCGCTGGGCCCATATACTGAGGTAGGCGGGTTCAAACCCGGCCCAAGCCAAAAAAATAGCAAATAGCCAGGCGTTGTGGCAGGCACCTGTAGTCCCAGCTACTTGGGAGGCTGAGGCAAGAGAATCTCCTAAGCCCAAGAGCTGGAGGTTGCTGTGAGTTGTGAAGCCACAGCTCTCTACTGAGGGTGACAAAGTAAGGCTCCGTCCCTGAAAAAAAGAAAAGAATATCTGTGGGCGGGCATAGTGGCTTATACCTTAGCTCTCTGGGAAGCCAAGAGAGGAGATCTCTGGAGGAATTCAAGACCAGCCCAAGCAAGAAAGAGTGAAACCCAACTTTACCAGCCTGGGTGACAGAGTAAAACCCAGTCTCAGAAAAAAAAAAAAAAAAGATTCATGCTAGATATCAATGAACTTCACAGTTGTACAAAGACCTAGCAAGCCTTTTATCTGTTCTGCAAAACTTGCTCACTTGTTAAGATTTTTTTTTTTTAAGATAGTCTCATTTTGTTGCCCTCAGTAGTGTACTCTGCGGTCATAGCTCACAGGAACCTCAAACTTTTGGGCTCAAACAATCCTCTTGCCTCAGCCTCCCAAGTAGTGGGAATACAGGGGCCCGCCACAATGCCCGCCTATTTTTAGAGATGGGCTCTCTCTCTTGCTCAGGCTGGTGTCTAACTCCTGAGCTCAGGCAATCCACCTACCCTGGCCTCCCAGAGTTCTAGGATTACAGGCGTGAGCCACTTCGCCTAGCAGGATTTTTTTTTTAAATCATGTTCCCTGCATCAAAACCAAATGGCTTCTCATTCATAAATTCTTTGATACTTCAGCTATTTACTGAGCACCACTTCAGAGGGGGGATTTCTGCTATTAATGTGGAAGATGCAGAGATGAGAAGACAAGCTCCTCAGAGAGCTAAGATCTAGTAGAAGGAAAATGTGTACACCCCCAACTGTATTACCCGGTAAAGGGGATGAAGTCCCATCAGAGGGATTCATGGGAGCCCTGAAAGGGGTTGCTGCTTTTCAGTCAAAAGATTATTAAAGGCTTTATAAAGAAGTCATGATTGAAACTATGGCAGGATAGGAACAGGCAGAGATAGTAGAACGGACTTTCCAGATGGGAGAATGCCACAAGCAGAGATCAGCTACAGGACAATCAATCATGACCTTAGTTTTTATATTTTAAAGAATGTAGAAAGACTCAGCCATAAATTCTATGTACTCTAACTCTCTTTCAAAGATGCGTAAAATTGTAAGCACATACTGAACAAAGCAGAAATTCAGGTTGTCCTTGTAATTTCCTATAAAAAAAACAACTGGGGCTGGGTGTGGTGGCTCATGCCTGTAATCCTAGCACTCTGGGAGGCCAAGGTGAGAGGGAATATTAGCCAGGTGGGGCTGGGGGGACCAGACAACAGGCAGCAACCTGTCTGCCTCTGGGGAAGGTCCTACGAGTCAGATCCCCAATTTGAGATATGTCTGAAACTTCTACACCCCCGATTTTCTGAGAGTCATTCTGATTTTAAGTAAGTCTTGCTATTTTCAGAACACCTGTGAGGCCACATGGAACTCCTTGTGGTTTGGAGACTCTAAGTATGGTAGATCTAAGGGAAAGAGGTCTGGAGCCTTACAGAGGGATACCTATGTGGTAGAGCAAGTGAGTTCTTCTTCTTTTTTTTTTTTTTGAGACGGAATCTCAAGCTGTCCCCCTGGGTAGAGTGCTGTGGCATCACTCACAGCAATCTCCAACTCCTGGGCTCAAGAGAGTCTCCTGCCTCCACCTCCCAAGTAGCTGGGACCACAGGCGCCCGCCACAACACCTGGCTATTTTTTTTGGTTGCAGCCATCATTGTTGTTTGGCAGGCCCGGGCTGGATTCAAACCCGCCACCTTAGGTGTATGTGGCTGGCGCTTTAGCCACTTCAGCCACAGGCGCCGAGCCAGCAAGTGAGTTCTTCATGGCTTCCAGTGCCTCCTAAGATAATTGTATTCACAAAGCTGAAATAGCTCTGTACTTTAGCAGATTGGTGAAGTCAGTACAGGATCCGAGAGGCTGCTTCAGGTGCCCCAGACGCTCTCAGAGCACAGGGCCCACATGTATTCCCTACAGAAATTTTCATCTGAAAAAGTGCTTTAGTTAACTAAGTATCTTCCTGAGGATTGAAGAATCTTCAGATTATCTTTGAGACTATTTATGACATTATAGGAAATGAATGCAGCTTTTGAGAAAATGCTTGATTTACAGATAGTAATTTAAACTCTAAAAAGTTATGGTACAACCTGTGTTGGTGAGAAGTACAGGCTGCTGCAAAGCCGCTAAGGAAAAAGTCTGCAGAGAAGTTGTGAAAATGTCTACTAGTCCCTGAAATTCTGAGGGTAGCAGGCCAGGCATGGTGGCTCAGACCTGTAATCCTATCACTCTGGGAGGCCAAGATGGGTAGGTTACTTGAGTTCAAGAGTTCAAGACCAGCCTGAGCAAGAGCAAGATCCCATGTGGGGTTGGGGGGACCCCACGACGGGCAGGCACTGAGGGTGACAGCGTAAGAAAAGACTCAGCCTTAGTTATCTTTTTTTTTGAGACAGAGTCTCTCTTTGTCACCCTCGGTAGAGTATTATGACATCATAGCTCACAGCAACCTCAAACTCTTGGGCTCAAACAATTCTCTTGCCTCAGCCTCTCAAGTAGGCGGGACTATAGGCACCCATCACAACACCCAGCTATTTCGAGAGACAGGGGTCTCGCTCTAGTTCAGGCTGGTCTTGAACTCACAAGCTCAAGCAATTCGGCCTCCCAGAGTGCTGGGATTACAGGCATGAGCCACCAGGCCTGGCCAGCAGACTCAGTTATCTTAAGCAGAGTAACCAGTGAGGACCTGGAGAGGCACACACTGCCTCCAGCATCAAAAGCTTTTAGAAAGTGCTGCTCAAAGCAGGCTTCTGAAAGGTCCTTTTATTCTATCAAAGCCATGACATGGGCACCCTAAGAAAATGTCAACATTGAGCAATGAGCAAATAAAGGGTGAAAAATCATAGGGGTACATCATGTGATTTCAAAATGTACTCAAAAGGTAAAGGCGTAAACTTTAACTTTCCTAACTTGCTTCACTGATTCCCATCTATACCTTGCCACAGCTCAGTCAATAGCAATATTTAGTTGCTAGACATTCCATTCCTACCCCATTATGGGAGGGGGGTGTGGAATCCCTGAACTTAGGTCAAACAGGTCTTTCGGAATGCTAGCCACCAGGCTATTGCTAGCCTCTGTGCACTGTGTTAGCACAAGGGCGTGTGAGGAACCTGGACTTTGACAAACCGGCCCTTGGGAATGACTGGCCTAAACTACACTGTGCTCTTAACACCCACAGAAAAACTAGCTGACTAGTGGCTCTTGCCTGTAATCCCAGCTAGTCCAGAGGCTGAGGCAAGAGGGTCAGGCAAGAGGGCTGAGGCTGAGCCCAAGAGTTTGATGTGACTATGAGCTATGATGATGCCACAACACTCTACCCAGGGTGACAGAGGGAGCTTCTCTCTCTCAAAAAAATAAATAAATAAAATAAATTCGGAGGGCAGCAGATAACCCCAGTCATATTGTGAGGGACAGGACAGAGGGGGCAGCCCTGGAGAGGCTGAGTTCCCTGCAGACAGAGAGGGTTCCAACATTGTCAGTGAAACTTAGATTTGAAGTTCCTAGACCCTGGGGACAGACCCTGCAGCATATTTGCTCAGCAATGTTTTCTTTTGTCTTCCTGTCTTCTAAGCATTTCATAAAAAAGCAAAAAGAAGACTCTATTTGAGCATCACTTAATGGAGAGGGATTTGCTATGACAACAGCATGCCTATGAAGAAGCCTTGGGCTGCCCCAGAATAAAAGATCCGATTGACTAAACTAATACAATTCACTCAGTTTCTGTAGTGCTCTCAGTGCACACTTGTTTCTTATGATAATCTTTGGGGGGGGGGCAGAGGACATATTATTTTCCCCATTTTATGCATAAGGAAATTGAGACCCAGAACTCTTTTTTTTTTCCCCCGGGGCTGGATTCAAGCTCGCCACCCTCAGTATATGGGGCCTGCACCTGACCCACGCAGCCCTGAGACCCATAACTCTTAACATGTTTGTCTGGAGGCCAGGCACAGTGGCTCACGCATGTAATCCTAGCACTCTGGGAGGCTGAGGCAGGTTGATCGCCTGAGCTCACAGATTCCAGACCAGCCTGAACCAGAGCAATACCTCATCTCTAAAAATAGCTGGGTGTTGTGGTGGGTACATGGTAGTCCCAGCTACTTGGGAGGCTAAGGCAAGAGAATCACTTGAGCCCAAGAATTTGAGGTTGCTATGAGCTATGACGCCATGGCACTCAACCCCAGTGTGACTGAGTGAGACTCTGTTGCAAAAAAAAAAACCAAACAAAACTCTGGGCTCACCTCTAGTTCCCACTTTTCCCACACCACCAATCTGCAATCCAGTCCAGAATGAACTCAGTGAAGCCTTTACTACAGAAAGAAGTGGCTTAGTTCAGTTACTTTATAACTAGTGGATAAATATAAGACTATTTTGTAAAAGTCCAGATTTTTTATTTAGCATCTCCCAAATTAAGTATTTCAGCTTATAATGTTCAGAAGTTTAGTGAAGAAAAATAAAATAAAAACAAGTGTTCATATTCTTGGGCCAGTTAGAGTAAACAGGCCATTTATAAAAGATAAATCATTGAAAGCTTTGACCTAAAATCCCCCTGAAAATTCAGTTTTGCATGAGGGGGAATAGCATTATTTTTAATAAAACAAAAATAAAAAAAGCAGTTTTATTTATAGTTTGATAGTATCTTTAGTGGTAATTAAATTTTTTTTTTTTTTTAGACAGAGAGGATTTCAGTCTGTTGACCAGGCTAGAGTGTCGTGGTGTCAGCCTACCTCATAGCAATCCCAAACTCCTAGGCTCAAGGAGTCATTCTCCCTTGGCTTCCTAAGTAGCTGGGACTGTAGATGTGCACCATCAAGCCCAGCTAATTTTTCTAATTTTAGCAGAGGCTAGGTCTCTTGCTCAGGCTGATCTCGAGCTCCTGAGCTCAAGCAATCCACCTGCCTCAGTCTCCCAGAGTACTAGGATTACAGGCGTGAGCCACTGTAATCCTGGTCTGCAATGTCAGTTTTGATTGGGAAGTTTCAAAGCTCCTATTTTGAAAGCTTCTGGGCCTGGTGTGTTGGCTCATACCTGTAATCCCAGGCCTTGGGGAGGCTGAGGTGGGAAGTTTGCTTGAATCAAGGAGTTTGAGACTAGTCTGAGCAACAGAGTGAGGACCCATCTCTATTAAAAATTAAAAGATTAGGTGGTGGGCGCCTGTAGTCCCAGCTACTTGGGAGGCTGAGGCAAGAGTATCGTGCAAGCCCAAGAGTTTGAGGTTGCTGTGAGCTGTGATGCTACCGCACTCTACCGAGCTCAACATAGACTCTGTCTCAAAAAAAACAAAAAAATTAAAAGATCAGGCAGACGTAGTGGCCTGTGCCTGGAGTCCAAATTACTTGAGCGGTGAGGCAGAAGGACTACTTGAGCCTAAGAGTCCAAGGCTGTAATGTGCTGTGATTATGCCAGTGCACTCCAATCTAGGTGACAGAGCAAGATCCTGTCTCTAAAAATTGGAAGGAAGGAAGGAGGGAAGAAGGGAGGGAGAGAGGAAGGGAGGGAGGGAGAAAGACTGGCTAGCTTCTGTCCTTACAAAGGTTAATCCCTTTCACTCCTGGTTTGACTGTGAAATTTTACACTCAAGTGGCAGAGGTTGGCTTACCCACTCCACATCTCAGTACACACAAGGAGAGAGGAATTACATTTGCTGTGTCCCTCTAGAGGCAGGGACAGTGGGAGGCTCTTCCTACTGATTTATTTTTCCTTCAAAAAGTCTGTGATAGGAAACTGAGAATTTAAGGACTTTGACTAAAGTCATCAGCTATTAGGTATTATGATAGAGTTCAGATTTGAACCCAGAAACTTTTTTTTAAATTTCAGGTTAATGTGAGGGTATAAACAACTAGGTTACAATATTTACATGTGTCAGGCAGAGTCCCTCTTGTAGTTGTGTCCTGCACCCAAAATGTATGCCAATACCACTACATTGTGTCCATTACGTAGGAACACACCAACCCCCTCTCCCTTGATCTCCCTCAGCCCGACTTGAGTTGAGTATTTTTTTTTCTTATGTGAGTGTGTATTAGATCATCTACTGGCTTCAAAGTATTATTGAGTACATTGGATATTTGCTTTTCCATTCTTGTGATACTTTACTAAGAAGAATGTGTTTCAACTCCATCCAAGTTAATACAAAAGATATAAAGTCTCCATCTTTTTATGGCTAAATAGTATTCCATGGTACACATATACCAGTTTATTAATCCATTCCTGGGTTGAAGGGCATTTAGGTTGTTTCCACATCTTGGTGATTATAAATTGAGCTATGATAAACAATCTAGTGCAAATGTCCTTATGATAAAATGATTTTTTTTCTTCTGGGTAGATGCCCTGTAATTGGATTGCAGGATCAAATGGGAGGTCTAATTTGAGTTCTTTGAGGATTCTCCATACTTCTTTGCAAAGAAGCTATATTAGTTTGCAGTAAAACTAATACAGAGTTTAGTTAAAAGAACACTTGTAAAAGTGTTCCCTTCTCTCCACATCCATGCCAGCATCTGCAGCTTTGGGACTTTGTGATGTGGGCCATTCTCACTGGGGTTAGGTGCTATCTCAGGGTGGGGGATGGGTTTGATTGGCATTTCTCTGATGATTAAGGACAATGAGCATTTTTTCATATGTTTGTTAGCCATTCACCTGTCTTCCTCAGAAAACCCAGGAACTTTTTGGCTCCAAAAGCCACTGCTTTATCCGGTATACTCCATGCCTCCCAAACATATGACCAGGCTTTCTGTACACATGCTAATCCCTTTTCCACACTGACTTATGTCCCATGACAGTTTAAGATGTTCCCCAAAGTTACCACATACCAAATATTTTGGTCTAATCAAAGATAAAGCCAAACTAAAATGAGATTAGACTAGAAATAGCCTTTTCAAACTAAAAAAAGCAACAAGCAATCTCTCATTACCACTTTGGGAAAGATTTGATATTTCTCAAAATTCTGCAGTATCAGTAAGTTTGGGATTTTCAGTGGTGTGCAGTGGGCATGAACCTCTAGAGCAAGAGTTTCAGTGTTGCATTCATTTTCCAGAAAAAGAGCTCAGCATAAAATGCCGCTAATAGTAAGGTTTTGTTGGGGGTTTTGCATAATAAAAGTCGTAACTCAGCAACATTAGCTACAGACACTCCTCCCCATAAATCCATGGAGACTCTGTGAAAAGCATTTCAAGAGAAATACAAACCCCAAATAGTCTTTGGCAAGGGGTAATTTGCCATGATGATAGTTAAGTAAGGAGAATACTGAGTAGCTGATTACAAAGAAGCATCTGAAAATAAAACTAGCAGTGGCTGAAGTCCTGCAGTTGTAAACGTATGTAACATTTCTCACATGGGGCAGTCCAAATCCATCCCTTCTTTTTAAAAGGCAAATTTGAGAAGGCGTATACTAAGAAGTTTAGGTCATATTCCTTTGACCTAATAATCCCACTCCTGAGAATTTATCTCAAAGAAATAAATCATAAGAGCATTATTTATAATTAGCAAGAAACTGGAAACAACCTAGTTTTCCAATAATAAAGGAAAGGCTTAATACATTTTGGTATTTTGATTCTTTGCACTATTGTGCAGTCATTAAAAATGTGATTACAACGTAAAAATAAGAAAGAGTGTTCAGTGAAAATCACAGGAGCAGAAGTACCAATACATAAAAATACACAAGTTGGTAAAGACTAAGAAAGGAACAAAAAGATGAAAATTGGTAGCATAGTGAGACTACAAGTATATTTAAACATTAAAATCATTTTCTTTTATAATAACCATATTCAATTTTTAGGGGCTTTTTCTTATTTTTCCAGCTGTTAACTTACACAGAATTATATTTTATAATTGTTTTTTGTTTAGAAGGTTATTTTACCAAAGATACATATGGAGCATTCTAGCCAAATGTGAAATATAAAGAATTACTAATTCATGAATACTAAAATGCTATTGTTTTAATTTGCAGTGAAGGGAATTTGGTTACTAAGCAGGTTGTATTCCTTCAGAGGCCAGTTATGTGGAATTCAGCTGCTCAAACACCAGATGTGAGTAAAATTGATGCTTTATGAATTGAATGTTATATTGAATCCTTTAGTCCTTAAACTGTCAGTGTAATTCTAAATGCTGAATACAGATGAGGGAATGTGGTCTCCATGTGGAAACAGTCTTCTGAACCAACACTTCTGAAGGGAAATGTACCAACAATCAGCTCAAGACAGTTCTGGAGGGGGTTAGAATATGCCACCTCCAAATCTGGCATTTTGGCATGAGGATTATTTTAAGCTGAATTTAATTAAGAAACAGCAAAGCCAGGTGCAGTTGCTCACGTCTGTAATCCCAGCACTTTGGGAGGCTGAAGTGGGAAGATCATTTCAGGTCAGGAGTTTGACCAGCCTGAGCAAGAGTGAGACCAGGTCTCTATAAAAAAAGAAAACTAGCCAAGCGTGGTGGTACCTACCTTTAGACCCAGCTGTTAGGGAGGCTGAGGCAGGAGGATTGCCTGAGCCCAGGAGTTTGAGGTTGCTAATGCCATAGTACTCTAGCCTGGGCAACAGACTAAGACTCTGTCTCAAAAAAACAAAACAGGGCAGCTCTGCGGCTCAAAAGGGTAGGGCACCGGCCCCATATGCCGGAGGTAGCGGGTTCAAACCCAGCCCCAGCCAAAAAATGCAAAAATGAAACAAAACAAACCAACAAACAAAAACAAGGGACTCTATGCCTTCTACCTTTCTGCCAAAAGACAGGACATAAATTTCACTTTATAAAGGTAAAATAATTTTCAGTTTGTAAAGAGGTCTCTCTCTCTCCTATCACAAAGGAGAGATTCCTAATCACTGGAGACAGTCTGCAAAAACAAATCTTACTAAATTAATAACCCTGATCTTTCGTTAATTTACCCCATTGTTTACCTTCCCACAATTTACTTCCTCAGAATCCCAAACTCCTTTTCTCTTGTCTAGTCACAATTTATTACCCTTTGTTTAAATGGTATATAAGCTCCTAGGTCTTCTACATCAAACCACCTCTTTGTTTCTTAACCTCTTTCTTTGTGAAGACCCTGTGTGCATACAAAATACATCTTTTCTCCTGTTAACCTGTCTTTTGTCAGTTTAATTCATAGCCTTAGACACTGAACCTAAGAAGACAGAGGAAGTTTCTTCCTCATCCATGTTTCTAAACCTGTGAGTGAATGTGCTTGATCTTGCAACGTATTTGTGCAATCTTGCTATCTTGACCTTTGACGACATTTTTATGTAATATTGTCTACTCAAACTCATAACTCTTCAGGTCTTGATGAAGGCTATGCTAAGCCTCAAATCTGGATGCACAGCACTGACGAACAAGGCAATCTGTGCATTAGTAAAACACGACTTTCAAAACAAGAAATTTGCAAAAGAACCAGCAATTGTTGAAACCAAGTCTTTTAATGTATCTGTATCAAGAATACATTGTTTTATTCCTGTAAAGCTGCAGAAATTAAAAAAAGAAAGAAAGAAAACATTATACCATGGCCAAGTACAATAGTTTATGCCTATAGTCTCACACTTTGGGAGGCTGAAGGATCATTAGAGGCCTGGAGTTTGAAATCAACTTAAGTGACACAGTGCCACTCACAAAGCAAAATTAGACTTTTAATTTTGATAAAAATCTAATTTATCTATTTTTTAATGATTATGCTTTTGATGTTATGTCTAAGAACTTTCTGCCTAATCCCATGTTATGAAGATTTTTCTCTTCCTTTTTTCATAATAGGTTTTTAGTTTTACTAAAACAAACTATCTTTTAATAGTGTACAGAGAACTGAGGCAGTGATTCCATCCATGTTGAGAGCACTGGGAGCTACATTCAACAGTGAACACAGCCTTTATGCATGCAGGAAAAGGAGCCACTAGCCAGGCCTGAGAAAGGAGCTTAGTCTGGCTGTGCTTATTAGATGGTTCTGAAGCCAAAAGACTATGTCTGCACTGACCAGTGTTCCACTGTAGAGAAGAAGGTGCCATTCTCAAATCCTGTACATTATCTGAGAGTCAATCTGTCAGGTTTCACTGTTATGCTAAATTCAATAAATGTGGTGACTAGAAATAAACAGGAAAAGAATTAAAGAGGTAATATTTGGGTGCCCATGGAACCATGAAGGTGGGCCTTTGTTGAGGAAGAACTCAATTGTTGACTTTTTCCCGCGAAACACTCTAGGCTATGTCCTCTGAGGCAGACTCCTGGGCTCGTGTGAGTATCCTTCCTTTACAGTATTCTGAACGTGCTACATTCCAGAGAAGCTCACAACATCCAGTTTAACAAAGCTTTTTGCTTTGCATTTTTTCCCTGAAAACCAGAAAATACTTTTGTATTTTATGCACTATAGTTCAACAAATCTTTGGATTAACCAACTTTTATAAGAAGAGCTTGGGATGACATCTATGGTTTTTTCTAAGAGTTTTAGAATTTTAGCTTTTCCTAAAATTATATTATAGATTATATTTTTATGTTTAGATTAAATTTTTCTATATTATATTTTTCTATTTTTTTCTTAGTTCCCAACTAACATACACATGAATTTTTAGTGAATAAGCTTTGTGTAAACTAGGATATTACTGTGCTTTTAAATTGTTAAAGAAAAAAAATCCATGTCCAGTTTTACTGCCTCAGAGTACATGAATATAATCTAATATTTCATGCTATCAGTATTAAATAAGCTGAGCTACTAATTCCCCTGTTGAACTTGCCCTTCATTAACTTAGCTTGTCTTACTAATATTTTTTCTCATATATCTTTTCTTTTTAAAAAAATGAGATCTCACTGTGTTGCCCAAGCTAGCCTCAAACTCCCATGTTCAAGTGATCCTCTCTCTTCAACCTCACAAGTAAGTAGCTGGGACTATAGGCACGGCACCCAGCTTATTTTGACTTAAATTTCCTTGGCAGAGACCATATCCTATTTTTTTTCCTTGAGACAGTCTCACTCTGTTGCCCAGGCTAGAGTACCTAGCTCACAGCAACCTCAAACTCCTGGGCTCAAGCAATCTTCTCGCTTCAGCCTCCCAAGTAGCTGGGACGATAGGCTTCCTCAACAACACCCAGCTAATTTTTCTATTTTTAGTAGATAGGGTCTCACTCTTGCTCAGGCTGGTCTCAAACTGCTAAGCTCAAGGAATCCTCCTTCCCAGCCTCCCCCTCTCCCAGAGAACCGGAGCACTATGTTCTCTTTATTCTAAACTGACCACAACATTCTCTGCCCTCAGTAAGTACTTATTAGCAAAAACATTCACAGTTGATCAAATAGTCTGAATGAATTGGACCATACTGTTGAGCATTAACACTGTCATGCCTGTAATGCCTAGTACTCTGGGAGGCCGAGGCAGGTGGATTGCCTGAGCTCATGACTTCAAGACCAACCTGAGCAAAAGCGAGACCCTGTCTCTACCAAAAATAGAAAAACTGAGGCAAGAGGATCGCCTGAGCTCAAGAGTTGGAGGTTGCTGTGAGCTATGATGCATGGCACTCTACCTAGGGTGACAGCTTCAGACTCTGTCTCAAAAAAAAAAAAAAACAACCAATGTGTCAGGCAGAAACAGTTTGCAGCAGAACAAGGGAAGTGTCATTCCATATCTGAACTACCCATGACTCTCCTGCAAAGCCCAGGCCTATGTGAAATAGGTATAAGGTGGCTATTGAAGCACTTTTTCAGGTCTTCAAATCCCAACAAACACCAAGAAGATAAATGCATTTGTAATTCTACCATATGACTTCAACCCATTTCTTTACTCAGAGATGTCATTGAGAGCCCCGATGTGTGCACAACCAGCCTGCCAATGAGAACAATATACGGGGGAGAGGGGAGCTCATTTGTCCAGGGGCGGGGGGCGGGGGTAGGGGATGCAGAAGGTGGCTCTGAACTGGTCCTACAACATAAGCAGCATCTTGCAGAGTGTGGGGAAAGGACATTCCAGGAGGCAGAGAACAGCATGTGCTAGAACTGAGGGACAGGAAGCACCCATCTTTTTAACTCCTGGTCCCTATCTCTTGTGTTTCAGAAGAAAGTCAGCCAGCATGTAAAAAGTGAAGATAGGAACAAAGTGTCCAGCAGGAGCGTGGGATCAGACACAGCAGCATCACAAGCTTCAGAGAGCAGACACCCACCTGAGGAGCGCCTGCTGTCTCCTTCAAGAGAGTGCTGGACACAGGAGGCAAGGCCAGCACAGTCCAGCGGCTTCCCAGGGCTCAGCAGCAGCAACAGTGTCCTCCGGGAATTAGACGATGGGCAGTTTGATCAGGAAGATGGGGTGACGCAGGTCACTTGCATGTGAGTCACAAGCTGATGCAATGGAAGGCCTTGTAAATAATTATTATAATAATTTTCAACTGACTGTATTGTATTACTTCATCTGCATTTATGTAATATTTTTGAATTTTTCCATACTCAACTTTTCCTCTAATCTATGTAAAAACTTTGGTGCGACCTCGCAAAAAGGAATAACCAATATATTTATGCATTTAGAATCATGTTTACACGTCTCTCAACTAAAACATCTGTTTAAACAGATGTTCCATTGGATTATTAAGCAGTAATCTACTTCAGTTTCTTATGAATGTACAAAATATGTTTTTCTTACAATTCCTGGTAAAAAGACTGAATATCAGTATTTTACCTAAGTAGAGAGTTCTCAGGAAGTTAGTCTTACTTAAACTGAAAAATAATTTCTCTCTCATAAACACACACGCAGCTGATTTTGAAAATAAATATCTATTTCCCGACTATGAGAATTAATCCACATTTTGTCTTTAACTATAGTATACATATGCAAAGCAAAAAACTACATACATTAACGTGTGCTTTAAAAAAATGTATTTATTGTATGTCTTGTTTTTCATTGAGCTTAAACATTGTTGCTCCTAATAGCTTAGAAATACAGAAAGCAAAGCAGCACCTCCTAAAATTTAATATGAAAAACCAAAATATCAACAGGTAAAAACTTTAATAGACAGATTTAATATTCTTACCTTTAAATTCTAAACACTACGAGGAGGAGAAATGTCATATTCAAACGGAAACTGAAGTTTTTTAATCTGTCTAGATTTGAATTGTGCTTTTGTTTTGACTTGCTAAATCCTGAATAATGTTGAAACCCAGAGTTTTCAGGGCTGCGGGAGTAGGATGCTCAGTTTGTGTATAATAACGTATTTGTCCCATCTGTGCTTCTCTTGCCTCTGCTAATAGGGATGTCTTTGCCTTGCTCCAGTCTTTAAGAGGTAAAAATTAAAATTCTGCAAAATAGAGGATTTTCACTTATCTACAAAAGGCTTACTTTGAAAAGTGGGAACCTTCAAGTGAATTAGTCGACTTTGATGAATTCAGTCTGTTATATATTTTAATTAACATTGACATTGTAAGATCATTTGAATAATAAAATGTCACTTATCATTGGGATACTGTTTTATTGAACACAAATACCCATGTATATGTTTTATACATTATAACAGATCTATATTATCAAAAATATAGCATAAAAAAGTAAGCAAAACTCCATGAATTATTGATAAGATTGACAGGAATTATTCTATTTCTATCACCCAGAAGCATCGCATATACACCTGTAGTATAAAGGAACTTAAGAATATTGTGCTCAGCCTTATTCTGGGGAAATTCTTGTGAACAATATTTGCAAAAATGTTTTTTGTTTCATCTTTTAGATAAACCTGAGTTGCATATTCAAGAGTTGGTAGATTTTTGGTAGAAACAATCTTTACTTCTGGAGTCTACAAAATGTAAAGAAGTTAAGAAACACAGGGAATGTACTCAGTTTTTCCCAAAGCCGGGTCTGCAAGAGGTAGAAACTCTCTCATTCAGTCATTATATATAGTGTGGCCATAAAGTTCATGTGCAATTTAAATAGTTGTAACTATTTAAAGTATCAGAAATAAAAATTGATACATGTATTTGACTTAAGGAAGAACTCAGAAATATATCAATTTTTTTTTTTTTTTGAGACAGAGTCTCAAGCTGTTGCCCTGGGTAGAGTGCCGTGGGCATCATAGCTCATAGCAACCTCCAATTCGGGCTCAAGCGAACCTTTTGCCTCAGTTTTTCTATTTTTAGTAAAGACGGGTGTCTTGCTTTTGCTCAGGCTGGTCTTGAACTCGTGAGCTCAAGCAATCTACCTTCCTCAAACTCCCAGAGAGCTAGGATTACAGGCGTGAGCCACTGTGCCCAGCCTTAATCACTTTTATTTTTCTATTTTTAGTAGAGACATGGTATTGCTCTTGCTCAGGGTGGTCTCCAACACCTGACCTCAAGTAATCCTCTTGCCTTGGCCTCCCATAGTGCTATGATTACAGGTGTTAGTTTATTAGTTTACAGGTATTAGTTTATTTTATAAACTCAAAACTTATTTTATAAGCCTTTACTTCAATAATTACCCTTATTATATGACAAATTTGTATGATAAAAAATTATAACCAAGTGGTTCTAGAGCATTTTAAGTATACATAAATAGCTCTAAGTCTATTCTTTAAAAAAAGGAACAGACCAGCAGATGCGATGGCTCACACTTGTATTCCTAGCACTCTGGGAGGCCAAAGAGGGTAGATTCCTTGAGCTCAAGAGTTTGAGACCAGTCTGAGCAAGAGCGAGACCCCATCTCTAAAAATAGCTAGATATTGTGATGGTCACCTGTGGTCCCAGTTACTTGGGAGGCTGAGGCAAGAGGATTGCTTGAGCCCAAGAGTTTGAGGTTGCTATAAGCTATGATGCCATGGCACTCTACCAAGGGTGACAACATGAGACTCTGTCTTAAAAAAAAAAAAATTTGGCAAAGGAGTCATATTACAAATATATAAATGATAAATCAATGCTAAAAAGACATAGTGTTGGTTTGGAGCCTGTAGCTCAAGGGGCTAAGGCACCAGCCACATACACTAGAGCTGGCAGGTTCGAATCCAGCCCAGGCCTGCCAAACAACAATGACAACTACAACTAAAAAATAGCCGGGTGTTGTGGCGGGCACCTGTAGTCCCAGCTACTTGGGAGGCAGAGACAAGAGAATCGCTTAAGCTCAGGGGTCTGAGGTTGCTGTGAGTTGTGATGTCACAGCACTCTACCAAGGGCAATAGCTTGAGGCTCTGTCTCAAAAAAAAAAAAAAAAGACATAGCGCCTTATTATAAATGGACAAATGTTGGTCAGATACTTCTTAAAAGAAAATACAGACTTCTGCTTCCAGAAAGATGGGTTGATTCCTCCCAAGAAGTATAACTAAAAACCCTGAACATTGTGTATAAAACTTATTCTCTGTGCTTGATGAGAATGAAAAAACAGAAAAAAAAAAACAAAACATTGTGTATAAAACATAAGAACATCAGTGGTAAGTTCTTTGGTTATATTTTGGCTTCACGTATCTCAGACTTAGAGCTGAAGAAGTCAGAAATCAGAAATGTCAATGTTGTGGACAAAAAAATCTCTAGGAAAAGCCTGAGAAAAGAGCAAATATTTAGACAATAATCCCTTTGCTTCAGCCAAACACTACAGAAAAACATGTGGCCCCATCCACACCTATGCCAGGAAAAGCCAAGTGGGCCTAGATTTGCCCTCTCAGGAGGCTGTAACATGGAACCCCAATATGACAGACAGGGTGATGACAGAGGGAGGTAAGTAAGAAGCTGGGACTTTCGGCTCGGCGCCTGTGGCTCAAGCGGCTAAGGCACCAGCCACATACACCTAGGATGGCGGGTTCGAATCCAGCCCGGGCCGGCCAAACAGCAATGATGGCTGCAACCAAAAAATAGCCAGGTGTTGTGGCGGGTGCCTGTGGTCCCAGCTACTTGGGAGGCTGAGGCAGGAGACTTGCTTGAGCCCAGGAGTTGGAGGTTGCTGTGAGC
>NW_003852495.1:4471489-4472816 GCF_000181295.1 Otolemur garnettii | reverse complement strand
TTTTTTTTTTTTTTTGCAGTTTTTGGCCAGGGCTGGGCTTGAACCCGCCACCTCTGGCATATGGGGCTGGCGTCCTACCCCTTTGAGCGACAGGCGCCACCCAGTACCCAGGTTTCAAAAGAAAATTATTCATCATACCAAGAACCAGAAAGATGCCAAACTCAATGAATAACGACAATAGAGTTATCCACATCCCAGCACTGAAGTGACAGGGACATTAGAATCATCTTTAAAAGATTTTAAAGAGCCCATAATAAAAACATTTCAACAAGCAATTACAAAAGAAATAAAAAAAATTGAAAAACTCTAGGAGGCCAAGGTGAGTGGATTGCCTGAGCTCATGAGTTCGAGACCAGCCTGAGCCAGAGGGAAACCTTATCTCTAAAAATAGACAGGTGTTGTGGCAGGTGCCTATAGTCTCAGTTACTTGAGAGGCAGAGGCAAGAGAATTGCTTGAGCCAGAGTCTGAGGTTGCTGTGAGCTATGATGCTGCAGTACTTTACCAAGGGTGACAAGGTAAGACTCTTGTCTAAAAAAAAAAAGAAAGAAAACCTCAGCAAAGAAATAGAAGATATAAAAAAGAGCCAAACAGAACTTATAGAACTCAAAAATATAATGACCAAAATAAAAAGCTCAATGGATAAATTCAACAGCAAAATGGAGGGGACAAAAGAAACCTATGTACTGAAAGAGAGAACAATGCAGAAATTACCCAGAGAGAAAAGACACACACACCCAGCCCCTCAGGACCATGCACTATAACAAGAGAAAAAAATCTAATATTCATATCATTAGAGTTATGCTGGAAGGACTGTAAAAATAGAATGGGCCTGAAAAGCACTCAAAGAACCAGTGGCTTAAAAAGTCCCAAATTTGGTAAGGGACATAAGTTTCCAAATTTGAGAAGGTAAAAATAATCTAAAGTGATGGAAATGCAAATAGTCACTGCCTGTGGGAGTGAGGATGAGAGGTTGGTTGACTATAAAGGCACACGAGGGAACTTTCTGGGATGATAGAAATGTTTAATATCTCTATTTGGTTCAGAGTAACACAGATATTTACAATTGTTAAACTTAGTTAAATTGTACAACAAAATAGGTACATTTTACAACACATAAAGTGTATTGTAATTTTAAAATATTTATTAGGGGCTCAACGCCATAGCACAGTGGTTACGGCACCAGCCACATACACTGAGGCTGGTGGGTTCGAACCCAGCCTGGGCCAGCTAAACAACGACAACTGCAACAAAAAGTAGCCAGACATTGTGGCAGGCGCCTGTAGTCCCAGCTACTGTGAGGCTGAGGTGAGAGAATTGCTTAAGTCC
>NW_003852495.1:4469118-4471379 GCF_000181295.1 Otolemur garnettii | reverse complement strand
TATATATATATATATATATATTAGGGAATTCACAGAATTATTGGAAAGGCTAGATAACCAAGCTCAATGCTGAGCTTCCAGGAACAATGTGTGAGCCTCCACAAGAAAGCAAACCCATTGGCAGCATCCAAGCACTGCTGCCAGGAACCCAACTTTCTAATCTACAACTGAATTTTGTGCAGGACCTTACACCCCATCACTCACAGAAAACCCACAAGTTTCTGCTGAAACCCTGACTAGCAAAATGGTTGTCCTTTGTGCAGCTTTGTTCTACTTACAACTGACTTGTGAATCTGAGTCTCACACAGGCGAGCCCGGAACACACAAAATATGAGTGTTGGGCTGGTAGGAAGAGCTCATCAGCCTCAAGCTTCCCCAGTCATAGCACATATATTCATATACTTAAAAGATGCCAGTCAGCCAGAAGATATGACACATGTTTACTACAAAAAGTGGCCTTCTATTCGGTTTATTTTAAAGACAAAAATGATAAATGCTATAAAATATTTGTACTAAATCTCCTAAACTTTCTGGGAAAAAAGACATCAAGTCCTAAAGGCAGCAATTCTTACCAGAAGCTTGATACTTGTCCCCAAAGCCGAATCAGTGAGAAAGAAGAATGAGAACAAACAGTTTGAGGAAAAGGAAACAGCTGTTTATTCATTTGCTGGAAAATGAAGAGGGCAGTGGACTAGTGTCTCAAAGACTGTCATCATGCCTTTAAGCAGAAACACAGGTGCCAGTATCCCTTGTAGTGATCAGGTTGTTGTTATTTAACTGATTGGTGGTTTCAAAGATGATGCCTGTCTTGGTCTCATTAGCCTTGCCCGACAATTCTGTTGAGCCATCCCCTGTGGTTGCAGTTTAAGAAACTAAAAAACAAACAGCAAAGAATATTTTCCTGAACTTTTGTTGTTTTCTTTTTTGTTTGTTTGTTTTTGAGACAGAGTCTCCAGCTGTTGCCCTCGGTAGAGTGCTGTGACATCATAGTTCACATCAACCTCCAACTCCTGGGCTCAAGCGATTCTCCTGCCTCCGCCTCCCAAGTAGCTGGGACTACAGAGGCCTACAACACCTGGCTATTTTTTGGTTGCAGCTGTCATTGTTGCTTGGCAGGCCCAGACTGGATTCAAACCTGCCAGCTCTACTGTATGTAGCTGGTGCCTTAGCTGCTTGAGCCACAGGTGCTGAGCACTTTTTTTTTTGAAGACAAGAGTCTCAGTTGCTCTGGGTAGAGTGCCATGGTATCAGGCAACCTCAAACTCCTGGGCTCAAGCAATCCTCTTGCCTCAGTGTCCCAGGTAGCTGGGACTACAAGGGCCCACCATAGCACCGACTTGTTTTTCTATTTTTAGTAGAGATGGGATCACACTCTTGCTCAGGCTGATCTCTAACTCCTGAGCTCAAGCAAGCTACCTGCCTCAGCCTCCCAGAGTGCTAGGATTACAGGCGTGAGCCATAGAGCCCAGCCTTCCTGCCCTTTTGATTATTGGCCATGGGGAAGGAAAGCAGGGTTTTAAATCCCCCACCTGGTGAGAGTATTAGAAAGACAACTCTTAAAACATTTCCTTGCCCCTTTTCTGACCTTTTTACCTTTGTCACAAAATAGACCCAAACTACTAAGTAGCTACTGTTTGCCAGATAATAGGCCATGAACTTTCACAAATGGTATTTCATCCTCAGAATAACCACCTGACGTTGGGTTTATCCCAGTTCATGCAGGAAGATACTGACATCCAGAATGTTTAAGTATATTAAGCTTTGAAGTGGGGAAAATAGAATTCAGAACGTGGCTTAATTCTAAGACCATTGAGAGGCTACGCGCAGTGGCTCACATCTATAATCCTAGCATTTGGGGAGGCCGAGGCAGGTGGATCACTTGAGCTCAAGAATTTAAGACCAGCCTGCGAAAGAATGAGACCTGTCTCTACCAAAAATAGAAAAACAAACAAACAACCCCCCCCCCCAAAACTAGCTAGGCTTCATTCATGACAGACACCTATAGCCCCAGCTACTCAGAAGGCTGAGGGAAGGGAATCATTTAAGCCCAAGAGTTTGAGGTTGCTGTGAGTTGTATGTGATGCCACCACAGGGGTGACAAGTGTGACTCTGTCTTCAAAAAAAAAAAAAAAATTAAGATATGGCTAACGTGGTATTTAAAGATAATTGTAGCCTTAAATTAACTTCTTAAAAGGTAAAAATCCTCAAATAAGTGAGCAAGAAGAATAAACATAGATAGAATGAAAAATAGAAAATAAAAG
>NW_003852495.1:4467834-4469098 GCF_000181295.1 Otolemur garnettii | reverse complement strand
AAAAAAAAAAAAAAAAAAAAGAGAGAAAAAAGACCACTGAGAAGTGATTAGATTCTCCAACTCAACATAGTATCTTTCCTCCCTCCTTTGCTATTCCTAAGATTTAATTACAAAGTACTGGTTAATCTACCAGAGCTGTCCATAAACCAATGTTAAAAGAGAACTAAGCTCAGATGCTTCTTTCATATCCACTTCCAGCTTCCTCACAAACCATCAGGCCATAGGGAGATTGCCAGGGAGGCAAGGCACTTATTTGGAAAATCTGCACAATACTGTTGATTGATTAGGAAGAAATTTAAGAAGGTCAGGGTGATTGGTCACTCCCTAAAAGTAAAAGAATGGAAGGAAGATCTTATTTAGGAAATAGGAAAAACGGGAACAAATGAAAAAAGAGATCACCACCAAGGAACATACTTCAGCAGTGACAATAGACCAGATGTCCTGGTCTTTAGTGGATCCATTCTATCAGCCGTGTGATCTTGGACAAGTTGCGTAACCTCTCTGAGATTTGCTTTTTTTTTTTTGTTAGTGATTCTTTGAGGCCACAAGAGATTTGCTTTTTTTATCTGAAAAATGGGGATGATATTGAAACCATCCCTATAAAACCAACTGAAACCAAGGGGTCAAAACCTTGCAAAAGATCAAAGCTTTGCAAGGTATAACTATAGTTAAGAATTAACCAGCTCTTGTCCCCTAGCCTGCATCCCTATAAATGCTGATTGCTTAGGAGTTTGGTCACAGAGTTATAACTCCCCTTAATCACTTCTTAGAGATAACCGCTTTACTGGGAAACCTAAGACTGCCTTTTAAGATGTTTTCCAGGTGGGCTGCGGTTGGCCACACCTATAATGCTAGCATTGTTGGGAGGCTGAGGTAGGCGGATTGCTTGAGCTCAGGAGTTGGAGACCAACCTGAGAAAGTTGGGCGTTATGGTAGGCGTCTGTAATCCCAGTTATACGAGAGGCTGAGGCAGAAGGATGGCTTGAGCCCGGAGATTTGAGGTTGCTGTGAGCCAGGCTGATACCACAGCACTCTACCCTGGGGCAACAGAAAGAAGCTGTTCTTTATGCGCCCACTAAAGCCAGCCAGACCAGTGATCCATACCATGGAACTGACTCAATCAGTCCTGTGGCTCCCACCAAGAAACTGAGTCAGCACAAAATGCAGTGTGTACATCACTATGATTTCAACCCTAACTCAACCAATTCCCTAGCTCTTTGCCAGCCAAATTCCTCCTTAAAATCTGTAGGCTAGGCTCGGCGCC
>NW_003852495.1:4463915-4467561 GCF_000181295.1 Otolemur garnettii | reverse complement strand
AAAAAAAAAAAAAGTCTGTAGCCTAAAGCTTCTTGGGAAGGTGAATTTGAAAAATTTCTAACTCCCCATTTGGCCACCAAATGACTATTAAATTTTCTCAGCTGCACCTCCACTGTCTCAGTGTATTGGCTCTTTTCTGCACAGTGGGCAAAAAGAACCCAGTTGGGTCATAACAATAGTATTATCTAACACATGAGGCTATCCTGAGGATGCATAAATACACCATCTGCCACACTGAGTTGTTATTGTTAGTATATCTAGGCAAATAAAGGAAAATCAGTTCTAGTAATATAAGAATACTTTTTTTACTTCCTTCATCTATCAGTCATTTCAATGCAAAATATTATCTCAATTGCTGCAATAGAACCTCCAAAGGTTCTATTAGAACACTAAGGCAAAAATAAATCAGTGAAGCAAAACAAGAAATGAAAATCAAGTTGGTAATAGATGAAGAGGGTCTGGTTGCCTGTCACCATAATCAACCAATATGCAGAGAAGGGGATACTTTCACCAAACTTTGTCAGAAGCCCGGGATTCTGGAGAACAGTGAAAGTAGCCTCTCCAGGGCTGTTCTCTCATTTCCAAAACCACAGTTTTATACATAAAAGTTCAAAGCAAAAGCTACGTTAACCTTTATCTTATCTTAAATGACAATAATTAACCCTTAAACAGTAATAATCTCCATAACCCATAATAAACAATAATTAGTATAACCCATGATCTAAAACATTTCCCTTTTTTTGAGACAGAGTCTCACTTTGCCACCCTCGGTAAAGTGCTATGCATCACAGCTCACAGCAAACCTCAAACTTTTGGGCTCAAGCGATTCTCTTGCCTCAGCCTCCCAAGCAGTTGGGACTACAGGTGCTGGCCACAACACCCAAGAGGTCTTGCTTCTGGCTCAGGCTGGTTTCCAACCTATGAGCTTAGGCAATCCATCCACCTAGGCCTCCCAGAGTGCTAAGATTACAGGCATGAGCCACCGCACCACCCACCCACCCCTAACATAGTGGGTTTTAACCAGCCCCAGTGCACGTGGCTAGCACCCTAACCACAGAGCTATGGGTGCTGAGCCTGCAGTGTGACATTTTATGTGTATTTCTCCATTTCTATTTTATTTGTTTTCCTATTTATTTAGGACAAAGTCTCACTGTGTCGTCCTGGGTAGAGTGTTGTGGCATCATCATAGCTCACAGCAACCTCAAATTCTTGGGCTCAAGCTATCTATCCTCTTGCCTTAATTTTCCTAATTTTAGTAGAGAAGGAGAGGAGGGGGTCTCACTCTTGCTCAGGCTGGTCTCAGATACCTGAGCTTACATAATCTACCTGACTTGGCTTCCCAGAGTGCTAGGATTAAACTAGCCCGGCTGCCTTTCTTTTTTCAAAACAAAAGTCTTGGCTCGGGGCCTGTGGCTTGAGCGGCTAAGGTGCCACCACATACACCTGAGCTGGCAGGTTTGAATCCAACCTGGGCCCGCCAAACAATAATGACGGCTGCCACCAAAAAAATCGCTAGGCATAGTGGCAGGCGCCTGTAGTCCTAGCTACTTGGGAGGCGGAGGCAGGAGAATAGCTTAAGCCTAGGAGTTGGAGGTTGCTGTGAGCTGTGATGCCACGACACTCTACCCAGGGTGATAGCTTGAGGCTCTGTCTCAAAACAAAACAAAACAAAACAAAGAGTCTTGCTCTGTTGTCAGGCTGGGTCTCAATCCTCCCACCTCCACTTCCCAGAAAACTAGGATTACAGGTGAGAGCCACCACCTACAGCCTTATTTCTCCCTTTCTTCCCACCTCTTCATGTGAAGAGCTACTGCTACTGTTGCTGCCCAACCAGGTTCATCTGGCCACTGCCCAAAGGGAAGGCAACACCAGAGACAGCAGGGTTCCCTACAGAGAAAGGGTTTATCCCACAGACCACATGGTGCTAAGTGGGGAGGTATTTCTCAAATCGGCCTCTCTGAGCTTTAGTGAAATAGGGCCTTTAATAACAGTTTGGTGGACAGATTACGCAATCAGGGAGCGCTACTTGGCTGGTATTGGGGCAGAACCATCAGTCCTTTGCTATGGGCTGCTGTCTGGGAGCGTTAGCCAAATCATTGGATTGGAGCTACTTGGGTGGGGGGGTCCTAGACTCACTGAGTTAGTTTCTTGGTCTGGGTGTGTCAGTCACTGGAATGTAAGATCTGGAAGGTACTCCTAGGTTCCAAACAGGTGATACTCCATAACGCAAAAGGTAAGAATCTTTGTAACTGACACCCAGGCAAGACTCCAGGGTAAAGAAGCAAACAATGGAATAGTGACTATTATTAGGCAAATGAGGGGAAGTGACTGATTATTATCATTATTTTAGCTAAGCATGCTCCCTTGCAGAGTTTTGGGACCCTTGCTCTAGTTCTTGACTAGCACCCCTTTGTCAGTTTATAAGGGCGGTTTCACTACTAATTAGAGCACAAATAATGAAAATAAGATGGAGTTAGTCAGGCTAGGGCCTAGACACACAGCAGGTCTGGTGGGTTTAGGTCTTACAGGACCTTCTCCTCAAGAGAAGGTCACTGTTTTGTAAATTTAGCTCCCACCCTAAAGATGTACATTGTGAGTACTTTAGGAGGATAGATTTAGGAGCTTAACATTTGAATTGGGAATGTTGTAATAGGTCATGGGTTCTATTCTTTATTGCTTACTATTAAGATAAGAGTTAATATGGTCTTTGAACTTTTATGTATACAACTGTGGCTTTGGAAATGGAAAGGCAATCTTGGAGAGGCTATTCTCACTATTCTCCAGAATTGTTTGCTTTCTGATGAGGATGCTTGGGAGACCTATTCCCTCATGGATGAGCATTGTTTGGACAGTGACAGGCCTTGGGTATGGGCCTGTCACCCTCTTTGTCCAGTTAACACTAATGTCAGCATTAGCCAAAAATGAAGGTCAAGAGAAGCTAAGTGGGCTCGGCGCCCGTGCTCAGGCCCAGTTAGGGCGCCGGCCACATGCACCGGGACTGGTGGGTTCAAACCGGGCCTAGACCTTTAAAATAAAAAAATAGCCAGGCATTGTGGCAGGTGCCTGTAGTTCCAACTACTGAGGAGGATGAGGCAAGATAATTGCTTGAGCCCACAAGTTTGAGGTTGCTGTGTGCTGTGACACCATGGCACTCTACCAAGGGTGATACAGTAAAACTGTCTAAAAAAAAAAAAAGCCTAAGTGGTACAGCCATCCTAGACTATACTAGGCCCTAACCACTCTGAACAAGAAAGTCACCAGTAATTCGCTGGCCTGTGACTACCCAAAGGTAGATGAATTACTAAGCTAGATACCATTTGCACTTACCTTTCTAAGACTTACCTTTATGATTAACCTTTATGGTTTGACCACAAGACAATGCTGGTCACATACGACTATTTCCCAAAAGGAAATACTCACCAAACAAGCTCTTTACTTTGGTTACCTATGTACCTTTCATTTTCAAAAATCTATAGTTAGCCAGTGTGGATGAGAACTAATTGGTGATTGTCAGATACATCAAATAAAGTTATACAACCACAAGAATAAATAAATAGGCTCGGCGCCTGTGGCTCAAGCGGCTAAGGTGCCAGCCACATACACCTAAGGTGGTGGGTTCGAATCCCCAGCCTGGGCCCGCCAAACA
>NW_003852495.1:4449616-4463291 GCF_000181295.1 Otolemur garnettii | reverse complement strand
AAAAAAAAAAAAAAAAGAAAGAAAACATTCTTCTGGCTGGGCATTGTGGCTCATGCCTATAATCCTAGCACTCTGGGAGGCTGAGGCAGGTAGATTGCCTGAGCTCACAAGTTTGAGACCAGCCTGAGCTAGAGTGAGACCCCCATCTCTTAAAAAAAAAATAATAGCCGGGTATTGTGGTGGGCACCTGTAGTGCCAGCTACTCAGAAGGCTGAAGCAAGAGAATCTCTTGAGCCCAACGACTCTAAGGTTGCTGTGAGCTATGATGCCACAGCACTCTACCAGGGATGACAAAGTAGACTGTCCAAAAAAAAAAAAAAAAATCAAAAAAGAAAACATTCTGGGTGGCACCTGTGGCTCAGTGGCCAGGCCCCATATACCGAGGGTGGAGGGTTTGAACCCAGCCTCGGCCAAACTGCAACAAAAAAATAGCTGTGCATTCTGGCAGGTGCCTATAGTCCCAGCTACTTGGGAGGCTGAGGCAAGCGAATCACCTAAGCCCAAGAGTGGAGGTTGCTATGAGCTATGACACCACAGCACTCTACCAAGGGCCACAAAATGAGACTGTCTTAAAAAGAAGGAAACATTCTTCTACCCCCTTCTCCCTTTTTCTTCCATCTGTCTTACTGTCCTTCACAAACCGGTAAGCAATGTTACTTGAATACATTTATGAATCAATTGAAGGGTCATATCATACAGAAATAAATCCATGTATATACATAGTTAACTGATCTTTGACAAGGGTGGCAAAAATAGACAATGGGGAAGGGACAGTCTCTTGAACACATAGTGCTGTGAAAACTGGATATCCATATGCAAAAGCATTAAAGTGGACCCCTTTCATACACCATAGGCAAAATCAACTCAAAATGGATTAAGTACTTCAATGGCAGACTGCTGGGCACACTGGCTCAAGCCTGTAATCCTAGATACTCAGGAAGTTGAAGCAGGAGGATTACTTGAGCCAGGAGCTCAAGACCAGCTTGGGAAAAAAGCCCCCAAGACATCAAACTAAAAAGCTCTTCATAGAGAAGGAAACAACACAGTGAAAAGGCAACCTATGGAATGGGAACATAGAACTTCGGTAAACTGACCACCCAAGGGACTGCAACAAACAGGTAAACATGCAGAGGTGGTTAACAAAATGAGCTAGGCCATTGTACTGATACATACACATGGTGAATGTCCAACCTATGAAAATTTGGTCAACTTAAGGAGGTGGTCAATGTAGGGAGGTGGTCAACTATGGTGGTTCTCCATATTTCCAAACCTATACTTGATAAGGAGTTAATCTCTAAAATGGGTAAGTGGCCAGGCCATTCCAGTAATCCTAAACCATTGGGAGGCTGAGGCAGGAGGATTGCTTGAAGCCAGAGTTCTCCACCAGCTGAAGTTAAGACCTATCTCTACTAAACATAGGAAAAATTAGTCAGGTGTTTGGCAGGAATCTGTAATCCCAGCTACTCAGGAGGCTGTGGCAGGAGGATCACCTGAGCCCAGGAGTTTTAGGTTGCAATGAGTTATTATGTGCCACTGTGCTTGGACTAGAGTGACAGAACCCAAATCCATCTCAAAAAAGAAAATAAAATACATGTGCGTGTGTGTGGAATTCCTACAACTGAATAGTAAAATAATTCACAGCCTAATTAAAAAACGGCTAAGAACTTGAATAATCATTTCTCCAAAGAAAACACACACAGCTGGGCAAGGTGGCTCATGCCTGTAATCCTAGCACTTTGGGAGGCCAATGCAATGGATTGCTTGAGCTTAGGAGTTCAAGACCAGCCTAAGCAAAAGTGAGACCCCCATCTCTACTAAAAATGGAAAAACTGTTGTAAGAGGATTGCTTGAGCCCAAGAGTTGGAGGTTGCTGTGAGCTATGATACCCAAGTACTCTATCCAGTTTGAGACTCTGTCTCAAAAAAAAAAAAAAAGATGACACACAGCTAGCCAACAGGTATATGGAAAAATGTTTAGTCATAGGGAAATGTAAATCAAAACCACAGTAAAGCATCATTTCATACCTTTCAGAATGACTATTTTTAAAATTGTCATTGGTGTTGGTGAGGATGTAGACAAATGAGAATCCTTGCACACTCGGTGGGAAGGCAAAATGGTGTGGCCACCAAATTAAATACAGAGCCACCGTATCATCCAACAATCTCACTTCTGGGCAATTACACAAAAGAATTAAAGTCAGGACCTTGAAGAGTTATCAGTATTCGTATGGTCACTACAGTAGGATTCACAAAAGCCAAGGCATAGGAACAACCTAAATATCCACTGACAGATGAATAAAGAAAAGTGAGATATACAATGGAATATCATTCAGACTCAAAAAAGAAAATTCTTCAACATGCTACATGAACCTTGAAAATACTATGCTAAGTGAAACAAGCAAGTCATAGAAAGACACATACTGCACGATTTCACGTATTCATAGAATCAAAAGTTACTGGGTGCCACCTGTGGCTCAAAGGAGTAGGGCGCCAGCCCCATAAGCCGGAAGTGGCAGGTTAAAACCCAGCCCCGGCCAAAAAAAAAAAAAAATATATATATATATATATATATATCTCAAAGGGAATCAAAAATTACTAATCAAGCAAGAGGAATAACCTCTAGAGATCTGCTGTACAGTGCTCTACCTACAGTCACCACTGTTTGTACACTTTAACACTTATTGAGAATAGATTTAAAGTCAAATATTCTTACCACAATAAAATTTAAAAATATAGGCCGGGAGCAGCGGTTCATGCCTATAATCCAAGTACTCTAGGAGGCTGAGGCGTTGAATAGCTTGAGCTCACAAGTTTGAGACTAGCCTGTGCAAAAGGTAGACCTCGTCTCTTCTAAAAATAGAAAAACTGAGGCAAGAGGATTGCTTGAGCCCAAGAGTTAGAGGTTATTGTGAGCTATGATGCCACAGCACTCTACCCAGGGCAACAGCTTGAAACTTTGTCTCAAAAAAAAAAAAAAAACTGATTACAAAATATATAACATACTAAGAGCTAGTTATAAATGGATCAGTCAATAAAAGGAGGATATAGTAAATGGTAATCTGCAGAAAATAATGTCAAGTTCAACTTTTTCAATAGAAGACTAAAATGAGGCATGTATGATAGGGAGACATAAAGAAGTGGGTAACCGCTGGGAAATAAAAACAAATCACTATCAGAGTAATATTAAGTCCACAGCATGAACTTTTTGAGATTAACAATGTGAATTTGAGAGGATTACTGTGGTAGGCTAAAGGTACCTAAAATGTCACATCCTAATTGTTGGAACCTATGAATATGTTACTTCATATGGCAAAAAGGACTTTAAGCCTAATGACGTGGTCACAAATGTGATTATGAGGAGTCAGAGGTAGATATACAGAAAAAAAGCAGTATGCAAATGGGCAAATAGGCACTACAAGGATGCAACCACAAGCCTAAGAATGTCAGCAGCCCCCAGGAGATGGAAGAGGCATCGAAAGTACTCGCCCCAGGAGCTTCTAGAAGGAACCAGGAATCTGATTTGAGCTAGTAAAACAGATTTTGGACTTCTGACCTCAAGAACTGATTAAGATTACATTGTCTTAATCACTAAATGTGTGGTAGTTCACAACAGCAGCCATAGGAAACTATTATAATTATTAACACGGTATCTCAACAATCATAATCCAAAGTCTGGGCTGGGGCCAGGCAAGGTAGTTCACGCCTATCATCCTAACACTCTGAGAGGCTGAGGCAGGTGGAATACTTGAGCTCAGGAGTTCCAAACCTGGCTAAGCAAGAATGAGACCATCTCTAAAATAACCAGCAGGGTGTGGTGGTAGTTGCCTATAGTCCCAACTTCTCAGGAGGCTGAGGCAAGAGGATGGTTGGTCAAGTCCAAGACTTTGAAGTTGCTGTGAGCTATAATGACGCTACGGCACTATGCCCACGGTGACTGAAACTCTTTGAAAAACAAAAACAAAAAAACCCCCAAATCTGGGGTGATGCAGTGGCTTACACCTATAATCTTAGCTACCTGGGAGGCAGGAGATCACTTGAGGACTTCAAGGCTGTGGTTATGATCGTGCCACTACATTCTACCCTGGGTGAGAGTGAAAGCCTATCTCAAAATAATGATGATGAGATGTAAGTTCTGCATTTTTTTTTTTTTGAGATGCAGTCTCACTTTGTTGCCCCCCATAGAGTGCCCTGGCATCATAGTTCACAGCAACCTTTAACTCCTGGGCTCAAGAGATGCTCTTAGCAGCGCCTGTGGCTCAAGTGGCTAAGGCACCAGCCACATACACCCAAGGTGGTGGGTTTGAATCCAGCCCGGGCTCACCAAACAACAATGACGGCTGCAACCAAAAAACAGCCAGGCATTGTGGCAGGCACCTGTGGTCCCAGCTACTTGGGAGGTTGAGGCAGGAGACTCGCTTGAGCCCAGGAGTTGGAGGTTGCTGTGAGCTGTGATGCCAGAGCACTCTATCCAGGGGGACAGCTTGAGGCTCCTATCTCAAAAAAAAAAAAAAAAGAAACCATTGCCGGGAGGTGCCTGTGGCTCAGTGGGTAGGGCGCCAGCCCCATATACCAACGGTGGCAGATTCAAACCTGGCCCCAGCCAAACTGCAATAACAACAACAACAACAACAAAAGAGATGCTCTTGCGTCAGCCTCCTGAGTAGCTGGGACTACAAGCGCCCGCCACAACACTCAGCTATTTTTTGGAGATATGTTCTCACTCTAGCTCAGGCTGGTCTCGAACTCATGAGCTCAGGTGAACTCACCTCTGCCTCCTAAAGTGTGAGGATTACAGGTGTGAGCTACTTCACCCGGCCTGAGATCTGCATGTTTTATAAAATGTTAAACTACAATTATACAAAATACAGGTGGCTCTCATGAGGTCCACAAAAAACAGTGATAAATACACTACTTCTGGAATTATAAAAAGTTTATGGCAGGAATCATTAGAAAATGAATAGCTTACCAGTTTCCAACGTTGGTATCATAATTAACCCTAGAATCAATATCACTCAATTGACATACTATCTTCATAGATGTTAAGTTCAGGATGTCCAAGTATTTCTCTTTTGGATATTAGGTTAATATGAAAATTTAGTATTTTGTTAATTACATTAGGTAGCTGCACCAGACATGAAGCTTTGTGTTCTATAAAAAGAAATAGCAAGCCAGGCACAGTGGTTCATGCTATAATCCTGGCCCTCTGGGTGGCTGAGGTGGGTGGATTGCTTGAGTTTAGGAGTTTGAGACCATCTGAGCAAGAGTGAAACCCCCTTGTCTACTAAAATAGAAAAACTAGCTGGGCGTCGCGGAGGGTCCTGTACGTGCAGCTACTCCAGAGGCTGCTGAGGAAAGAGGATCCCTGAGCCCATGAGTTGGATACTGCTGTGAGCTATGGTGACGTCATGGCACTCCACCCCAAGGCAATAGAATGAGACTCTGTTTCAAAAAAAAAACAAAAACAAAAACAAAAAAACAGAGAAATCACACAAATGAAGAGTGAGGCTCCTCATTAAACCTGTTAGATAAGTAATCAAACTCTCTAGGAGATTCACGGGGTAGTTTCCCAGTTCAGTAGTGTAGTCTACACTAACAATGTGTATTTTTTCAAGAAACAGATTTGAATATTTTGAGCATCTCAAAAAAACTGCTAAATGTGTTACACAAATACATCTGTACTGTCTCTTAATGATTTGCTGCTTCAAAAAAAGAAAATCGACTACTTTTAATAAAACATTTGCATAGCATGGAAGAACTTACAACTACAAAGTTTTTTTTTTTTTTTTTGGAGACAAGAGCCTCAAGCTATCCCCCTGGGTAGAGTGCCATGGCATCACACATCACAGCTCACAGCAACCTCCAACTCCTGGGCTCAAGTGAGTCTCCTGCCTCAGCCTCCCAAGTAGCTGGGACTACAGGCACCCACCACAATGCCCGGCCATTTTTTTGGTTGCAGCCATCATTGTTGTTTGGCGGGCCCGGGCTGGGGATTCGAACCCGCCACCTTAGGTGTATGTGGCTGGCGCCTTAGCCGATTGCACCACAGGCACCGAGCCCACAGTAGTTCTTTATAAAGGTTTCTTTCTTCTTTTTTTTTTTTTTTAAAGAGACAAGAGTCTCACTCTGTTGCCTTTATTAGAGTTCCGTGAAGTCACAGCTCACAGCAACCTCTGGGCTTAGGCGATTCTCTTGCCTCAGCCTCCCAAGTAGCTGGGACCACAGGCGCCCACCACGACGCCTGGCTATTTTTTTGTTGCAGTTTGGCCGCGGCTGGGTTTGAACCGGCCACCCAGGGTATATGGGCCGGCGCCCAACTCACTGAGCCACAGCGCCGCCCGTAAAGGTTTCTTTATAGAGAAACCTTCAGTGTGTTCAAGAAATATTCACGAAATATAAGTACAGCAAATTTAGAATATAAATTCTCAAATAAAATTATAGGAACCTTGGAAGCAAAATGGTATCATATAGAAAGTATAGCAAAATATCCATGGAAAATAGTTTTTCTACATGTATTAAAATGAATGTGATATCAATTAGTAACTGTGTTTACAACATTGTCCTTACCCAACAATGTAATCAAGAATTTCTAATTTTATTCTGATAGAAAAAGGCATTAAGTTATTAAGAATTTAACTAAGAAACTCTTTTAAAAATGCAAATTTTGGCTCTGCGCATATAGCTCAAGCAGCTAAGGCGTCAGCCACATACGCCAGACCTGGAGGGTTTGAATCCAGCCCAGGCCTGCCAAACAATAACTACAACCAAAAAACAACTGGGCGTTGTGGTGACTGCCTGTAGTCCCAGCTACTTGGGAGGTTGAGGCAAGAATATCACGTAAGCCCAGGAGTTAGAGGTTGCTGTGAACTGTGATGCTGTGGCACTCTACCCAGGGTAATAGCTTGAGGCTCTGTCTCAAAGGAAAAAAAAAAAAAGAAATGCAAATTTAACACACCTTAAGTCAGAGAAAAGAAAATGTACACACACAAAACTCTATGTTACTTATGGAAGCATAAATGATTCAAAGCTAACTATTTTCCCAGATAGGAGAAAAAAAGTGAGTTGACTATATCATCTTGTGGAAAGAAAAATCTAATTTTGACTTCTAGACCTATATAGGATAATTCAAAGAAAAAAGTACAACCTAACTTCCCTCTGACACAGAACTGTTAATTTTCCACTTCTTTTCTTCTTAGAATATTTACTTTTATAAATCAATAGTTTGCCAAGCTCATTAATTTGTAAAATGCCATTTATGTACCTACATGTACATTTAAAAAATTCTATAAACAGTATTCAGGAAAAACAGGAACTGTGTCATTTAGGTTATACTTAACATAGTGAGTCAACTTCATAGTGTAATGAATATTAATGACATATCATATGAATACAAAGAAGAATACAAAGTGATATTTTCTTTTTTGGAGCTATTTTTATGATCAATTCCAACACACAGTACAAGGAAGATGGAATGAGTAAGGAAAAAAATCATATTTTATTTCCCCATTAACACTAAACCATATTATTCAAACTGTGTTTCAAAATACTCAATCAGATCACCAATGCCAGTCACTACCTTAGTTCAAATGTTTACTAACAGTCAAGCAAAAGAAATCCATTTTGAGACACTATCTAGAGAGAATAGCTACATTGCTATATATAATTTATAAATTTAGTAGTTTAGTCTTCCAGTATTTATCAAGTTTTTAAAAAAATTACTATTCTCACTGGTTTATAGTAACATAAATATAAATGCATAATTTCAAAACCAACATTCCTTTCACTGTGAACATAAAACTTCTTAAAAGATAGTTGTGGGCTGGGGTACTGTAATAACTATGGCTGCTGGGATACCACTTTTCAAAGTCCCAAAGACTGGCAGGTTTGGAAAGGCATAAACTATATGTACACACTCAGTATGCTACTATTTCCCACATTTTTTTTTTTTTTGAGATAGAGTTTCACTATGTCCCTCTCGGTAGAGTGCCGTGGAGTCACCACTCACAGCAACCTCAGACTCCTGGGCTCAAGCGATTCTCTTGCCTCAGACTCCCAAGTAGCTGGGACTACAGGGACAAAGCCCAGCTATTTTTTTTGTTGCAGTTGTCATTGTTGTTTAGCAGGCCCAGGCTGTGTCTGAACCCACCAGTCTCAGTGTTATGTGGCTGGCACTATAAACACTGTGCTAGGAGGGGAGGGTTGGTAAGGTGGTGGTGAGGGGTGGGAGGTGAATGGGTAGGACCGAGCCTACGTCCCACATTTTTTCTATACATACTTGTCTCATAATATGGTATAAATCACTCCCTCAAATTTGAAAAATAAGATGAATACATTTTCATCTTCAAAATAACCCCTTATAAATGAAAAAAGAAATTCTTCATGTTTGTTCAATCTAGTCAAGAGACGGATTTAAATATTTTCTTCAAGGTATATACAATTTTTCAGACCATCTTAGTGCCTTGTTACAATTTGGCAATAAGACTTCCAGTGCTTTATCAAAAACTGCATTCAATAGATTATAAGATTGTTAAATTCCTACTTGAATCCTTCTTAAAACACTGAATTATAACAAAGTCCAAAGTAATGTATGAACATTCATTAATACCCTTGGAACCCGCGAATTACTGTAAATAATATCACATGTGCATATAATTCAAACATAAACTTTGTGGGGAAAGGGTGTAAAATAAATACAATAATATTTCTTCAACTCTAATGCTGCCTAGATGGTTAGATTAATATTACTAGCAGGAAGAGTCAAACTATTTTAAGGACTATTTTCTAAGAAGTTAGAACAATTTTGCAAAACAAAGATAAGCAAGAGCCTATGCCAATATATTTTTCCTGTAGTGTAATATAATTGCTAATACGAGGTATACTCTTTAAGCAATTAATACAAGTATAAATAGATATAAGCCACCACTAAATCACAGTCTGGTGAAAAGCTTCTCAGCTAACTTAGTTTGAGAGGGTTAAGGGTAATGAGAAAGGCAGAAAAGGGAAAGTTTCCAGTGGGAACATCACTTACGTGCCTTATCATCTTGTATGCAACAGTTCACTGTTGCAGAAAGATGAATCCAAGTATGCTGGTCTACAGTATACTTTATGTAGCATAGTAAGATTAAGTATTCTAATGCTTCATTTGCATTTTACATTTTGGTACACATATAATCATCTATGTATACCAAAAACAATGAACAGATTTTTAAAACACTTTTATCTCATTTTGGGCACATGAACAGTTATGATGGAACTATGTACTATAGAATTTCTTGGAACATCTAAACTCAGGGTAAAACCAAAGGAAAACATTACTACCTCGTTAGTAAATGACTTCTGTGAAACCTCAAGCTCACTCACCTTTTTACACATGGGTTTATTTGATGAGGATTGTGATCCAATGATTGTTTAGCAGCAATTTTACCAAACTGTAAATTCTTTTATTAACAGGCATTATAAACAGATAATACTAATCTTATTTAAAAACCATGAGTGCCACACCAGTGAATATACAGCTTATGAATAACTTAAAAAGTATTTCCCATTTTAAAAGGCAAACATAGCATACAAAACCTACACTAAACAAAGAAGCTATAATATGAATACATGATTGATGTGTCTAAAATGATATATATACAGTACATAATTAATGTTAATTATGTGATCAGTACATTTTTCTATATGATTCCCTTCATGCTTCGCTTTCCCCAGAAACTGAATTCTGAACTTCCTCTTCTAAAATTGGTACAATCAGGTTATCCTTGGACATCAAATTATATTTCATCACAAATTTAGTAAACCGATGACACAAAAATGTTTCATTCTGTAGAAAGGAAGAAAAAATGTTATTTAATTATCCCAAATTAAAAATAATATCAATATATATTATTGTTATTCTGATAAGACTATGCCAAGATAATTAGCAAAATATACTTACTTCATATTCATCAAATATCTGCCGGTGATGAAAATAAGCATGTGAAAATATTCTGTAAATCCTACGGCATACTGATCCTAGTTTTGCTACAGATGATTCCTTTATGCTAACCCTAAAATTAGAAAAGAAACCATAGATTCAAAGAACCAGATAGATTCTTAAGTACAATAGATTTAATTCACAAGTGTGGAAATTAACACCTCTGGATTTCCTAAGTGACTGGCCCAAGATCACAGTGCTGGTAAGCCCCTTGTTCCCAGGCCAGTGTTCTTTCAACCTAACCACAGTGATGATGTTAAACTCAGCATTACGGGTTTTATTTTTTTGTTGTTGTTGTCATTGGTTTTGTTTTTTGAGACAGAGTCTCACTCTGTTGCTTACACTGGAATAGACTGGCACAATCACAGCTGACTGCAACCTCTAACTCCTGGGCTCAGGCAATCTTCAGCTAGGACTATAGGCAGGCCACCATACCCAGCTAAATTTTTTTTTTTTTGTAGATTCAGTGTCTCTGTTGCTCAGCCTGGTTTCAAACTTCTGACCTCAAGAGATCTTCCTGTCTTGACCTCCCAAAGTGCCAGCATTAGAGAAGTGGGCCACCATGACCAGTCAAGCATTAAAGTTTTAAAACTTTGTTAATTTTTTTTGTTTGTTTAAAGAGATGGGGTCTTGCTCTGTCACCAAGACTATAGTGCAGTAGCACATCAAGCAATCCTTCTTAGCTCCCAAGTAGCTGGAATCACAGGTAAGAGCCTCTGAACTAGCTTCTTAAAGTTTAATGTGATTAAAATTAATTCCAATCAAAATTTATTAAAATATACATTTACAACATTAATACTTTGTCTACAAGAGGTGATTAAAACTGCTGAGAGGAGGGCAGCACCTGTGGCTCAAAGGAGTAGGGCACTGACCCCATATGCCATAGGTGGTGGGTTCAAACCCGACCCCAGCCAAAAACTGAAAAAAAAAAAAAAAAACTGCTGAGAGGAATAAATGTTTTATTCTACAGAACTAGATTTTTTTAGAAATAAAATTGCATTCTTTTTAAAAATGTGTACATATAAAATACTGAGGCAAAAACCAATTTTTAAGAACACTTTAGGCTCGGCGCCTATAGCTCAACCGGCTAAGGCGCCAGCCACGTACACCTAAGGTGGCGGGTTCGAATCCCCAGCCCGGACCCGCCAAACAACAATGACGGCTGCAACCAAAAAATGGCCGGGCGTTGTGGCGGGCGCCTGTGGTCCCAGCTACTTGGGAGGCGGAGGCAGGAGACTCGCTTGAGCCCAGGAGTTGGAGGTTGCTGTGAGCTGTAATGCCACGGCACTCTGCCCAGGGGGACAGCTTGAGGCTCTGTCTCAAAAAAAAAAAAAGAACACTTTATATGGGTCCTTTGGAGCTAATCATATTTGGGAAAAACATTTCCAAATCCATTGACGTGGTAACAAACATCTTATAGAATGAAAGTCCAGTCACAAACTTTATCAATAATACATGTACGGCTTCTTCCAAGATCTTTTTTTTTTTTTTTAAACAGAGTCTCAAGTTGTCCCCCTGGGTAGAGTGCTGTGGCATCACAGCTCACAGCAATCTCCAACTCCTGGGCTCAAGCAGGTCTCCTGGCCCCGCCTCCCAAGTAGCTGGGATCACAGGCGCCCGCCACAACGCCCAGCTATTTTTTGGTTGCAGCCATCATTGTTGTTTTGGTGGGCTGTGCTGGATTCGAACCTGCCACCTTAGGTGTATGTGGCTGGCGCCTTAGCCACTTGAGCCACAGGCACTGAGCCTTCTTCCTAGATCTTAAAAGTCTATCATAAAAGATAAGAAATCCTTCAAAAACAAGCAGTTTAAACAACAAACAAAAAATGTGGTCTAACTTAGGAAAGTCTACCCTTTATGCATGCTATCTAAAAGGAGACTGAATCTGACTATCATGGAGATTCAAGTGAGCAATCATGTAAATATCAAACTCTGAACAGAAAAGGGAAAGCCCTGCAGAACGACACAATAGCAGGACTAACCTTAAATGGAACTGGCCTGTGAGCTTTAGGAACCAAGTTTAACCACAACCCTAATAACGTGAATAAGCTAAATACATATCCAGCTGAAAAGAAAAAAAAAATTAAAGAATATATTAATCAGTAGCTTAATTTTAGTTTATTTATTTTGAAACAGATTCTCACTCTGTGGCCCCTGGTAGAGTGCTGTGGTGTCATAGCTCACAGCAACCTCAAACTGTTGGGCTCAAGTGATCCTCTTGCCTCAGCTTCCTGAGTATCTGGGATTATAGGTGCCCTTAATTTTAGTTTTAAAATATCTGTTTTTTACAGTCTGAGCTATTTGCTCAAACAAATAAAAACAGTCTTTTAAATGACATCTAAAAAGCTTAACACCATGTTTTTAAAAGTTTTGTTTACCTGCTGGGAAAATATTTATTGCTATTCAGAAGACATGCAGCACCATCAAGTGTGTGTCTAGTATAGTCTATAGCAGGACACTGCAAAAGAAAAAATAGAAAAAGGTATCAACAAAGAGCTCTATACCTCTGAATTATTGTATGGGTACTTTATTTCTTCTAATATGCTCCTGTCTTTGGAATAAATTACCTCAAAACTTCAGAATAACTGTAAAGTACAATGTTAGATCAATAAAGAAGGCCTTATGAATGATATTATCAGGATCTTAGATGATACACAAATCAATTTCCCATTTTTACTTACAAAATTGTACTAGAAGAAAATAACTGTTTAGAGGTGGAACGAACACCTGTCTGACTTTACAAATGAGAAAACTGAGGCTTTGAATGGTCAATGACTTATGCGGGATCACATAGGTAGGAGCACAGATATGCTGATTCCTATCTAATGACTTACACTTTACCAAGCAGCCCAGAAACCTCCTTCCCTTCACAAATCTCCCTAGAGATCAGTGCCTTTTTAAATTGCAGAAAATATCCCTTATAATGTTCCTGGCACTCCATTACCAATCTATCAGCTTTCCAAAGAACATTTCCCGAAATCACTTTTGAATTTAAACATGAATTTTCAGAGTTTCTTTATATTTTAATAAATACTCTATTCCATTTACCAGAAATGTTGAAACTTATTGTCTCATTCCAAATCAGTAAACTTATTAAAGGAAAAGTAAAACTGCAAAGTAATTCTCTTCATACAGTTCTCCCACAAGGAGACAGAAGAATCAAGGGAAAGGAAGACTAGGGAAACAAACCAGGTACTCAACCAGAAGGAAAAAACAATTGGAGAAAGACAGCTAATGACTCTCTAGCTCAATAACTCTACCCAGTGAATAGACTATTTTTCAGAGGATTGAAGCCTGTAGCTCAAGTGGCTAAGGCGCCAGCCACATACACCAGAGCTGGCAGGTTCGAATGCAGCCCGGGCCTGCCAAATGATGACAACTATAACCAAAAAATAGCCGGCGTTGTGGCTGGCACCTGTAGTCCCAGCTACTTGGGAGGCAGAGGCAAGAGAATCGCTTAAGCCCAAGAGCTGGAGATTGCTGTGAGCTGTGACGCTATGGCACTCTATCCAGGGTGACAGCTTGAAACTGTATCAAAAAAAAAAAAAAAAAGAAAAAAAAAGAATATTTTTCAGGTATCGACACTGAAGCTGTTATTTAGAAATGCGGGTTCGGCAAATGTGGCTCAAGTGGCTAAGGCGCCAGCCACATACACCTAAGGTGGTGGGTTCGAATCCAGCCTGGGCCCACCAAACAACGACGG
>NW_003852495.1:4446053-4449277 GCF_000181295.1 Otolemur garnettii | reverse complement strand
CTGTAGTCCCAGCTACTTGGGAGGCTGAGGCAAGAGAATCACTTAAGCCCAAGAGTTGGAGGTTGCTGTGAGCTGTGACACCACAGCATTCTACTGAGGATGACAAAATGAGACTGTCTCTAAAAAAAAACAAAACAAAAAAACCCTGATTATCTAAACCAAAAAAGTATTTTTCATTAGAAAATACTTATGGTGGGTGGCTCTTGGGGCTCAGTGGGTAGGGCACTGGCCCCATGTACCTAGGGTGGCAAGGTTCAGGCCCAGCCCTGGCCAAACTGCAACAAAAAATAGCTGGGCATTGTGGTGGGTGGGTGTCTGTAGTCCCAGCTACTCTGGAGGCTGAGGTAAGAGAATTGCCTAGGCCCAGGAGCTGAAGGTTGCTATGAGTTGTGGCGCCATAGCACTCTACAGAGGATGATAAAATGAGACTTTGTCTCTACAAAAAAAGAAAAAGAAAGAAAAAAAGAAAATACTTATCATTAGTAAATTCATTGTCAAAAACAGTACCATGGGCAATATTTACTGAAAAATTCTCTCTACAGATAATATGACTACAGGTGATTTGGTCAAAACCAAATACCCCAAGTCACTGTATTTCTCTTATCTGTCATCTGCGTATACTAGGGGCCAGTTTTAAAACTTTTAAACTAGAACCACCTAAAAGAAATACAGCTGACCATTGAACAACATGGACTTGAACTGTATGGGTCCACTTACACGCAGATTTTCTTCCACCTAAGCCACCAGAGACAAGACTAACACGTCTCCTCAGCCTTCTCAACATAGACAGTAAGGATGAAGATCTTTACAATGAAGACCTTTGCCAGCTAGAATGCAGTGCCTTTATATAGCTCATTGCAACCTCAAACTCCTGGGCTCAAACAAGCCTCTTAAGTAGCCAAGACCTGGCTAATTTTTTTTTTCTTTTTCTTTTTAAACAGAGTCTCACTATGTCACTCTCAGTAGAGTGTCATGGTATCGCAGCAACCTCAAACTCTTGGGCTTTAGTGATTCTCTTGCCTTAGCTTTCCAAGTAGGTGGGACTATAGGCATCCCCAACAATGCCCAGCTATATTTTTTGTCACAACTGTCATTGTTGTCTAGCTGGCCCAAGCCAGTTTTGAACCCGCCAGCCTTGGTGCATGTGGCTGGCACCGTAACCACTGTGCTGTGGGTGCCGAGCCTCATTTTTCTATTTTTAGTAGAGATGGGTCTCACTCTTCCTCAGGCTGGTCTCCAACAACTTAGCTCAAGCAATTCTTCCCCCTCAGTCTCCCAAAATGCTAGGATTATAGGCATGAGCCACTATGCCTGGACCCTTATGATTTTCTTAGTAACATTATTTTTTCAACTTACTTCACTGTAAGAACAAAGCATGTAATATATATAAACACACAAAATATGGGTTAATCAATTATATATGTCACCAGTAAGGCTTCTGATCAACAGTAGGCTATTAGTAATTAAGTTTTGGGGGAGTCAAAAATTACATGCAAAGTTTTGACTATGAGGAGGCCAGCACCTCTAACCTCCCTGCAACAGTGCTCAAGGGTTAACCATATAATTGTGCATTCACCAGCAACTCCAGAACACTTTCATCACCTCAAAAGAAACCCTGATCCAACTGGCAGTCACTTTCCATTCTCTCCCTGCACCCCAGCCCTAAGCAACAACTAATTTGTCTCATAGGATTTGCCTAGTCTGAATATTTCTTTTTTCTTCTGAGACAGAGCCTCAAGCTGTCCCCCTGGGTAGAGTGCTGTGGCATCACAACTCACAGCAACCTCCAACTCCTGGGGTCAAGCGAGTCTCCTGCCTCTGCCTCCCAAGTAGCTGAGACCACAGGCGCCCGCCACAATGTCTGGCTATTTTTTTTTTCTTTGGTTGCAGCCATCATTGTTGTTTGGCAGGCCTGGGCTGGATTCAAACCTGCCCACCTTAGGTGTATGTGGCTGGCACCTTAGCCACTTGAGCCAGAGGCACTGAGCCTAGTCTGAATATTTCTTTTGTTTTTGTTTGTTTGTTTGTTTGTTTTTTGAGACAGAGTTTCACTTTCTTGCCCTTGATAGAGTGCCATGGTGTCTTAGCTCATAGCAACCTCAAACTCTTGGGCTCAAGCAATCCTCTTGCCTCAGCCTCCCGAGTAGCTAAGACTTCAGATACCCACTGCAACACCTGCCAGGCACCTGCTCAGTCTGGTCTTGAACGCCTAAGCTCAAGAAATCCTATTCTGGATATTGTATTAAAATAGAATACAAATATACAGTATAACCACTGTAAGCTGACTATGCAAGGGACTGTAACAAACTGGTTAATGTATGGAGGTGGTCAACATAAGGAACTTGGCCTACTGTACTGATACGTACATGTACTTACTTTTTTTTTTTTATCCCTGTATATATTTTTTAAATTTCTTATAGCATAACTATGTACATTAATGAAATCATAGGGTACAGTGTGCTGTTTTCATATACATTTTGAAATACTCTCATCAAACTGGTTAACATAACCTTCATGTCATTTTCTTAGTTACTGAGTCAAGACATTCATACTCTGCTTTTAGAAAGATTCACTTGTACCCTTGTAAGATTAACCATAGAGGTGACCTCACCAATCACCCTCCCTCCCCCCATCCACCCCCTTGCCATATTCTAAGGCTATTAACTAGATTATGACATTCCTATAAAAGCTATCAATTAGTTTCAAAATAGAGCTATGTACACTGGATACTTTTTCTTCCATTCTTGAGATACTTTGCTAAGAACATTTTCTAATTCCATCCATATAAACATGAAAGAGATAAAGTCTCCATCTTTCTTTAGGGCTGCATAGTATTCCATGATGTACATATACCACAATTTATTGATCCATTAGTGGGTCAATGGAAATTTAGGCTTCTTCTATAACCTAGCAATTATGAATTGGGCTGCAATAAACATTCTGATACAAATATCTTTGTTGTAATTGAATTTTTGGTCTTCTGGATATATATCTCATAAAGGAATTGCAGGATCAAATGGCAGGTCTATTTCATCCCTGAATCTTAATGCACAGCATATTTCATTAGAGTATCGTATGAAATCATGTATAGTCAAAACATAGTAAAATCATACAAAATCAATACTTTCACTATTTTTTTATAGTTATTCTTTCTGAAAAAATGAAATCAATTTTTGTCTGTTTCTTTCTTTTTTTTTTTTTTCTTTTTTTTTTTGAGACAGAGC
>NW_003852495.1:4444108-4445814 GCF_000181295.1 Otolemur garnettii | reverse complement strand
CCCAAGTAGCTGGGACTACAGGCACCCGCCACAACGCCTGGCCATTTTTTGGTTGCAGCCATCATTGTTGTTTGGCGGGCCCGGGCTGGGGATTAGAACCCGCCACCTTAGGTGTATGTGGCTGGCGCCTTAGCCGCTTGAGCCACAAGTGCCGAGCCTTTTGTCTGTTTCTTATTCATATTACAAGCCTAAGTGGCGAATAAAGCTCTCTCAACATTGGCTACACCACTGGGTATTTTTCCACAGCAAATGATTTCAACTGCATTATCAAACACCTGACATACTTTCTTTTAAAGTCTCCAGAATTTCTGTGTCTTTGTCACTTGCTTCTTCCACTTCCATTAGCTGTTTCATGCACTTTTGTATTGGTCTGTAATTTAGTCAGTATCACTTAGAAAATTGCTTCTGGGTCAGGTACATTACAGTATGCCACCTAGGCATCCACTGCAACAAAACCTTCAAAATCTACACCTTCAAATTCTGCCAGGGGAAATGGACTGTCTGATGGGGCTGAAACATCATACTCTTGGATTATGGCAAACCCAGCTTTCTTTAAATGCTTCCACATCGTTGACGGCTGAACTTTATTCCAAATAGAACTGATCCACAGGATAGAATCCAGTGTTAACTGAGGCAGCAGATGAAGTTGCTTCCACAGGTAGACCACAGGTTTGTGTTTTCATAGAGATCTACTGCACCACCTAAACTTAGTAGTGCATTTTAAATGTTTTGATGATGGCTTGGTCAGGAGGTTGAATTTTTGAGGTTGTGTTTGGAGGCAGAAATTTCAATGTCACATTTGTGAAATGATTCACTTGTGGGTGGTCAGAACTGACTGCTGTCAGAATAGACTCTTCCTTCTTCATTTCTAGTTTGATACCCTTTACCCATTCCTCAAGTAGGGTGCCAGTCATCCGTGTGCATTTTTTTGATTTCCAAGAGATAGGAAGGTCTTTGGTCTCATGTTCTTAAACATGCATGGCTTTACCAACTTACCAAGGGCTTTAGTTTCTCTCTACTTGAGCTAGCACAAAGCACAACTGTGAAGTGTTCTTTGGAAAATTTTCCGCTCTTACATTTGTCACCCCTCATGACAAGACTTCTGTCAAGCATCGCCTTGAAAGAGTCCACACTGGCCAGTGTTAAAGATGTTGCCATCACCAATGTCCCATCTTTGAAGCCTCTGGTAAAGTCTGGAACCTTTTTGAACTCTTCCACAACTTCTACTGAAACTTCATTGGATTCACCACAAAGACTTTCAACAAAAGTTGCAGTTTAAATTTCTTTTTTTGGAGACAGAGTCTCATTATGTCACCCTCAGTAGAGTACTATGGTATCACAGCTCACAGCAACCTCAAACTCTTAGGCTCAAGTGATTCTCTTGCTTCAGTCTCCCCTGTAGCTGGCACTACAGGTGCCCACCACAACTCCCGGCTATTTTTTGTTTGTTTTGTTTGTTTATTTAGCAGGCTCTGGCTGGGTTCCAACCCACAAGCCCCAGTGCATGTGGCCGGCGCCTAACCACTGAACCACAGGCGCTGAGACATTTTAAATTTCTTTCTTTCTTTTTTTTTGAGACAGAGCCTCAAACTGTCCCCGTGGGTGGAGTACTGTGGCATCACAGCTCATAGCAACCTCCAACTCCTGGGGTCAAGCAAGTCTCCTGCCTCCACCTCCCAAGTAGCTGGGACCACAGGTGCCTGCCA
>NW_003852495.1:4441032-4443771 GCF_000181295.1 Otolemur garnettii | reverse complement strand
ATTGTTGTTTGGCGGGTCCGGGCTGGGGATTCGAACCCGCCACCTTAGGTGTACGTGGCTGGCGCCTTAGCCGGTTGAGCTATAGGCGCTGAGCCGACATTTAAAATTTCTTAAGCCAACCGTAGATGCTTGGAAATATGCCATCCCAAATTCCTATGTAAATTTTTTAGCAACTTCTGGGATCATCAACCTAGAGATTCTGGCATTAACTGCCTTCTCCTCGTTTGTTTGAATCAGTTTAATGTGGTTTCACTGACATCATTGAGGGAAGTTTTCCTCCTTTTGCAGCTGTGTAGGTCTCCACTTTCCTGACCATATCGCTCCAAGTACTCACATTTACATTTTTGGATGTTGCTAAATGTGGTCTTACTAACACCAAAATGTTCCAAAATGGCTGTTGCTTTCCAGAACATGTAGAAGACCAACCTTTCCCTTTGTTGTCAGGTCTTTCCTTTGGGCCATTATATTTCCATTAACTGTAAAATTTTTCAATAACTGGAAGATGGGCTCACAATTCACACAAATCCTTCACATTGAAAAAATCTGCAACATGTGATGAATAGGACAATAGGCCTAATTCAACAAATAATAATAAAACATGAAAGAAGAACTTATACTAAAGAAAAAGAGGTAAAGTCCATACCTTCTGCCCCTTGGTACAGAGTAAACTGAAATGGTCAAGTTATAGAGAGTAATCTAATATTGTATGTCATAGTTCAAGTGGTCAAGATACAACTGATAAAGCTGATCAATATATAAAAGTCAATTTTCCACTGAGTACATGTGCTGCATGTTTAGTCTATGAAAATTAAGTCAACTTAAAGAGGTAGTTAACTGTGAAGGCTCTACTGTAATATGTGGCATTTTGTATCTGGCTCTGTCACTTACGTTTTCAAGGCTGATCCATGTAGCATGAATCAGTACTTCATTACTTTTTTTAAATTCAAAAACTTTTTAGTATTACACAATGCTGTAATAAAGTGTCTCCCCCTTAGCAGATTTCACTCCTTTTTATGGTTGAATAATAGCCATCATATACCGAATATACGGTTGGTCCTCTACATCCACAGATTAAACCAATCACAGACCACAAATATTAAAAAAAAAAAAAAAAAAAAAAAAAGAAGGCTGTGACTGGTGGCTCACACCTGTAATTCTAGCACTCTGGGAGGTCAAGGCTGGGGGATTACTTGAGCTTGTGAGTTTGAAACCAGCCTAAATAAGAGTGAGACCCCTGTTTCTAAAAAGTAGACAGGTGAGCACCTGTAGGAGGCTGAGGGAAGAGAATCACTTGAGCCCAAGAGTTTGAGGTCGGTGAAGGCGACAAAGTGAGACTATGTCTTTAAAAAAAAAAAAAATCCACAAATTTTAAAAATACAGTGTAACTATTTGCACAGCACTTAGGTATTATAAGTGATCTAGTGATGATTTAAAGCAGGGGTGTCCAACATGAGACCAGGCCACATGCTGACTGAAGACTGTTTTGCTTACCTGTGGTTTAGAAAAGTATGTCTGGATCTTTTGTTTTGTTCATTAGCTACTGTTAGTGTTTGTGTATTTAACATATGGTCCAAAGCAACTCTTACTTTTCTAATTTGTAGCAGAGAAAAAAACGGTTAGACACCCCTGATTTAAAGTACACATGTGTGGCTAGGCATAGTGCCCATAATCCCAACACTTTGGGAGACTGAGGCAGGAGGATCGCTTGAGGCCAGGAGTTTGAGGCCAGCCCAGGCAACACAGTCAGACCTCATCTCTATAAAAAATTTTTTAAAGAGAGAGTTAAAAAGGCAGGGGGTGGCTAATGCCTGTAACTCTAGCACTCTGGGAGGCCAACGCAAGTGGATTGCTTGAGCTCACAGATTCGAGACCAACTTGAGCGAGACAAAAATGGCCAGGCATTGTGGCGGTGCCTGTAGTCCCAGCTACTTGGGAGGCTGAGGCAAGAGAACAGCTTGAGCCCAAGAGTTTGAGGTTGCCATGAGTTATGACGCCAGGGTACTCTCCCAAGGATGGATGACAAAGTGAGACTTGTCTCAAAAAGGTAAAATATGTAGGAGGATATGCATAGGTTATATGCAAATATCACATCTTTTTTCAGGGGAGTGGTGTGGGTAGGAGAGGAGACCAAGTTCCACTCTGTCACTTTAGATAGTGTGAATGGCATCATCATAGTTCACAGCTCAAATTTCTGGGTTCAAGCAATCCTTTTGCCTCTGCCTCCTCATGCCCAGTTAGTTTTTTCTTTCTTAGTAGAGATGGGGTCTTGCTCTTGCTCAGGCTGGTCTCAAACTTCTGAGCTCAAGTGATCCACCCACTTCCGTCTCCCAAAGGGCTAGGATTATAAGAGTGAGCTACCATGACCAGCAACCATTTTACATAAGGAAATTTAGCATCCATGAATTTTAGTAGCTGCAGCAGTACTAGAACCAATATCGTGAAAATACCAAGGGATGACTGTGACACATTTTGTTTATCCATTCATCAGTTGATGGACTTTTAGTTGTTTCCATTGTTTGGCTATCATAAATAATGACTATGAATATTCATGTATAAGTCTTTGTTGCAGCTGTTTTCACTTGGGAGAGGAATACATCAAAGAGTGAAAGGAAAAGTGCACAGGGTATTAGATGCTATGAAAGAATTATTTAAAATAAGAAAAAGTACAGTTAACAATGTTACTGCTGGCTCGGCGCCTATAGCTCAACAGGCTAAGGCACCAGCCACATACACCTAAGG
>NW_003852495.1:4431317-4440501 GCF_000181295.1 Otolemur garnettii | reverse complement strand
CTGGGGATTCGAACCCGCCACCTTAGGTGTATGTGGCTGGCGCCTTAGCCGCTTAAGCCACAGGCGCCGAGCCAGAAAGTAACATTTCTACTTAAACTAGGCATCAAAGAGTAATCAAAAACTCTTCTCATCAAAAGAAATCATGACTGAACAAAAACCTAAACAGGTATATACCAACAATTACACAGTAGATATGAACACAATGTGAGACATGTTAATTAGTAAGTAATAGCCAGTGAATCAAAGAGCTCTAGCTCATGCTATTATTTAAAAAAGATGCTAATTGTAAGAAATCCTAAATTAGCTCTGTGATGACAATCATGCAACTCAAAACTAAATAGCAAAATATACAGTAAATTAAACTCTTTAAAAAGATACCTACCATTGTCTTGCAGAGATTTATGTTATGATGACTTCATTAGTCATTCTATTTCATAAATCCTTACCTCTTTTGGAGTTTTATGAGCTGCGCAAAGAAAAATCCATTGTTCAGTTGCTGTCATTTGAGTACAAGTATCTGGATGGCATTCACTCTGTTAAAAATAATTAAAATTTCTTAATATATAATGAAAAAGTTTATCATTTGTGTTACCACATTTCCATAAGTTAGAAATTTTGTTGTATGACTCTTAGCAATGGATCACTCGGCTTGTGAGTCGATTAAAAAAAAAAAAGAAATTTTGTATAAGCATACTTAGTTATAGAAATAAACACATCAGAACTTTCAATTATAGCTTTAACTTAAAAGAAAATATTACCTGAAGTTTGACAGCAAGTCCATTTAGCTCAAGGCAGAACTGCCTGAAAATGCAAATATATAAATGAAAAGTCACTTCTATTCTCCATGATTATTTTTAAAATATTAACTATAAAAAGAGAATCCCATCAGTACCATCCTTCCTCTCTTATTATCATTAAGACCACTGGAGGCCGAGCATGCACCTGTAATCCTCAAACTATAGGAGGAGACGGAGGTGTATGAACTGCCTGAGCTCAGGAATTTGAGACCAGCCCGGGCAAGAACAAGACCTCATCTCTACTAAAAATAGAAAAATCAGCCTGGCGTGGTGATAGGCACTTGTAGTCCCAGCTATTAGGGAGGCTGAGGCAAGAGGATTGTTTGAGCCCAGGAATTTGAGGTTGCTGGGAGATATCAGGAGCTATGATACTACTTCTAGCCTGGGCAACACAGTGAGACTTTGGATTAAAAATCAAAACACAAATGACGCTAATGAAATGATCAATATCAGAGTTCAGTGAGCTGATCACTCTCTTATATACTGGAAATTAGTGTAATTTTTTGAGAATAAATTAGGAAATACTTACACCAAGATCTTTAGGAAGTGTGCACATATCACTTTTTTTTTTTTTTTTTGGACAAAGTCTTAAGCTGTCATCCTGGGTAGAGTGCCATGGCATCATAGCTCACAGCAACCTCAAACTCTTGGACTTAAGCGATCCTCTTGCCTCAGCCTTCCAAATAGCTAGGATTATAGACACCTGCCACAATGCTCGGCTAATTTTTTGTTGCAGTTGCAGTAACAGTTTTGTTACTGTTATTTTAGCTGGCCCAGGCCGGGTTCAAACTCACCACCCTCGGTGTATGTGGCCAGCACCCTGCCAATTGAGCTGTAGGCACTGCCCAGGAAGTATATATTTTTGACTAAAAAATCTACTGTAAAGAAATAATCAGAACCACATGTAGATATACATACAAAGACATTCACAAAAACTACATGTACAAATGAGAAAATCTTTGAGATATTCTAAATGAGTAGCAACTGGAGGGTAGCAAAACATTGGTACACATAAACATACTACAAAGAAAGAATGTATGTCTGTATTCACACATAGATTAAGTTTTGTTAAAATAAGGCTCCAGTTATGTAAAAAATAATGTCTGTGCATATAGACACAGACAGAGAGAGATACAAAGAAAAAAGATAGGGTGGTGCCTGTGGCTCAGTGAGTAGGGCGCCAGTCCCATATACTGAGGGTGGCGGGTTCAAACCTGCTCCTGGCAAAACTGCAACAACAAAAAAAAACCATAGCTGGTGTTGTGGCAGGCGCCTGTAGTCCCAGCTACTCGGGAGGTTAAGACAAGAGAATCACCTAAGCCCAAGAACTGTAGGTTGCTGTGAGCTGTGACGCCAAAGAGAATCACCTAAGCCCAAGAACTGTAGGTTGCTGTGAGCTGTAACGCCACAGCCCTCTACCATGGGCAACAAAGTGGGACTCTATCTCTAAAAAAAGAAAAAAGATTTAAGTATTTAAGTCCTCCATAATTCCACCACCTCCTCAAAAAAGATAACTAATACTTAGACGCAAATCTGTTTTTCCATGCTGAAATTAAAATACGTTGGGGCCTGGTGGGGTGGCTCATGCCTATAATCCTAGCACTCTGAGAAGTCAAGGTGGGTGGATTGCTTGGGCTCATCAGTTCAAGACCAGCCTGAGCAAGAGCAAGAACCCTGTCTCTATAAAAACTAGCTGGGCGTTATGGCAGTCACCTGTAGTTCCAGTCCCTAGGCCTGCTAAAACAACAGTGACAACTTCAACAAAAAATAGCTGGGCGTTGTGGAGGGTGCCTGCAGTCCCAGCTACTTGTGAGGCTGAGGCAAGAGGATTGCTTGAGCCCAAGAGATTGAGGTTGCTGTGAGCTATCCACAGCACTCTACCCAGGACAATAAAGTGAAACTTTGTCTCAAAAATAAATTAATTAATTGATCATTTAATTTAATGTAATGTATTGGGATCATATCATACATAATTTTCTAACTTGCTTTGTTATTTTATTTTATTTTTCTTTGAGACAGAGTCTCACTTTGTTGCCCTAGGTGTATGTGGCCAGTGCCCTAACCACTAAACTACAGGCACCGAGCCTGCTTTGTCACTTTAAATAGATCTTGAGGCCAGATGTGTTGGCTTACTCCAGTAATCCAGCACTTTGAGGAGCCAAGGCCAGAGGATTATTTGAGGCTAGGAATTTAGGACCAGCCTAGGAAACATAGATACGCAGTTACTACAAAAAAATTTTTTTAATTAGCTGAAAGTGGTATAATATGTCTACAGTCCCAGTTACTAGGAAGCTAAAGCAGAAGACTTGAGCTGGGGCGTTGGTGATTACAGTGAGCTATGACTGCACCACTGCACTCTAGTCTGGGCAACAGAAAGAGATCCTGTCTTTTTTTGCAACTTCCAACTCAGCTCAAGCGATCCTCTTGCCTCAGTTTTTTCTATTTTTAGTAGAAATGGGGGTCTCACTTTTGCTCAGGCTGGTCTCAAACTTGTGAGCTCAAGCTACCCATCTCAGCCTCCTAGAGTGCTAGGATTATAGGCATGAACCCCTCGCTCAGCCAAGAGATCCTTGTCTTAAAAAAATTTTAAGTTTAGAAAAAGTAAAAGATCTTGAACACTTTTTCATGATATACTTTCCGTATAACATGGACAAACTGAAAATTAGAAAACTTAGAAAAACACAGTGTTCAGGCAGTGCCTGTGGCTCAAGGAGTAGGATGCCAACCCCATATACTGGGGGTGGTGGGTTTAAGCCTGGCCCCGGCCAAAACAGCAAAAAAAAAAAAAAAAAAGAAAAGAAAAAAGAAAAACATGGTGTTCAATAAATTTTTTTTAAAAAGAGAAGAGTCACTAAGTGACTGGGGTGCTGGAGTGCTACAGCTATGCACAGGTGCCATGATAGCACAATAAAGCCTCAAACTCCTAGCATCAAGCAATACTCCTATCTCAGCCTCCCAAGCAGCTGGGACAACAGGTGCAAACCACCATTCCTAGCTTCAAATGTTTTTTAGTAAGTGAAAAATGGAGGAAATTACATGACTTTGAGGCCATTAGCCTGGCATGGTGGTTTGGGACTGTAATTCAAATCCTTTGGAAGATCAACCAACAAAAGAGGATCACTTCGGGCCAGGAGTTGGAGACACTGTGGCTACCCACGCCACCTGGCCTAAGGCCATCAGTTTTAGACAGATCTGTTATCTGACATAAAAAAACAGTTTGGGCATGGTGGCTGACACACTTAATCCTAACTCTGGGAGGCCAAGATGGAAGGACTACTTGAGCTCAGGAGTTCAACATCAGACTGAGTAAGAGTGAGGCCCCATCTCTACCAAAAATAGAAAAAAATAGCTGGGCATAGTGGCATATTATCTATCGTCAGCTACTTAGGAGGCTGAAGACAGGAGTATTGAGGCAGGAGGATCCTTTAAGCTGAGGAGCTTAAGGTGGCAGTGAGCTATTATGATGCCACTGTACTCTACCTAGGGCAACAGAGCGATACCCTGTCTCAAAAAACCAAAAAAATCTTCTACAGTACAAAGATACTTTGTTTTATAGCTGTCAAATTACTGAATGCATTCCTTCTAAAATCCCTAACTAGTAATACTTAGTTCAATATATCAAGTTAGGCAATTCAGTATTATGTTTGTCCATCAAACAAATGATGACACTTGGTTCCCCAAAATATGAAGCTTAAAACTACTTAATTGGCTTGGCGCCTGTGGCTCAAGTGGCTAAGGTGCCAGCCACATACACCTAAGGTGGCGGGTTCGAATCCAGCCCTGGCCCGCCAAACAACTATGATGGCTGTAACCAAAAAATTGGCGGGCGTTGTGGCGGGTGCCTGTGGTCCCAGCTACTTGGGAGGCTGAGGCAGGAGACTCGCTTGAGCCCAGGAGTTGGAGGTTGCTGTGAGCTGTGATGCCACAGCACTCTACCCAGGGTGACAGCTTGAGGCTCTTGTCTCAAAAAAAAAAAAAAATAAGAAAAATAAAACCACTTAATTAGAAGACAAAAGTGAGTCACAAAAGGAAAAGAAAAAAAAAGGGATATATATAAAATAAATCTGATAAAAAATATTTTCTTTACTTATTGTATAATAAAAGAGAACAAAAAGTATCAGATTTTCAGTTATCTGTAACGGTATAACTAATAATGATGCTAGTTTTAGATTATAAAAAGAACACTTTCTGAACAATCACATTACCCTCTACTGCCCCATATCCAAAAGGCTGCATGTTATGTGTTTTTGGTTTTTTACTAAGTGGTAACAAAGACTGGTGGTGATAAGCAAGTTTCTTTTTTTTTTTTTGAGACAGAGCCTCAAGCTATCACCCTAGGTAGAGTGCTGTGGCATCACAGCTCACAGGAACCTCCAACTCGCGGGCTCATGTAAGTCTCTTGCCTCTGCCTCCCAAGTAGCTGGGACCACAGGCGCCCACCACAACGCCCGGCTATTTTTTGGTTGCAGCCATCATTGTTGTTTTGGTGGGCCCAGGCTGGATTCGAACCTGCCACCTCAGGTGTATGTGGCTGGCGCCTTAGCCACTTGAGCCACAGGCGCCAAGCCGATAATGAAGTTTCTTAATTAGTCCAACCCTCTTGTGGCCAACAGTGTTGTGGGTATAATCTGTGGCCAAGAATGCAAATTTATAGTTTCAAGTTAATCCAAAATAGGGCTAATACATATTACTTTTCTCTTTGTGCAGCCAAAGAGAAGACCAGAGCTGAAATCCAGCCTACATTCCAGTCACCATGCATAAAGAAGAGATACCTTTTCCTAATGTCAAAGATTGAGTATGAGCTAGTGGGAGATTTAACTTAAGTCATGCCCCAATTCAAATCAACATCATAATACACATATAATTAACCTCAAAAATAGCAAATATGCAGCTTCAAATCGATAACTGATGTAAACAAAATACCTATTCTTGGTCAACTATAATGAGGTACACAACATGATAAAAAAGAATATATATACAAGATTATAATACAGCAATACAACCTCCCCCCCCAAAGTGACCCACAGAAAAAAATAAAAACAATAGCACCAAGACAAATGCAATGTGCAGGAGAAAGTTTTATATAAATTTTTAATATGTTTTGTACAATGCATAGTTCACAGAACAAGTTAAATAGAGAGAAAAATGTTTTCTAAGGCCTGAAACCTTAAACCCTGTACACTAAAATCAGCCCTCACTTGTTAGGATGTACACTTGTAGCAGAGGAAAAAAAATGTTTACTTATTTTCATAATTAATGCCAGACGATTAGTTATTTTCAAGGCTGATTAAAACAAGGCAAAGGATATATTATACATACTAAAGTGGTCTCTATCTTGGGCTATAAGGATGGGAAAATAACTACACTCATACTTTCAATTAACATGCACAGATGTATAAAACAATTAGATCAAATAGTCAAGTGATTTGTCCAAGAAACTGGCAAAGGATACAAAGAAGTCTTAGCATTCTGAAAATGCTGAACTATTATGATGTGATGTTATGTCTTAGCATTATCTAAAGAAGCATGCAGCATCAAATAGTTAAAAAAAAAAAGTTCCTTATCTACAAGTTGAAGCACACATCACAGGAAATGTAGTTTGAATGAGGAAGTTAAATTTCTATTCCAATTATCTAAAAATTAACTCAAAATAATAAATCTAAATGAAAACATACTCACACTGTATTCTCTATATTTAATCTGTTACTACACATCCAGTCTGCACTGGATAGTTTATGATGTCAAGAAACATCCAGTAAGGCTTGGCACCCATTGCACAGTGGTTACAGCACCAGCCATACATTGAAGCTGGCAGGTTTGAACCCGGCCCAGGCCAGCTAAAGAACAATGATAACTGCCAAAAAAAAAAAAGCTGGGTGTTGTGGCAGATGCCTGAGTCCCAGCTACCTGGGAGGCTGAGGAAAAAGAATTGCTTAACCAAGAGTTTTAGGTTGCTGTGAACTGTGACACCATGGCACTCTGCCAAGGTTGACATGGTGAGACTGTGTCTCAAAAAAAAGGAAGAATCAAATATCTAGTAACTTTAGGATATAGCTACTTCTTCTTCTTTTTTTTTTTTTTTGATACAGAGCCCCAAGCTCTCGCCCTGGGTAGAGTGCGGTGGCATCACAGCTCACAGCAACCTCCAACTCCTGAGCTCAAGCAATTTTCCTGCCTCTACCTCAGGTTTATGTAGCTGGCGCCTTAGCCGCTTGAGCCACAGGTGCCAAGCCAGGATATAGCTACTTCTAAAGTTAACTCTACTTATTCACTAGTTTACACTTTTCTCCTTCAAATACTATTATTAAAAGCACCAAAGAGAGGACAGAAGTTCTCAATAGTTCACAGATAACTCATCAGATACTAACCCTATGCTAGGACCTAGAGGTAATCCTCTATAAAGAAATAAAAGTTACGCATGAGTGGAGAAATGGAAATAATGTATTAGTGGTTAAGAGATCGAATTAAGGAAAAAAATACAAAAACATAATAGGGCCCAAATCCATAAATGTAGAAAGGTACACATGCAGGTAGGTCCAAGTTATCAGCTCTGAAACAACCTTTCAATACAAGTGACTTTGCAGCATAACCTTATCTGGTAAAAGCCAGTGAACACAGTTGAGAACTTAACATTGAGAAGACAAAAATTTTGCAGGTAGGTTCAGTTTATCAGCTCTGAAACCACCTTTCAAAACAAATGATTCTGCAGCATAACCTTATCTGCTAATAACCAGTGAACAAAGTTGAGAACTTAACACTGAAAAGAGAAAAACTTTAGAATTTGGTGTCTGGATCTCAATTTCATAGTAAATTTTTTTTTTTTTTTGAGACAGAGTCTCACTATGTTGCCCTAGGTAGAATGCCATGGCATCACAGCTCATAGCAACCTCAAACTCTAGGGCTTGAGAGATTCTCTTGCCTCAGCCTCCCAAGTAGCTGGGACTACAGGTGCCCACCGCAATGGCCGGCTATTTTTTTCTTGCATTTGTCATTGTTGTTTAGCCGGCCCAGGTTGGGTTCAATCCCACCTGCCTTGGTGTATGTGTCTGATGTCCTAATCACTGAGCTACGAGAGCTGAGCCTACATAGTAAATTTTGATTGAGATTCATAATTATCATTAATGCTCAAGGTAATTTAGCTAAAGGTAATTAGTACTAGTGGAAGTACTAATACAATTTGTTTGTTTGAGACAGAGTCTCATGCTGTCACCCTGGGTGCCATGTCATCATAGCTCACAGCAACCTAAACTCTTGGGCTTGAGCAATCCTCTTGACTCAGTCTCCCAAGTAGCTGGGACTACAGGCACCCACCATGATGCCCAGTAGTTTCTCTATTGTTAATAGAGATAGGGTCTCACTTTTGCTCAGGTTGCTCTTTCTTTTTTTTGGAGACAGAGTATGGCTCTGTTATTTAGGCTAGTGTGCAGTGCATAGTTCACTATAACCTCAAACTCCTGGGTTTAAGTGATCTTCCTGCCTCAGCCTCCACAGTAGCTGGGACTAAAGGCATGAACCAATACACTATGCTAATTTTTCTATAGAGATGTCTCAAAATGTTGCTCAGGTTTGTCCAGAATGCCTGACCTCAAGCAATCCTCCTGCTTTGGTCTCCCAAAGTACTAAGATTACAGGTATGAGCCACCACACCCAGCCCTGTTGCTATTTTGATGTAAGAACTTACCTCAAATGTTCATATTTCCATACACCTTCATCTTGGCCTTCAGGTGGTTCAAGAATTTTGTCAATATTGGAGCAATCTGCTCTTATGTTCTGCTGAATATACTAAAAACAAAGAAGTTCTTATGGTTAATTAAAACACTATACTACAAAAACATTACACTACATGTAAAGTAAATCTTATGTAAAATATACACAAGTTTTGAATATATAACTGCTCTGTATGTAGTCTACCTTTTGGACTATACACTAATTGGAACACCAAGTATAAAATCATAATCAGTAATGCAGAAGAAAATAGGTAACCCTTACTTTACCTATTCTCCAATTCAACTTCACTGGGGACAGGATCTACTATATAAACACAGACATTGTAGTTATTAGGATTTGACCTGGGATCAAAATTACAAACCATAATTTTCCTATGAACATAAAATACAATACAAATACAACTGTGGTACACACTTTGTGACTTCATTTATATAAAGTATCTAGAATAAGTAAATCTACAGAGACAAAAACAGATTAGTAGTTGCTTAGGGCTTGGGGATGGAGTTGAAGGTAGAGGAGAATGAAGATGATTGTTAAAGGAGATGTGGTTTTATTTAAAGAGATATGAAAATGTTTTAAAATTAAATATAATGCTAGAAGTGCAACCTTGTGAATATAATTACTGAATTGTACATTTTAAAGGAGTGATTTATAGCCAA
>NW_003852495.1:4427852-4429258 GCF_000181295.1 Otolemur garnettii | reverse complement strand
TTGTTTGGCGGGCCCGGGCTGGATTCGAACCTGCCACCTTAGGTGTATGTGGCTGGTGCCTTAACCACTTGAGCCACAGGCACTGAGCCAAGAACATTTCTTATAAGAATATTATTTTTATAAAATGAATATAAGAACAATTTTCCAATGTTTACTGAGTATCTTTTGCCATATGAAACTTTTAACATTGTTTCTGAGTTAGTACCAGGAACACCATCTATTCATTCTGATATTTTAATCACCTACACAACATCTGAAAACTAAAGGTTTACAAATGGAAACATGTTTCTCTACCATGTCACACATCATAATGTAATGTAATTATTCTAAACTAGGAGTAACATTTTGATATGCAGGAAACAGACAACTATGAAATAAGAAAAAAACAAGAATTAGCTCTGCAGTGAAAATATATAGTATTTTCAACATTATATTTACCATAATGCTTTTACTTTCAACATTATATTTACTATAATTCAGTTAAATACACAGTAATACCATAACTTTGAAACTTGAGCCAGAGGCTGGGCACAGTGGCTCATGCCTGTAATCCTAGCACTCTGGGAAGCTGAGGAAGGAGGACTGCTTGAGCTCCACAGTTCAAGTCCAGCCTAAGAAAAAGGGAGACCATGCCTCTACTAAAAATAGAAATATTAGCTGCAGGTTTTTATTTTATTTTATTTTATTTATTTTAGAGATAGAATATCACTTTGTCACCCTCGGTAGAGTGCCTTGGTGTCACAGCTTACAGCAACCTCTAGCTCTTGGACTTAGGCAATTCTCTTGCCTCAGCCTCCCAAGTAGTTAGGACTATAGGCTCCGGCCACAATGCCTGGCTACTTTTTGTTTCAGTTTGGCTGGGGCTGGGTTCGAACCCGCCACCCTCGGTATATGGAACTGGTGTCCTACTCACTAAGCCACAGGCACCGCCATATTAGCTGGACACTGTGGTATATGCCTGTAGTCCCAGCTACTCAAGAGGCTGAAGCAGGAGGATCGCTTAAGCCCAGGAGTTTGAGGTTGCAGTGAGCCATGATGATGCCACAGCACTCTATCCAAGGTGACAGAGCAAGATCCTATTTCAAAAAGAAAAAAGGCCAGGTGCAATGGCTCACACCTATAATCCTAGCATTCTGGGAGGCTGAGGTGGGTGAATCACCTGAGCTCAGGAGTTCAAGACCAGCCTGAGCAAGAAACAGAAAAACTAGCCAGGTGTTGTGGCTGGTGCCTGTAATCCCAGCTATTTGGGATTTAAGGCAAGATGATCTTTTGAGGTCAAAGAGTTTGAGATTGTTGTGAGCTATGACACTATGGCACTCTATCCACGGTGACCAAGTGAGACTCTGTCAAGGAAAGGGAAAAGGAAAGGAAAAGAAAAGGAAGCAAAGAATAAAGAAAAGAGGAAA
>NW_003852495.1:4426337-4427832 GCF_000181295.1 Otolemur garnettii | reverse complement strand
AAAAGAGGAAAAAAAAAAAAGAAAAATTAGCTGGGCACAGTGGCTAACACCTGTAAGCCTAGCACTTTTTTTTTTTCTCAAGAGTGTCATCAAAGAAAACAAAGTAATCTCAACAATTTAAGAGGTAGGAGGATTGCATGAGGCCAGGAGGTTGAGACTGACCTGGGTGACATAGCAAGACCTCCATTTCTACAAAAAATAGGAAAAATTACATGCTGTACTAAGTAGCTTGTACATGCCCATAGTACCAGCTTGGAGGATGAGACAGGAGTACTGCAAAAGGCCAGCAGGTTGAGGTTATAGAAAGCTATGATCATACCACTGTATTCCAGTCTAGCCAACAGAGACTTTGTCTCTAAAAATAAATAAATAAAACTTTTGCTGGTGAATTTTAATGCTAAGAGTTTAAAACTGAGTAAACTGAGTAACTATTATTTTAAAAAACTGGCTTTGAAATCTTTAAGAGATTTCACAGAAAACTCCAGAAGACAACTTTGTAAGAATAGTATTCTTTACACTTTCAAGTACTCTAAAATCCTAACCTTACTACTATTTCTTGAAAATAGCTTTTTTCAGTAAGTTTCACCTGATCAAGCTCTACTAATACTTCACGGTCACCGGGAGTATGTATTTACTTCCCAGGTCTTTCAAGTCTCCTCTGTATGGAAATATACCTTAGAAAAAAGTCAAAAAGAAGGCAGGAAATCTTTCTTCCATTATGAAAAAGAGATTTAATTCTGTGGACTATAATTATAATGATCTAATTCTGAGTATATTTTATATACTTTTGGGTTTTTTTTTTTACTATTTTATTTATTTTATATATACTTTTGTTAAAGCAGTTTTTAGAGATCATTTGGGACAAGTAAAGGACACAGCAATAAAACACCATGCAAAAGCATTTTGTTTCCAATTTGTAAGGTAAGATGTAATAAAACACAGCAACCTTTCTCTCTCAATAAATCAAACAATAAAATCTGGACAGAGTGAGCAGTTCAGCTATTTGAGGTCCCTGAAAAGTAAACAGCAGGAAGAGCAGGAGAGAACACCACAATACAAAGTATGTACATATCACTGAATTAGCAGTGAATCTGCCATATTTCTTTCCTTTTTCTTTCTAGTATCCCCTGGCCTGAACTCAATGTAGGAGGAAATCTAGAAGTGAAAGACTGTGGTTATAACAGAAAGAGATCAAAGAGACTCTCTAGTTCTGGCTCAAGAAGTGGAAAAAAGTGCTCCTAAAGTTCAAAGAAAGTGCAAGAACTCCCCCATCATTTCCCCCCTCTTTTCTCCATTCTTTCATAGAACAGGACAGTGACAATTTAACAATGCCAAGAAAAGCAGCAGACAAAAGAAAAATTCAAGAGACAATATTGAGGAAGTGAACCTTTTCTTCTTCATTTAGTAACGCTTTGGCCTCAAAAAGGGGGACCAAACTGTTTCTTTTTCTCCCCCTCACTCTTCCTTTTCTTTTTCTTTTTTTTTTTTTTTTTTT
>NW_003852495.1:4416495-4425654 GCF_000181295.1 Otolemur garnettii | reverse complement strand
AAAAAAAACTGCCAAAATAAAAAAAAAAAGAAAAACTCAGCTGCCATTGGTCTCACAGGTGGGTTGGTGCTTGTAACCTATATTTAACCAGGTCAAATGAGTGCTAGAACAAAATATCAACATTATCCACAGGACTTAATTAGACCATGTCTCAAACAAAATATTCAAAATGTCCAGGATACAATCTATAATTACTCAACATTCAAAGAATAGATGAAACTCTCAATTTGCAATGAGAAAAAAAAAAAATTAACAGGTATCAATGACAAGATGATACAGATGCTGAAATTATTTGACAAAGACTTTAAAACAGACCAAAAAAAGCTTGAATGAGAAATCACACTCTTGAAACAAGTTAGAACACAAAGTATTAGCATAGAAACAGATATAAAAAAAGAATTAAATGGTTATTTTACAACTGAAAAACACAATAATCAAAATAAAATACTCAGTAGACACACTCAACTGAAGAATGAAAACGACAAAGCAAAGAATCAATAAACTAGAAGATATATACAAATTCTTCAACCCGAACAAAAGAAATAAAAACACTAAAAAATAATAATAGAAAAAAACCTCAGGAACTTGTGGGACAACAAAAGGTTTAAATAACATATCATCAGAGTACCAGAAAAAGAAGAAAAAGAATGTGGCTATACAAAATATATTCCTGGCTCGGCACCTGTGACTCAAGCAGCAAGGCGCCAGCCACACACACCTCAGCTGGCAGGTTCAAATCCAAGCTGGGCCTGCCAAACAATGACGGCTGCAACCAAAAAAGAGCCTGACATTGTGGCGGATGCCTATAGTCCCAGCTACTTGGGAGGCTGAGACAAGAGAATCGCTTAAGCCCAGGAGTTGGAGGTTGCTGTGAGCTATGATGCCAGAGCACTCTACCCAGGGCAACAGTTTGAGGCTCTGTCAAAAAAAAAAAAAAAAAAAAAAAAAAAAATATATATATATATATTCCTGTCTCTCTCACCTATGCTCTTTTATGAGAGACCCACTTCCAACTCTCTCTAGATTTGAATATACTCTAAACTCTATTCTTCCTAAATAAAATTTCTCTTTGTAACAAAAATAAAAAAGAAGAAAAGAAAAGAAATAGTTTTGAAGCCAAGCATGGCAGCATGTTCCTATGCCCTAGCTACTGGGAAGCTGAGGTAAGGGGACTGCTTAAGCCCAGGAGTTCAAGTCCAGCTTGGGCCACACAGCAAGACTTAAAAAATATGAAAAAATAAATAAATAAATATGTTTGAAGAAATAATGGCTGAAAGTTTCCAAGTTTGTGAAAAGACATACATTTACAAATTGAAGAAGCTGAGTATGGTGGTGCCTGTAGCTCAGTGGGTAGGGCACTGGCCCCATAAACCCAGGCTGGCAGGTTCAAATCCTGCCCGGCCCAGCTGAACAACAATGACAACTGCAACAACAACAACAACAACAAAAATAGCTGGGTGTTGTGGCGGGTGCCTATAGTCCCATCTATTCAGAAGGCTGAGGCAAAAGGATCACTTAAGCCCAAGTGTTAGAGGTTGCTATGAGCCGCGATGTTATAGCACTCAACCAAGAGTGATGAAGTGAGACTCTGTCTCTAAAAAGAAGCTGAGTAAACTTGGAAAAGGTAGTAATAGGGAATTATTAGTTAATGGCTACAGATTCTCAGTTGTGGAAGATGAAAAAGACCTAGAGATAGAGAATGGTGATGGTTACACAACAATGTGAATGTAGTTAATGCCACAGAACTGCACACTTAAAAATAGTTAAAATTATAAATTTTATGTTATAAATCTTCTACCACAATAAAAGCTGAGTGAACACCAAACAGGATAAACCTAAAGAAATCTACACCCAGACATCACAATCACACTGCTAAAAAACCACAAAGACAAAAAAAAAAAAGGAAAAAGACACACAATCTACAGAAGAATCTGAATGACAGACAGCTTCTTTCTCGTCAGAAACCATGGAATCAAGAAGAAAACGGCACAATATTTAAAGTGCTGAAAGAAAGAAAAAAAAATAAAGTGCTGAAAGAAAAGAGCTGTCAATCCAGAATTCTATATTCAACAAAAATACTCTTCAGAAATAAAACTAAAGAGAATTCCTAGCCAGCAGACCAATCTAAAAGAATTACTCAGTCAGGCACCATAGCTCTTGTCTATAATACTAGCATTTTAGGAGGCCCAGACAGAACCATTGATTGCCTGAGCAAAAGTGACCCTGTCTGTCTCTACCAAAAATAGAAAAATTGGCCAGATGTAGTGATGTTCCTGTACAGCTAGGAGGCTGAGGCACAAGGATCACTTGAGCTTAGGAGTTTGAGGTTACACTGAGTCATTATAATGACACTGCATTCTACCTGGGGTGACAGAGTGAGACTCTATCTCAAAAAGCAAAAATAAACCAACCCCAACAGAAGACAGTAGAAAAAATAATACAAACAAAACTTGGAACTCCAGGAGCAAGAGAAAATATAACTATCTGTGTATAAATATAATAGAACACTCTCCTCATGGGCGGTGCCTGTGGCTCAGTGGGTAGGGCACCGGCCCCATATACCAAGAGTGGCTGGTTTGAACCCAACCCCTACCAAACTGCGCGCCAAAAGTACAGCCGGGTGTTGTGGCGGGCGCCTTTAGTCCCAGCTACTTGGGAGGCTGAGGCAAGACAATGGCCTAAGCTCAGGAGCTGGAGGTTGCTGTGAGCTGTGAGCCATAGCACTCTACTGAGGACAATAAAGTAGAGACTCTGTCTCAAAAAAAAAAAAAAAAAAAAAGGAACATTCTCCTCATGACTTCTTTAAAATGTTTTTGACAGGTGAAAGCTAAAAAAAAAAAAAGAATAACATTGTCTGATGGTGTTTTCAATGTATATAGATCAAAGTAGACTGTGTAAAGTATATTTAGTAGTCCCTATAGCAACCACCAAAAATTTATAAAAAGATACAGTCAAAATTAGAATTTACTTAAAACAAAATGTTCAAATCACCCTTTAAAAGGCAAGAAAGGGAAAGACATGGCCAAAAAAACAGAGGGAACAAACTGAAAACAAGTAATAAAATGGTAAAGTTACACCTAAACCTATCTATCAATAACTACATTAAATGGTCTGGCCTTATAAATTAAAGCACAAAGAATGAGTGAGTGATGGATCATGCCTATAATCCTAGCACTTTGGGAGGCCAGGCTGGTAGGATCACTTGAAGTCAGGATTTTCTTTTTTTTTTCTTTGAGACAGAGTCTCACTTCATCATCCTCAGTACAGTGCCATGGCGTCACAGCTCACAGCAACCTCAAACTCTTGGGCTTAAGCAATTCTCTTGCCTCAGCTTTCAAAATAGCTAGGACTACAAAAGCCTGCCACTATGCCTTTTTTTTTTTTTTTTTTTTTAAGAGATGAGGTCGGCTCGGAGCCTGTGGCTCAAGTGGCTAAGGCATCAGCCATATACACCTAGGGTGGTAGGTTTGAATCCAGCCTGGGCCCACCAAATAACAATGACGGCTGCAACCAAAAAATAGCCAGGTGTTGTGGCAGGCACCTATAGTCCCAGCTACTTGGGAGGCAGAGGCAGGAGACTCGCTTGAGCCCAGGAGTTGGAGGTTGCTGTGAGCTGTGATGCCACAGCACTCTACCCAGGGTGACAGCTTGAGGTTCTGTCTCAAAAAAAAAAAAAAAGAAAGAAAAGAAAAGAAAAGAAAACTTCGTAAGTAAGACTTAATATTGTAAAGATGGCCATCCAAAACAATCTAGATATTGATGTGATTGATCTCTATTAAAATTCCAAAGTGTTTTTTTTTTTTTTTTTGCAGAAGTGAAAAAGCCAATCTTCAAATTTATGTGGAATTGCACAGAGTTTCAAACCACCAAAACGATCTTGAAAATAATGAACAAAGCTGGGGGATTCACATTATCTGATTTTAAAACTTACTACAAAGCTCCAGTAATCAAAACAGTGTGGCACTGGCAGAAGTACAGACATATGAAATTCAATAGAATGCCTCCAAATAAAGTCTCATATGTGTGGTTAAATAATTTTTGACAAGGGTGTCAAGACCATTCAATAAGAAAAGGATAGGCATTTAAACTATTTCTAAGCATATAGTTAAGTGACATTAATCACATTCATAATGTTGCATAATCAAAGAAAAGCATTGGACTTGATGGCTGCATTAGTAAATTGTACCAAATTTTTAAAGAACAAAAATTCTCAAATTCTTCCCCCGCCCCCAAAATGGAGGGAATACTTGCTAACTCGTTCTATGATGCCAGCATTGCCCTGATACCAAAGTCAAAGACACTGTCAGAAAAATGTAAATCAATATCTCCTGTGAACACTGATACATAAATCCTTAACAGGGCAGCGCCTGTGGCTCAAAGGAGTAGGGCACTGGCCCCATATGCTGGAGGTTGCGGTTCAAACCCAGGCAGCCCTGGCAAAAAAAAAAAAAAATCCTCAACAAAATCAGTAGCACACTAAAAGGATTATACATCATGACCAAGTGTATGTCATTTATTCTTTGAATGCAAGATGGTTCAATATAAATAATAATAATGGAAAACATGCACAAAATGAAAGAAAAACACATGATCATTTCAATTGGTGTGGGGAAAAAACATCAGAGAAAATTCAACACTGTTTTATGATTTAAAACACTCAAAAAGCCAGAAATTAGCCAGACACAGTGATTCATACCTATAATCTCAGCACTTTGTGAGACCGAGGTGGAGAATCACTTAAGCCCAGGAATTAAAAAACCAGCCTAGAAAACACAGCAAGACAACTTCTCTACAAAATATTGTAAAAATCACCCTGCATAGTGGCATGCAGCTGTAGTTCCAGCTACTTAAAGAAGCCAAGGCAGGAGGATCACTTCAGCCAGAAATCTGAGGCTGTAGTGAGCTAGGATTGCACCACTGCACTTCAGCCTGGGCAACAGAAAAAAAATAATTTAAAAAGAGGGATTAAAAGCAAACTATGTCAACAAAATAAAAGCCATTTATGAAAAACCCACAGGAAACATCATACTCAACAATGAAAGAGTAAAAGCACCCTTCTAAGATCAGGAACAAGTTAAGAATGCCCTCGGGTGATGCCTGTGGCTCAAAGGAATAGGGCACTGGCCCCACATACCGTAGCCAGGCACTGCGGCAGGCGCCTATAGTCCCAGCTGCTTGGGAGGCTAAGGCAAGAGAATGGTCTAAGCCCAGGAGTTGGAGGTTGCTATAAGCTGTGACGCCACAGCACTGTACTGAGGGCAATAAAGTGAGACTCTGTCTCTAATAAATAAATAAATAAATACGCCCACAATAAATCTATCCTAAAGGTTCTAAATGTTACTACTAAAATTATGGGTAGCCCAGCATGTTGGCACATGCCTCTCATCCTAGCTATTCAGGAGACTGAGGCAGGAATACTGCTTGAGCTCAGGAGTTAAAGGTTGCAGTGAACTATGGGCATGCCACTATACTCCATTCCAGTCTAAGTGATAGAGACCTTGCCTCTAAAATTAATTAAATAATTAATTAAAAATAAATTTTTAAAAAGTTGAAGCCAAACAGCTTGGGTTCATGACACTTTCCCTTTAAAAATGTTACCTGGCTGCCAGGCATGATGGCTCATGCCTGTAATCCTATCACTCTGGGAGGCTGAGGCTGACGCAGGTAGACTGCTTGACCTTAGGAAAAAACTATCTGGGCATGGTGGTGCATACTTATAGTCCCAGCTACTTGGGAGGCTGAGGCAAGAGGATTGCTTAAGCCTAAGACTTTGAGGTTGCTGTAAGCTATGATGATGCCACAGCACTCTTCCCAGGGCAACAGAGTGAGACTCTGTCTCAAAAAAAAAAAAAAAAAAAAAAAAACAGTTACTTGGCTATAATCCTAGCACTCTGGGAGACTGACGCAGTTGGATAGCTTGAGCTCATGAGTTCAAGACCAGCCTAAGCAAAAATCGAGGACCCCCCCCCATCTCCACTAAAAATAGAAAAAACTGAGGCAAGAGGATAGCTTGAGCGTAAGAGTTGGAGGTTGCTATGAGATATGACACCACAGCACTCTACCCAAGGCAATGGCCTGAGACTCCATCTCAAAAAATAAATTAAATAAATGAACAAACAAACAAAGTTACTTGGGCAGGTGCAGTGGATCATGCCTATAATCCTAGTACTTTGGGAGGCCAAGGTGGGAGGATCTCAAGACTAGTCTGAGCAACATAATGAGATCCCTATCACTACATAAAAAATCAAAAAAATCAGCTGGGTGTGATGGTATGTGCCTATAGTCCTACCTCCTTGGGAGTCTAGGGCAGGAGGATTGGTTGAGCCTAATAGTTTGAGGTTATAGTGAGCTATGATGATGTCACTGGACTCTAAGTGAGGTGACAGAGTAAGACTCTGTCTTGTAAAAAAAAAAAAAAGTTACCTAACCAATACCTAAACCAATATACTTGCACACCCCAATTTCTGCAATCCCTTTATTAGCCCCTTAATGCAATCTTCAATAATCACATATGGAAAATATTTTTTCCTCAACTCCAGATTTTATTTATTATGAAATAACTATTCTCAAAAAAGAAAAAAAAAAAAAGAATCTCAGCCCTCAAATATATTGGAGGGAGAGAAAAGTTAAGAACTAATGACAAGTGGCTTGACTATAGTTCAGTAAGTAGAGCACTGGTCACATACACTGAGGCTGGCGGATTCAAATCAGCCTGAGCCTGCTAAATGACAATGACAACTGCAACCAAAAAATAGCCAGGCATTGTGGTGGGTGCCTGTAGTCCCAGCTACTCAGGAGGCTGAGGCAAGAAACTTGCTTAAGCCCAAGAGTTTGAGGTACTGTGAGCTGTAATGCCATATCACTCTACCAAGGGCTCAATTTAAAAAAAAAAAAAAAACTGGTTCGGCGCCCATGGCACAGTAGTTACAGCGCCAGCCACATTCGCCAAGGGTGGTGGGTTTGAACCCGGCCCGGGCCTGCCAAGCAATAACGACAACTGCAACAAAAAAATAGCCAGTGTTGTGGTGGGCGCCTGTAGTTCCAGCTACTTGGGAGCCTGATGCAAGAGAATCGCTTAAGCCCAAGAGTTTGAGGTTGTTGTGAGCTGTGTTGTCACAACACTTTACTGAGGGTGACACAGTGGCACTCTGTCTCAAAAAAAAAAAAGAAAAAGAACCAAAGACAATTAAATGAAAACATAAAGCTTAGAAACATGCTATCAAGGGTTTAGTCACGAAATTAAGTGTGTTATTTCTATCTATCTGCCATTCTAGGTTATCATTCAATTAATTTTGAACTAAATTCACTGTAAATCATATTTGGTATTCTAATTTAGTGTATAATAACAGATATTAAAACGTTTTGGGTTTGATTATAGTTTAACATGCCATCTTAAAACAAAATAAGGGCTGATTACAGTTTAAACAGGCATTCCATTAACTCAGTAGAATCTAGTCAGTACTAAAAGAGTTAACTATGCCAAAGAGGTAAAATGCTTAGATTATAGGAGTTGTAAAAGAAAATTATTTTTATTACCTGCTGAACAGCTAGTGTACTGTCCATTTCATCAAATGATTCATCTGGCCAATTATAGAAATCCTATAAAAATAAATTCATGGTTAAAGCATATACAAGATATTATAATTAACTTCAGTTCTTAATAAAGACCCATAGCTCACACCAGAGAGGAAAAGCCTTTACAATGTAGTTATAAGAAAATAAGTTAAAGGGATCTTACTTAATGTTTTTAAATGAAGACCACTATTTTATTTAATTGAACTACAAATTATTTGTTTTCAACCACAAACTCCTTAAATGGGGCTCCCATAAACCTTTAATGTATTACTTTATTGGGGAGATAAGTCTATCATTTTTTTGTTTATGATGGTTAAACACCTCTTAAAAATTTAAACTGGAAAAAAAAAAATCTCCAGACACCAAAGAGACTCAGTTTTTTACCAAAAGAGAATAGCTAATATCAGTAACTAATTGATTGTTCAGTATTATTTTAGATAGACACTATAAATTATTATTCTAATTCCAAATAGCACTTTAAATTTGTTTTTGTTTTTTTTTTAAGAGACAGTCTTACTTTATCACTCTCGGTAGAGTGCCGTAATGTCAAAGTTCACAGCAACCTCCAACTCCTGGGCTTAGGTGATTCTTTTGCCTCAGCCTCCTGAGTAGCTGGGACTACAGGCACCTGCCAGAATGCCTGGCTATTTTTTTGTTGCAGTTTGGCTGGGGCCAGGTTCGAACCCACCACCCTCTGTATACAGGGTCAGTGGAGCCACAGGTGCCGCCCAGTGTTTGAAATTCTAAACAGAAATAAGAGCTCCATCAAAAAGCTATCATCTAGCTTGGCACCATCCACCTCAGCAGTTAGGGTGCCAGCCACATATACCATGGGTGTTGGGCAGGTTGCTGTGAGCTGTGATGCCACAACACTCTACCCAGGGTGACACAGTGACACTCTGTCTCAACACCCCCCCCCCAAAACGGGGCAGCACCTGTGGCTCAGTGAGTAGGGTGCCGGCCCCATATACCAAGGGTGGTGGGTTCAAACTCGGCCAAACTGCAACTAAAAAATAGCCGGGCATTGTGGTGGGCACCTGTAGGCCCAGCTACTTGGGAGGCTGAGGCAAGAGGACCACTTAAGCCTAAAAGCTGGAGGTTGTTGTGAGCTGTGTGACGCCATGGCACTCTACCGAGGATGATAAAGCAAGACTCTTGTCTCTATTTAAAAAAAAAACCTATTATCCAACAAAACAGCCTTCTTTTAAAGGGGATATTTTTATGGAGCACCTTATACTGGTTTTGCATCTCTCTATAGATAGTATAATTTACATTCTCCTAACTGATTAAGAAACTTTCCATTTGACAGATTTTTCAAATTTTTTACCTATGTATCCTAAGTAGGTAACAGAATGCCTGAAACACAAGTGGTGCTCAATTGTCACTGGGGTAAAACTTAGGGTGGGAGGAATAGTAAATTAATAATCCATAAGCTTTATCAATGCAGATAAGTCTGCAAAAAACTGGCTTGGCGCCTGTGGCTCAACCGGCTAGGGCGCCAGCCATGTACACCTAGGGTGGCGGGTTCGAATCCCCAGCCCGGACCCGCCAAAGAATAATGACGGCTGCAACCAAAAAATAGCC
>NW_003852495.1:4399171-4415371 GCF_000181295.1 Otolemur garnettii | reverse complement strand
TGCAATGCCACAGCACTCTACCAAGGGCAACATAGTGAGACTTTGTTTCAAAAAAAAAAGAAACAAAGAAAAAGAAAAAGAATGATAATGACCATTATTGGATGGATGGGGGAGAAGGCTAAAAGGCTAGCAGACAGGAGCATATGATCCAGAGAGATTCAACTACATTGGCAATAGCTTAGTTCTCAGGAGTAGGTGTACCTTTTTTGGTTATTGTTCTCCCTCTTTTGCCTGGGCCAGAGTGCCATGGCATCATCACAGGTCACTAGAGCTGCTTCAGCCTCTCAAGTAGCTGTGATGCCAGGTGCAGACCACCACACTCAAGTACTTTTTAAAACATTTTTTGTAGAGATAGGGTCTTGACATTACCCAGGCTGGTCTGGAACTCCTGGCCTCAAGACATGCTCCTGACTCCCAAAGTGCTAGGATTATAGGTGTGAGCCAGTGTGTCCAGCTGGATATATCTTTTTAAATGTCTTAAACATTTTGGCCAGGCATGGTGACTCACACCTATAATCCTAACACTCTGGGAGGCTGAGGCAGGTGGGTTGCTCGTAATCGAGTTCGAGACCACCCTAAGGAACAGTGAGACACTGTCTCCACCAAAAATAGAAAAATTAGCCAGTCATCATTGATGGTACCTGTAGCCCCAGCTACTTGGGAGGCTGAGGCAAGAGGGTCACCTGAGCCCAGCAGTTTGAGCTTGCTGTGAACTATGATACCACAGCTCTACCCAGGATGATAGAGCTGGGTCTCAAAAATAAATAAATTAATTAAAAAGATGGGGGTGGGACCTGTAGCTCAGTGGTTAGGGCACTGGCCCCATATACCAAGAGTGGCGGGTTTGAACCTGGCTCTGGCCAGCTAAAATAGCAGATGCAACAACAACAAAAAATAAAATAAAATAAAGTAAAGATGGTTTCTTTTAAAAAAAAAAAAAGGGTTAAACATTTCACATCTTTTTTTCCATAGTTGCCCTATCTGAAATGAAAATGCACTAACTTTATTCAGGGAAAATGTCAAGGAATAAAACAGTCTCCTAGAAATTGTTTCAGAAAGCCTTTTCTTAGACATTATCTAAATATTAAAGAACAGTCTTCTATGTTTGATGCAAATATTTCAAATTGTATATAAAACCAGCACATTGTACCCCCATGATTGCATGAATGTAGACAGCTATGATTTAATAATAAAAAATAAAAAAGAGTCTTAACAGTTTTCTTATATGAGCCAGGTGTGGTGGCACACATCTGTAGTCCCAGCTAGTAGGAAGAAAGGCTGAGGTGGGAAAAGCACTGCAGCCCAGGAGTTGGAGGCTGCACTGCCCTAGCATCCAACCTGTGCACAGCCACTGCACTCAAGCCTGCGCGCCAGAGCAAGACGATGTCTCTAAAAAAAAAAAAATTTTTCTATATGATTTATACTAAAAAATACTTCTATCATTATAGTTTGCCTATTCTTGCCCTTAAAAATTTAAGAAAGCGGCTCGGCGCCTATAGCTCAACCGGCTAAGGCGCCAGCCATGTACACCTAGGGTGGCGGGTTCGAATCCCCAGCCCGGACCCGCCAAACAACAATGACGGCTGCAACCAAAAAATAGCCAGGCGTTGTGGCGGGTGCCTGTGGTCCCAGCTACTTGGGAGGCGGAGGCAGGAGACTCGCTTGAGCCCAGGAGTTGGAGGTTGCTGTGAGCTGTAATGCCATGGCACTCTACCCAGGGAGACAGCTTGAGGCTCTGTCTCAAAAAAAAAAAAAAAAAAAAAAAAATTTAAGAAAGCTTAGAATATTTTCATTCAAAAATACTAGAAAACACATATAGTAATGCAGTTAGACTTTCATATCTGTACATTCCACATCTGGAGATTCAACCAACCTCAAACTGAAATATTGGAGGGGAGGAAGTTAGAAAATGTTACATTGTTGCTGACAATGTTGCTCCTGCTTACTCAAGCTGGTCTGGAATTCCTGAGCTCAAGCAACCCACTTGCTTCCACTTCCCTGAGTGTTAGGATTAGAGGTGTAAGCGGCTACACCTGGCCAATGGTTAGGCTGCTAACCACAGCTGCATCTGTACTGAACATACACAGACATTTTCATGTCATTATGCCATAAATGATGTAGTATAATAACTATTTACATATCATTTACATGTATTACATGTGTAAATGTATTACACATTCTAGAGATGATTTAATGTAAACAGATGTGCACAGGTAATGTACAAATACTACCACATTGTATATAAGGGACCAGAGCAGGCTTGGATTTTAGTTTTGGAGCGAGCAGGGTTCCTGGAACCATCTCATAGAGGATACCAAGAGACAAATGTACATAGAAAAGATATAGAAAAGTTAACCAGAAATAAAATGTTTTACCTTATCATAACTGCAACATGTTATGACACACACCAAAAATCCACATCTTATTTCACTAAACAAATATTCATTGAAAACCAACTATGTACTTATGATATGCCAGTCTAACCAACTGAAAAAAGTAGGAAGATATTCTCCTGTTATAGCCCTAAATTTATCATTTTAGAACAGATCCATTTCATCAAAGGAAATTCATGTGATAAGAGATAGGACAGATTGTTGCTTAAGCATCTTTTAAATTTCTAACCTTTTCTGTTATATTTCATCTAACAAACCCTGATCTAGAACAATGTGGGAAAAAAATCAAGAAGCTTTGTGTGACTTACTTTTATGTAACTTACTCATAACATAGCAAACAGATATGTACAACATTTAAAATATATTATTTTCTTAACATTTCAAAATTAAGAACTTTTGAATAAATAAAAAAATGACTCTCAGGATGTGAATACAAAATTCTATGTCTAAGTATAAAAATATAATCAGAAGCAATGTTTCCAGAGAATAAGAAGATCTAACAAAAGAGCATTTAGAGGTTTGGAAAAGGTAGAAAGAAAACATACATAATACATGAAATTTCCAATAGTATGAAGACAAAACTGCCATCTTAATGTCATTCTATAATAAAATTCTCAAAATAATTTCTCTAAACTTCAGTACTAGAAGCAACTTAAAGAGAAAAGGTCACCAGTGAACCAAGAATCAAGAAACTATGTAACCTTGAGCAAATCCATTCCATTCTCTGGGCTTGTTTCCTTATTTGTAACATGGACCTGGAAAGTGTCTATACCTACAAGCTCCCTTTGAAAAGTCTTTCCATAATTCTGTACAAAAAATTGAAATTTACTTGCAGACATACAATCATAGCTCCATGGTTGTTTTGTTTTCACTACATCACTTTCCTATAAAATTACAGTTTAAACACATCTCTTGATTTTAGACCATCTACTTCAAAGCGAGCCACTTTGGCTGGCATATTAATCAGTTCAAATCGGAATGCCAATTTTATTGTTTTTAATGATGGGCATTCCATCTTTTCCAAATCCTACCAACCAACGCCTAAACAAGCACCAACTTATCCCAAATAGTGCCCTATAAAAAGTTGACAAAATTATCATCAGTTTATTTCCCGACTGCTCTTCACACATTATTTACAAGGAAATTCGCAAAGAATAACATCTAACAAGTCACAATGTGGCGATGAAAACTTGCTGGCCCTGAGAACAGCTGCAGGGAGGCAGCAGGGAGAGGTGGTCGAAAGCGAACAAGAGGAGGAGGATAAAGTAAATTACCGCCACCCGGATCCGGCTAGACGAGCTAGGAGGAGCCGGGTGGCAGAAGCCGGGCAGTTCTGCCCAGGCAGGAACTGGAAGCAGGGTCAAGGCAGTCTGGGTTTACAGCCCCTCCTATACCCGCAGCCCCGACCTTCAGAACACCCCGGGGGCTCCACCTGGCTGGCCGCGCCCCTCCAACGCTAGTCAGCTTGGGCTCAGCGGCGAGGAGAGAACAAGCATTCGCCGCTGACAGGCTCGCAGCCCGGAACTTCTACTCACTCCCTCCGCAGCCGCCACCCGCCCTCACGCCCACCCTCAGGTCAGAGCTCCTCAGGTCAGAGCTCCTCAGGTCAGAGCTCCGCAGGCCTCTCAGCGGCCGCCACTACTGCCGCCTCCGCCAAACTGAGGGGCTGCGGCTCCGGAAGAGCAGGCCGGGCACCAGTGTTCCCGCCTGCCTGCTGCCCTGGCCCAGCCGCCATTCAGTGGCTGTCGGCTACCCGGCGCGGGACGGCCCGGCACTCAGAATTGTCGGGCAGGAAAGGTGCGGAGATGGTACCTGCGCTTTGGTTCCCGGCCTGTTCCGCCTCAGCACAGCCGTCCCCTCCGCCATGACCATAGTGCCAGCGTCTGGGCGGCTGGAGTTGATACCCGGATGTAGGGGGGCGGGGCGGAACTGCGCTCTAGGTCTGGGCGCCGGGGAGGGGCGGCAGCCGATGGAACAGCCGCAGCCGGCGCGGGGCAGGACGGGAGGACTGAGATCTGCCCGGGAAAGGGCCGGCTACAACCGAGAGGTCCTGGCGGCGACTTGGAGGAAAAGCAGCAAGGGAAGGCCCAAGTGTCTCTGGGAAGTCCATGGGCCGGGCAGAAAGTTGGGACAGTGGGTGACTATTTCAGTGTATATACCTACCTAACGTGTTAGTGCCCTTCCTTGGGCTCTAAAAGTTAACAGTGGAAAGACAGTTTGTGCAGTGGCGACCTTTTCAGCAAACCTGTGTGCAAGCAAATAACCTAATTTTGTACCAAAATCCGCCTAGGAAGGCTAAGTGGAAAACAAGCCATCAGTCTGAGGTACTCCACAGGATCTGCATGAAATAGACAATCTGAAATCAGACTGGGGATTTGAGAGTCAAATGTTAAGCCATCCGCGGACTTCAAAGCCAAGGACCTTTTCAAAGACAAGTTGGCATAGAAAAAAGATGCAGATGTCAATCATCTGTGATGGAGAGTGGAAATTTGGTATTGTGCGTTAGGCAGTCAGAATTAGCTCATGTTTTTTGCAAGTCAGAGGCAAGAGGGACAAATTAATAGTCTTTGATAGATAGTAGGAGTTTTACATCTTATAGGATTGATTCCAAATCTCCTTTGTTGCAAGTTTTAAGTGTTCTCTTAAGTCAAAAATTCATAGCAGTTTTGGCAAACTTTTTCCTACCTAGAAACCTTTTATCTTTGATCTGGGATAAGGGAGGGCTTGGGATACTAGATGGGAAGGCTGAGGCAAGAGGATCACTTCAGCCCAAGAGTTTGAGTTTGCTGTGAATGAGGCTGTGGCACTCTACCCAGGGTGACAAAATGAGACTCTGTCTCCCCTGCACTCACCTCAAAAAAAAAAAAAAAATCAGATAAAGGTGTCTTGGGAATGCTGACAGAAGGATCATGTCACAGCCTCCAAAAATGGATGCTGAGAGTAGAAGAGAGGTTGGTTGAGTTGGCTCTGTAGCTGAGTCATTGTCAGTGAAAAATAACTAGGTATGCAGGGATTTGACAACAGAAAGTTGGTTTGCTTTTTAGAGTCCTTTCTGAAAGATGTATAGACTAGTAACTCTTCAAGAGTAAGGACTTCTGGCTCGGCGCCTGTGGCTCAAGTGGCTAGGGCACCAGCCACATACACCTAAGGTGGCAGGTTTGAATTCAGCCTGGGCCCGCCAAAACAACAATGATGGCTGCAGCCAAAAAATGGCCGGGCCCTGTGGCGGGCACCTGTGGTCCCAGCTGCTTGGGAGGCTGAGGCAGGAGACTTGCTTGAGCCCAGGAGTTGGAGGTTGCTGTGAGCTGTGATGCCATAGCTCTCTGCCCAGGGGGATAGCTTGAGGCTCTGTCTCAAAAAAAGAGTAAGGATTTCTTTCCTTCCAGCACTAGCTTCTAAAAATCAGAAGATTTATTCAACAAATATTCATAAAGCCCCACTATATGGTAGGCATTAAGGTACAAATATGACAAGGTCCAGTCCTTCACCGTAAGTTGCTTAGAATCTAGCAATAGGAACAGATGTGCAAATCAACAATTCTTACACAGGCCGCATATCCTTTATCTTGTTTGGGACCAAAAGTGTTTAAGATTGAAAATTTTTTTGATTTTAGAATATTTGTGTATGCATGAGATACCCTGGGGAATGGGACTGAAGATAAAACATGAAATTCATTTATGTTTCATATACACCTTAAACATATAGCCTAAAGTTAATTTTAGTCAATATTTTCATAATTTTGTGCATGAAATGTTTTGACTGTGACCTGTCACATGAGTTCAATGTGTGAATTTTCCACTGTGTCATCCTGCAGGTGCTTAAAAAGTTTTGGATTTAGGAGCATTTCAGATTCTGAATTTTCAGAGTATGGATATTCAAGCTGCACTAAAGTGAGAGCCTAGGACAAATGATACACAAAGGCTGCCTCTCTAATAAAGACAGGTTGGATTGGTAAGACAGCAGGGTCCTAAGTAGACATCTTAGTGTGTAGACAAACCCTCCTCACTGCAAGGATTAAGTTTAAATTCCCCCAATTGTGTGGTAGTTTCTCTGAACTGTAAATAGCAGTTAATCTGTAGTAGAAGGGGATCATCTTAATGTTCTCTTAATTCTAGATACTACTTTTCAGTTCATCTGAAAAAAATGAGAAAAAGTGGATGAGTAGGTGTTAAATTCAGGAACAAAATACCCATTGATTCTCCTTAAAATGTCTGATAAAGTTGCATTGTGATGTCAAGCCTGACCTTGTTCACAGGAAGAACCTTGTTCTTTAGGGCTGGAATGTTTCAAGTGTATAACCTTCACATTTTCATTCCTACGTCAGCTTTCAGATTATGACTTCCAAACAAGAACAGTTTTATAATCAGGGTTAATTTGGTGGGGGTGGGGAGGACAGAAAAGCGTGATCAGTAATAACAATTACATGTTGTGATGGGTTTCTTGAGTATTTCAGGTAAAGGAGGATGAGTATGTTTAAAGGCAATATGGCCTGTGGTTAGAGTTCTGGGCTAGGATTCAGAATATCTAGATTCTCTTGTCTCTTAACTATTAAGATTCTGAACAAGCTATCAAATACATCTCTTCATTTGTAATGAAAATTGTGCACAGCAGTTCTCTCTAGAGTATGAAAGCATAAAATTAAATATTTATGGAAATCTCTTTAAAGTTTTAGAAGAAAATATTTTATAAGTCCAGAGTATAAGTAACTTCAAAAATCTCTATACAATGTGAAATTCACTTTGGGAAAATTTTTTTATAAGTCTCACTGTTGCTCTAGGTAGTCATAGCTGACAGCAATCTCAAACTACTGGGCTCAAGTGATTCTCCTGCCTCAGCCTCCTGAGTAGCTGGAACTACCACAACACCCTGCTAGTTTTTTCACTACTTGTAGTAGAGATAGGGTCTCACTCTTGCTCAAGATAATCTCAAAATCTTGAGCTCAAGGGATCCACCCATTTGGACCTACCAGAGTGCTGGGTTTACAGATGCGAGCAACTGTGCCTGGACAAGGTTTTTTTTTTTTTTTTTTGCATGGGGCTGGGTTTGAACCTGCCACCTCTGGCATATGGGACTGGGGTCCTACTCCTTTAAGCCACAGGCGCCCCCCAAGACAAGGGATATTTTTAAATGTAAGTAAAAAAATTAAATCATATTATATAGAAGGCATTGGGTTAAGTGCTGAGAAACAAGATGTGTAAGCTTTCCTCAAAGAAATAACTGGGAAAGGGTGGCATATACAGCACTATATGTATTACAAGGCTGAATGCCTCAAGTGTTGAAGCAGTCCCTACTGGTTACCTATTCACTGTAACATTTGACATGTTCTTTGCAGATTCTGATTTTGCTGTGTCCATTTCTCTCCATGATCAGAAAAAAGTAAACCCATCTCAACCTAAAGCAGTGGTTCTCAACCTGTGGGTTACGACCCCTTTGTAACAATGAAAATACATCCTGCTTATCAGATATTTACATTACAATTCGTAACAGTAGCAAAATTAGTTATGAAGTAGCAACGAAAATAATTTTGTGGTTGAGGGTTCACCACAACATGAGGAATTGTAGTAAATGGTCATGGCATTAAGGAAGTTGAGAACCACTGGCCTAAAGGATAAATCCATACTGGCTCAAGCCAATGATTAATTATGGGGTAGGTGTCTGACTCCACTTTAGCCTAGAGCAGTGGTTCTCAACCTTCCTAATGCTGAGACCTTTTAATGCAGTTCCTCATATTGTGGTGCCCCCGACCATATAATAATTTTCATTGCTACTTCATAACTGTAACTTTGCTGCTGTCATGATTGTAATGTAAATATCTGATATGCAGGATGTATTTTCATTGTTACAAAGAGGTTGCGACCCACAGAGTGAAAACTGCTGGCCTAGAGGAAAGTGAAACTATCTGGTAAAGTAGGTTGGGGAAAGATTTATTTGCTCTTTAGGAAAAGACGGTAAGAGATGGTCCTCTTTTCAGCCATTGGACATTGCCAAGTCTGGAACTGTAGTAGCAGCCATCTTGGCTTGAAGGAAGCCAGCCTAAGAGCAAAGTTCACATAGTATGAATGATGGGTGTAGTTGAAATGTACCCTGAAGTACAGGTAGCATTTACGTACAGAGATGCAGATTTCACTGCAGGCCAAGAAAAGCTGAACCAGCAGGGAAACACGGGAGTGTGTATTCACAGTTGAACAATTTAATGCCTATATATGGTTTTGTACATCTTGAACATATTATTTGAACATTTTTTCTTTACGTAAGTTGTTACAGACATAATTTTTTAAATGTAGAGTTCAAACTTAGACCACTTTGGGCGGTCCCTGTGGCTCAGTGGGTGGGGCACCGGCCCTATATACTGAGGGAGGTAGGTTCAAACCCGGCCCCAGTCAAACTGCCACAAAAAAATAGCCAGGTATTGTGGTGAGCACCTGTCGTTACAGCTACTCAGGAGGCTGAGGCAAGAGAACGGCCTAAGCCCAGGAGTTGGAGGTTGCTGTGAGCTGTGTGACGCCACGGCACCCTACCAAGGCGATAAAGTAAGATTCAGTCTCTACAAAAAAAGAAAAAAAAAGCTTAGACAACTTTGACTACAAATGATCCTGAACTCCCATGGCACTTAATAGATATGTTAAAAAAAACGTACAATGAACATCACATCTCAAATTTCAGGTTACAAAGAGAGAGAAGGCCTTATCTGTGGGGGGTGGGGGAGGATAAAAAAGAATGATAACACAATAAATAAAGTTGGAACAAGTCATTCCTTAAAAAATGATAAAGTTGGGCCGCATCTGTGGCTCAGTGAGCAGGGCACCGGCCCCATATACTGAGGGTGGTGGGTTCCAACCTGGCCCTGGCCAAACTGCAACAAAAAATAGCTGGGCATTGTGGCAGGCACCTGTAGCCCTAGCTACTCGGGAGGCTGAGGCAAGAGAATCACCTAAGCCCAGGAGTTGGACTAGAAGTTGCTGTGTGTAGTGTGATGCCATGGCACTCTACCAAGAGTGACAAAATAAGAGTCTGTCAATACCAAAAAAAAAAAAAAAAAAAAGATAAAGTTAGCCAGGCACAGTGGTGTGCTACAGTCCCAGCTACTTGAGGCTGGAGGATCCCCTGAGACCAGGAGTTCAAAGCCAGCCTGTATAACATATCCAGATCTTATCTCTAAAGAAAACCAAGTCAGATACTTACACAATTCACTATAATAAATTATGAAACAATTACATGTTGAAAAGAAAAATGTACTGAGATTTGACTAGCTATAAACAAAAACCACATCAAATTAGGAAACAAAAATAACAAATTAGTATCTCTAATAATGTATACAGATAAGCTGGGGGTTATGGCTTATACCTGTAGTCCCAGTACTTTGGGAGGCCTAGGTGGAAGGATGGCTTGAAGCCAGGAGTCCCAGACCAACATGGTTAATATAGTGAGATCCCCTCTCTTCAAAAAGTAAAAAAATTAGCCAGGCATGGTAATATGTGGCTGTAGTCCTAGGCACTCTGGGAGGATAAAAAAGGAAAATCATTTGAACATAGGACTTTGAAGCTGCAGTGAGCTATGATTGTGCCGCTGCACTCCAGTCTAGAATGAAAGATAGAGACCCTTTCTCAAAAACATACCTAGGGTCCCAATTTTAAAAGAACTTTTTGTAAAGCATACATACTTTCTGAAACTGCAACAGGAAAAAGCCATAACCTTCCCTGGTAATTTTGCTTTTTTCTCTATTTCCAAAAACTTTTCTGTGAAGTGATGGGAAACCGACTTCTATGTTAGACAAACTGAATTCAGTTCAACCTCACTGTTGCCCTGGGTAGTGTTGTGGTATTCACCTAGCTGACAGCAACCTGGGTTCAAATTATCCTCCTGCCTCAGCCTCCTGAGTAGCTGGGACTACAGGTGCCTGCCATGATACTCGGCTAGTTTTTCTATTAATAGAGACAGGGCCTCACTCTTGCTCAGGCCAGTTTCAAACTCCTGAGCTCAAGGGATCCTCTTGCCTTGGTCTCCTAGAGCAGGCGTCCTCAAACTACGGCCCACTGGTTGTTTTTGCCACCGCTGCTGGTCCTGCTTAGCAGCCCACTCGTCCCAGGGCCCAAAGGTCTGAGGGACAGTGAACTGGCCCCATTTAAAAATTTTGAGGACCCCCTGTCCTAGAGTGTTAGGACTACAGGCATGAGCCACTACACTGAGCCCACTCCAACTAGTTAACATTTTTATCACATGCTAGTGTTTTTTCCTATTTTACTTCCTTTTGTTCACAGTTATTACTCTGATGAACAAAAGGTAAAGGCAACATACTAGTCTCGGTTTCACACTCCTAATGCCATCAATTTCTCAAGGCAATTTTTTCTACTTTATTAATATAATCTCGCAATCTATTAATCATTTCTTTAGCAATTATAGAAAGCAAGTGTCACAGGATTACTTCAAGGTACAAAAATTTTCTTATTGTTCTGATTTATGTTTGGATGAGGCCCTGAAATTATACCAGATAATTCCAAGGATGAACCAAGGTTTGAAAACTATTGCTTTAGATCTCAAAAGTAATTTGCTTGAAACTTTGCAAAAGAGAATGAGAAAGCCATAGCTTTTGGACAGATTTTTTACAAGTACACGTTACCTAAGAATAGCTTCCTCATTTGAGTCAAGGTTTCTCATTGGGAAAACAGAAAAATCTATGTTCACAAGGTTACAATGTTCAAAGCTTATTATCTAGCTGTGCATGAGACAGAGTATGAAACTTAATGACCCACTTGGATTATAAGAGCTTTGAGGCAAAATTCTAATACATAAATTCAACAAAAATTAAACCTTAATAAACCAAAGGTACTAACACAGGTATAAATGCAAATACACGTACAGGAAGCATATACTATTTTCCTGTTGGGGAACATGATCAAAAGTTAAGCATTATTCCATACCATTTAGAACGTCATTTACACTTCAGTTGTCTCTAAATATAGGGACACAGTCTTTAAAACACATCTCAGTCCAGCATATAGCAAATTTAAACTAAAAAATAAGTTTGACTACTGAAACAAATAGCTAGTAGCTCACAGCTGAGTTTAGGGTATTTGAGTTCAACTGTTAACTCTTTCTAAGCTGCTACATCCACGTCTGTTTGTTCCCCCCTGTGAGTCACCGTTTTAGCTATTACTATCACACAGTGCCTACCTTGGAAATGGATGGCACTCCACCAATGTTAGCTATTCAATCTTAGACTTTTTAACCAAGTAAATTACGTAGTAAAGTTTTAAATAAAACTGGGAAAGCTCATTCAGGAAGCAGAGACCAGATATAGGCTGGGTGCTGTGGTTCACACCTCTAACTACTCTGGGAAGTGAAAGCAGGACTGCCTGAGGTCACGAGTTTGAGACCTGTCTGAGCAGGAATAAGAGCCCGAAAATAGAAAAATTAGGTGGGCAAAATGTGTTGCCTGTTGTCCCAGCTTCTGGAGAGACGGAGGGAGGAGAATCACTAGAGCCAGGAGTTTGAGGTTGCAAAAATCAATGATGGCATCACTGCACTTTAGCCTGGGTGACAGAATGAGATCATCTCTTTACCCCATAAAAAGACAACATACAAGCTTCTTGTATTTTAAGTCAGAATACTGTTACTTAATTTTCTTAAAATGTATATGGAAATCCATGGCTTTACCTCAGTATAAATTATGTAACAAAGCCAAATTTAGTGTGAAAACACATCTACCTAGAAAACGTTTGGCTCCCAGAGTTCTTTGTGGATTGCTTGAGAATCACTAAAGATTAACCACTCATTTACATATTTTTATTTGGAAATGTTTATATCAGTACAGTGAAACTAAATGTTTGACATGAGATGTCAACAGTTTAGATATCATCAGTTTATTATAAAAGAGACATGGAAATTATTTACATGATGCAAGATTTCAGAACTTCAGTGGAATGGGCAGCTTCATGTCAATGCCATTTCAATAGTGATTTATTTCAGTCTACATACTTTCCAAGAATGTCACCATCTCTAAATAAGAAATAATCCTGCAAACAAAGATACTACAGTTAGGACAGTTTATGTAACATATTTTAGTTCTTTTTTATAATTGTTAATTTTACATACCTTGTCATCTAGAACTACTTTAGTGCCTCCATATTCTGGGAGAAGAACTTTATCCCCAACTTTCACACTAACTGGTTGAATCTCTCCACCCTTAAGATAAAGATATTTATTAGCAAAAATATCTAGTTCACAAATATCTACAGTCAACGTTTAAATCATTACAATTAATGAAATATGCTCCCTCAAATCCAACATGTTGAACATGTACTTCATGGCAAAGTGATATAATTTATTTAGAATTGCAGTTCTTTACTGAGAAGCATCACAGTACAATTAAACTTTGAAATAATGAACACACAGTGGCTTAAACTAAAACCTGATTTCAGTGTAAAAGTTTAAAAGAGTTATGCTGGAAAAGCTAACTTTAACTAAAACTAACTTTATACTTGTTAAATATTAACATAACCTATTGACTATGCTAAGTAAATCAGCTTTTAAACCATGCAGAAATAGCCATTTGTCTTGCAAAATACAAAAATTTAAGATAAATACAAATAATTTAAGATAAATTTAAGATAACTTTTTTGTATTTAGAACAAACATTTCTTCTGTGATTCAGTTTTCTTTCCTACAAAGTACCACTCTGGCAAGTGGGACTGAAGCAGAGTGCCATGTCCCCAAAGCCTTTCTATTCCTGACTCCAGGTAAAACTGTTTAGTAGCACTTTTTAGGGGCAAATGAAACAATGTAATTAACATATTTGACCCCAAGGGCATTTACTGTATATTTTGGCTGACACTGAAATCTAACCAGTTTATTGGAAAACACCTGGAAGATGAGTTCAACCTGTTCCTTTCATATGTATGCCAATTAAGGCCTCAAATGGTTAAGATTAAGGCAATTCCTGTATGTTAGAGGTTAAACCAACAGTCCCAAACTCCCCTCAAGTTAGTTTTGTCAAAAATATAGAATTTAAAGAAAACACTGGTCATCCTAGACTACCAAACGGCTATTGAAAGTAATTTTAATATTCTGAAATCATCACATAAAATAAGCACATTGCATTGACCATATAAGACAAGCTATTTTATTGTACAACCATTTTACTTAAAAGACAGACAACAGTTGAACTAAGGAATGAACCTGAAGATGATACAGGCTACTTCCAATAACTCACAGTTTCTTATTATTTTCCCTTCACACAAAAGAATGAACAGTTCCATTGTGGCCCCATTTACCTTTCCTTTAGAGCCTGACCCAACAGCCACTACTGTTGCTTGCAATACTTTTCCTTGAGATTTTTCTGGAAGCATAATGCCTCCTTTGGTTACAGTTTCGGCTGCACACCTTTCCACCAATACTCGATCGAAGAGTGGAAGAAACTTTCTAAATGCTTGTCCTGCCTGCAGAAAGAGAAACGTTAAAGAGTTAAACAAAACTATGTAAACTAAATCTCAACGGGCAATGCCAGCCTTAAGTGTGATGTCGCAAACACGTTTAGGCTTTGAAAATTAACAGAAAACCTTAAGTTTATTCCTTCAGGAAACACACGTGAATGTTCTATCCTATATTCCAAATTTAAATACCCCATTCCTTACGTCTGTTAAGGATCCTTGTTGCTTCTTTACTCAGCAACCAGACCAATTTTCTTTCTTTTTCGATTTAACTTCAAAGTAACCCCAGACTAGATCCAAGGCTAATCTTGTTTATTACAAGGTCAAATATTTTCCATATTCGAGTTTTCTTCTGGAAACTTCCAGAAAACGATAGGGTCACACTCTGCCTGGGGGGCATGCTTTCTCCAAAATATTACACACCCACTAAAGCTCTGCAGAAGCAAGTGGAGAGCCGAGCGTTCGTCCAGGTTCCCGCCCCCTGCCCCACATGCCTGCAGCATTGGCGCGTGCAAAGAGCCCTCGGCAGAGGCAAGGGTCGAACGTACATTGCCTCTCCAAGGGTATGAGTGGGCATGCACTGATCACCGAGTGCCGCCCCCCAATCCCTCCTTTCAGGCCCCCAAAAGGGCGTCCAGGATGCCCGTACCGACCCGGCCCACGCGCCTAGGGCCCACCCTGGACTCACCATGGTTCCCAACTCCGTAGCCACCACTCTACTCTCGCCGCGCCGCTGCAAGGAGAGACCCGTAATCCGGCCCTCGGGACACGTGAAAAGGCCAAGCAGCGCGCAGGCGCGCTCGCTCCCGCCCCTGCGCCCCTCCCCGCGAGAGAGGGTGGCTGCCCTATCGCGCGCCGCGATTCGTCCCGAGAGCTTCGCGCAGGCCGCTGACGCGGAGCCGGGAGGCGGGAGAAAAAAGGAGCTCCTTCTAGGCTTTTCTAGGCGGCCAGCCGAGGTGAAAGAACTATCCCTTCGTCCTCTCCCGGAAATGACGTGATTTGACCCTTGACTCGCAGAGAGCGCCGCGCTTTCCGGAAAGTTCTGGAACGGTGCGCGGCCCGGGAACTAGCCTAAGCTGGCCAGAGAGGGCCGGGCCACTGGGCTCAGCCCCGCGCGGGTATGGAGGGCGGGGCTGGCGCGCGGAATGTGCTGATTGCTGGGCCCGGCCGCCGGGAAGGGGGAGGGAGCCGCCCGCACACGCGGTGCCGCGGGGCGGGAGAAGAGGCGGAGGGAGGGGACACGGGTTCATTGCCGTGTGCGCCCTGCACTCTGTCCCTCACTCGCCGCCGACAACCTGCCACGCCGCGCGCACGCCCTGCCGCCGCCCCGCAGGTACGCGGCCGCCCCGCGCCGCCTCCCCCAGACTCCAGAGACTCCGAGCAGATTTTCTTCTGCTGCGGTCCAGCCAAAGTGGGCCGGTGGCCGAGAGCCTAGACTTCCGCTCGGCGCTGCAGGCAGGCCCAGGCCCGCTGGCCCAGGCCTCCTGAGTCCATGCGGTTCTCATCACGTGCGGCGCGGATCCGGGGCAGGGCGCGGTTGGAAAGGCTTGCCCAGGAGGTGGCATCTGAGGGAGAGCTGTACCTCTTAGGCCCTTTGGTGCAACCCTCTCCTGGCCGACTTCAGAGCATGGGGGGGGGGGTCGGGTCCGGGAAGAAACCGCTTTATACCCCGCAGTCAGCGGGGATACTGCACCTCCTTTCCTGACCTTGTGGGGTGCGACCTGAAGGAAAGACACGTGTGGCCTCGCGGAGTGGGCCGGCCCGACTCCCTCAGCACCGCGGCCTTGGTGGCTGCTCTGATACAGTAGCCACGGGTGGATACATGGAGACACTTTGCTGAGCTGCTTTTTGCATCTTCAGGAATACTTTTCTTGCCAGATCACTCGGATTTGTAATCCTCCACCTTCCTTCTACCTTGATTTTTCAGGAGACACATTTGGAATGAGTGTTCTTTGAAGGCCGTTGTAGCAGTGAAAGATTAACTCTTTTTTTGGCGGCAGAAGTAGGTAGTCATTGGGGAAGGAGTTGCGAGTAATGGATGCTAGTACTGATGTTATGAAACTGCGTCGAATTTGGTCGCCAGGGCGTAATAGCGGTTGGAGTAGGCCAGGCTCAAGTCTAACATTGCTTTTTCTCCTGCACAGGTGGATACGTTTGTCCAGGTCTAGTGCTAGAACTGATCATCTCCTTGTTTTCTCCCTCAGAAATGCTTCGATTACCCACAGTTCTTCGCCAGATAAGACCAGTGTCCAGGGCACTGGCTCCCCATCTCACTCGGGCTTATGCCAAAGATGTAAAATTTGGTGCAGATGCCCGAGCATTAATGCTTCAAGGTGTAGACCTGTTAGCCGATGCTGTAGCCGTTACAATGGGGCCAAAGG
>NW_003852495.1:4393451-4397660 GCF_000181295.1 Otolemur garnettii | reverse complement strand
AGGGAAGAACAGTGATTATTGAACAGAGTTGGGGAAGTCCCAAAGTAACAAAAGATGGTGTGACTGTTGCAAAGTCAATTGACTTAAAGGATAAATATAAAAATATTGGAGCTAAACTTGTTCAAGATGTTGCCAATAACACAAATGAAGAGGCTGGGGATGGTACCACCACTGCCACTGTGTTGGCACGGTCTATTGCCAAGGAAGGCTTCGAAAAAATTAGCAAAGGTGCTAATCCAGTGGAAATCAGGAGAGGTAGGAGTCTCTTTGTTGTCATTACATTATTCTGATCTTCATTGTTCCTTAATAAGGCATTGATTCCTCGTACCCAAGGAAATTGTCTGTTATTTTAGGAAGTTGATTCTTTAATACTTCCTAAAAAGGCAGAATCTTACTCTTGGCCTGGGTAGAGGATTGTGGCATCATACATAGCTCATAGCAACCTCAAACTCCTGGGCTTAAGCAATCTCTTGCCTCAGACGCCTGAGTAGCTAGGACCACAGGTGCTGTCTACAATGCCCAGCTATTTTTTTGTTGTTGTTGCTGTTTTTGTTCTATTTTTAGCACAGATGGGGGCTCCCTCTTGCTCAGGCTGGTCTCAAGGATTATAGGCATGAGCCACCACCACCGACTTGATCTTTTAACAAAATCTTTAACTGGGGTTTTCCTTGAGCAGATAGTGATTGAATGCCTAACTGTAATGGGCACTGTGCTAGATGTGACGGAGAAAAAATACTAGTAAAACATCCCTGGTCCCTACCCTACCAAGAAGATACTGTGTACCTTGAAAATAGTAGTGAACCTGTAGTAATAGAGGAGAGAGATTGTATTTTAATTTATAGAAAGGCTAAGCAAGAAACTAGGATGTTAGAAAGCAATGTTTTCCTCAGTTTTTGTAGCATTTTCTCTCTTTTTTTTCCTTTTGTTTAAGATGGAGTCTCTGTTGCCCCAGGCTAGGATGCCATGACATTGTCATACCTCACAACAATCTCAAACTCTTGGGCTCAAGGGATTCCCTTGCCTCAGCCTCCCAAGTAGCTGGGACTACAGGCATATGCACTATGCTTGGCTAATTTTTCTGTTTTTTAGTGACGGTAAGGACTTGTTATTGTTCAGACTAGTCTCAGACTCCTGAGCTCAAACAATCCTGCTTTGGCCTCCCACAGTGCTAGGATTATAGGCATGAGCCACTACACTCATCCAGTGCTTTTTTTCATTATAGTACATGCCGTGTTATTGGTTTTTGTTTTGTTTATTGCTTGTTTTCTTCAGAACTAGGGTTGACTGCTTGAGTTTGGGAGTTCTAGACCAGTCTGAGCAAGAGTGAGATCCCCTGTCTGTAAAAAAGTAGTTGGGCATAGTGGTAGGCATCTGTAGCCCAGCTACTTGAGAGGCTGAGGCAAAAGGATCACTTGAGCCCAAGAGTTTGAGGTTGCTGTGAGCTATGATGCTATGGCACTCTACCCAGGAGTGTCAGAGTGAGATTCTGTCTCAAAAAACAAAAACAAACTGATTTTGGTATCCCAGGCATATTTTTATTGATAATATTTATGTCATTACTCTGTATTTCACTGTTAAAGGTCCAAATGAGTAAATCATGTTAAAAGCAGTTTTGCTATAAACCATTAACATTAATTTGGTTATCAAGAGTATCTGGCAGCACCCGTAGCTTAGTGGATAGGATGCCGGCCATATACACCGAAGCTGGTGGGCTCGAACCTGGCCCTGGCCCGCTAAAACAATAATGAGAACTGCAACAAAAAAAATAGCCAGGCATTGTGGTGGGTGCCTTAGTCCCAGCTACTTGAGAGGCTGAGGCAAGAGAATCAGTTAAGCCTAAGAGTTTGAGGTTGCTGTGAACTGGTACTCTATTCAGGGCAATAGCTTGAGATTGTCTCAAAAAAAAATTATAATAGTAAATAAAAAAGGAGAGCTAGCCCTATATATACCCAACTAAGTAAAATGGGACTGTTAAAACTAACTTTAAAATGTTTTGTCAGTTAATAATTACATACTAAATTAAGCACTGGAATTTCAGATAATATCTGCAAGGACATAGCCACGTGAAAGTTGTCTCACTAAAAATTATACTTAATGTCAGCTCAGCATCTATGGCTCAAGTAGCTTAGGCGCCAGTCACATACACCTGAACTGGCGGGTTCAAATCCAGCCTGGACCTGCAAAACAACAATGATGGCTGCAACCAAAAAATAGCCAAGCATTTGGCAGGTCCCTGTGCTCCCAGCTACTTTGGAGGCAGGGGCAGGAGACTCGCTTGAGCCTAGGAGTTGGTGGTTGCTGTGAGCTGTGATGCCATGGCACTCTACCCAGGAGGACAGCTTGAGGCTTTGTCTCAAAAAAAAAAAAAAGTAATGCCAAAAGTTAGGGAGTATTATCCATTTAGGTCCTTTTTGGGATCATTTAATGGAGATAAATGTTGTTGACCTTGCTGGAAATAGGCAACATGTTAAATTAGGAATGATTTGGAGTTCAGTGGTGAAATCCTTGAAACTATACACATCTGCTTTTTTTGGATCCCATTTTCTTCCTTTTTTTTTTTTTGGAGACAGCTTCAAGCTGTCGCCTTGGTAGAATGCTGTGACATCACAGCTCACAGCAACCTCCAACTCCTGAGCTTAAGCGATTTCTCTTGTCTTAGCCTCCCAAGTAGCTGGGACTATAGGTGCTGGCCACAACACCTGGCTTTTTGTTGTTGTTGTTGTTATAGTTGTCGTTGTTTGGCAGGCCTGGGCTGGATTCGAACCTGCCAGCTCTGCTGTATGTGGCTAGCACCTTAGCTGCTTGAGCTACAGATGCTGAGCTGCTGGATCCCATTTTCAAAATAATTTAGGTATTGTAGGACTTTATTTACTGTGTAAATTTAAAAATAACTGTTTTTCAGTACCTGCCATCCATCTCTGATTAGGAACAGCACACTGGTACAGAATCTGTGTATAAGCTTACTATTATGGCATTAAGATATTTATCACAAATCTCAATTTCTATCTGACATGGAAGCCATGAAAGTAACCATTATGACAAAATATTCTTGCTCTAGGTGTAATGTTAGCTGTTGATGCTGTCATTGCTGAACTGAAGAAGCAGTCTAAACCTGTGACAACCCCTGAAGAAATTGCTCAGGTAAGTACTTTTCATAATTACTGTTATAATAATGTTAACATGATTTTCATCTCATAATCCCATCAATATCAGAAAAACAGTACTACTCAGTCACCATTATTAGAAGCATTTTGTCGTCGTCTTTTGTGTGTGTGTGTGTGTTTTTTTTTTTTTTGCCGGGGCTGGGTTTGAACCCACCATCTCTGGCATATGAGGCCAGCACCTTACTCCTCTGAGACACAGGCGCCACCCCGCATTTTGTCATTTTATAGTATCATGACATTTATTAGGAAAAATACAGTGGGATGAGCATTCTTTTACTGTTTTGATTAAAAGAAGAATTGTATGTTTGGTATTCTTCAAAATAATGTAGCCAAGTAATGAATTGAAGAACGGAAATTTCACTAAAAATTCTATCCCATTAATCCTTCCTCCCCAGGATGGAAATATCAGTTTAAAAGTTAGTAGGGAGTGGGTAGTGCCTGTGGCTCAAAGGAGTAGGGCACCAGCTCCATATGCTGCAGGTGGAGGGTTCAATTCCAGCCCCGGCCAAAAACTGCCAAAAAAAAGTTATTAGGGAGAAGGAAGGGAATTGACTGAGGGACACTAACTTGACCTTTTAATTTTGATGAGTAACTTGATTATTTCAGGTTGCTACAATTTCTGCAAATGGTGACAAAGAAATTGGCAGCATCATTTCTGATGCAATGAAAAAGGTTGGAAGAAAAGGTGTCATCACAGTAAAGGCAAGTGTTTTTACTGATAGCTTGAATGAGACATCTGGCTATCAAAACTGAATTTTCTAAATGGGAAAATCCAATCTATATATGTTTCAAATAGAATACATTATTTTGTTACTTTGTGTATAATCTTAGCACCGTTATATAGTGGGGGCTTACTGTATTTTATGTGAATTAGTACCCTTGGCTTCCTGGAATGAATCCATACTAAACTAGCACTAAGGTTACCCAAGTATCCATTTTGGGATTTTTGCAGGCATGGGCTTGAATGCCCTGGAGCATTTGCATACTCTGGTCTAAATCGTGATGGCCAGTGGGGTATATTTTATAAAATCTGGCCTGCAATTTC
>NW_003852495.1:4390785-4393088 GCF_000181295.1 Otolemur garnettii | reverse complement strand
GATGCCTATGTTCTATTAAGTGAAAAGAAAATTTCTAGTGTCCAGTCAATCGTACCTGCTCTTGAAATTGCCAATGCTCACCGTAAGCCCTTGGTCATAGTTGCTGAAGATGTTGATGGAGAAGCTCTAAGCACACTTGTTTTGAATAGGTAATGAGCAGTAATATTTGATGGTTTATATTTCTGGGTAAAAAACAGAATTTATATCAATATTTTCAGTCTCCACTATGTACCCTTACAGTTGATCCACTTATGTCTTATCTAGAATATTATAGTATAAACGTGTTGTACATGTCATCATGATTCTCAATCTTGAATGGGGCCCCAAAATCTTTACTAATTTGTGCAACTTTCTCATAAGATAGGCTAACTTAATATGTGGGTACCCTTATATTTCTTACAAGTGCTTATAATAGTTGTTTTGAAGGTACATGACTAATTTATGATCTTGATGTTCTTGGGTGCATGTAAATAAGATTTTTCTGGTAAAAATACTTGAATATAGTTTTGCTTAGAACGTGAATAAATAACTACTGTTGTTAAAACCCCACATCTAAGTATATTTAACAATTGGGTGTTTCTCATAGTTGATTAAATGTTTACCAAATAGTCTGAAATAGAGAAAATAGCACTCAAAAAAGTGAAATCTATTTGTTTTACTTAAATCTACTTTTTTTTTTGAGACAGAGTCACCTTGTGTAGAGTGCTGTAGCATCATAGCTCACAGCAACCTCAAACTCCTGGGCTCAAGCAATTCTCTTGCCTCAGCCTCCCAAGTAGCTGGGACTACAGAGGCCCGCCACAGCACTTGGCTATTTTTTGGTTGTAGTTGTCATTGTTGTTTGGCAGGCCCGGGCTGGGTTCTAACCCACAAGCTCAGGTGTATGTACCTTGCGCCCTAGCCGCTGAGCTACAGGTGCTGAGCCTAAATCTACATTTTAATCTATACTTTAATTTTAGTTTAAACTTCTAAGACAGGCAGTGTTCATAGGTAAATGGTGATCTTTAGGGATTATCAGAGGCAGGACTTTACAATTTTGTTATAGTGGAAATGTACGGATGAAAACGGCAAATATATTTAAGGTAATTGGATATGGACAAGTATAGATGAATAGAAAACAGCCATAAGTGTCTCAGATCTTTTCTATCTTAATTTGATCAAAAGTTGTTAGGAAGCAAAAGAGAAAAGGGGTGGGGATCCTAAGTAATCATAGTCATACCAGAACTTGTGGGAATTGATTAGAAAGATATTTTTATTAAATTTAAATCTTACCAACTCTTCTTAACAGGCTAAAAGTTGGTCTTCAAGTTGTAGCAGTCAAAGCTCCAGGTTTTGGTGATAATAGAAAGAACCAGCTTAAAGATATGGCTATTGCTACTGGTGGTGCAGTAAGTAAAATAAATGTTGTTAAAAAAAAAAACTGTTGTGATATTGGTTTGTTGAATATTGTTTATACTCCAGGCCTAAATTTTACAGGTAGAATTTTTGTTTTTTTACAATCAGGTACTACTACCATCTGTTTATATCAGGTATTTGGGAAATGTAGGTTAGATTAAGGTCTCTTTCATCTCTAACTTGCTATGAATGTGGCCTAAGACTAGACTTAGTGGGCGGAGCCTGTGGCTCAGTGAGTAGGGTGCTGGCCCCATATAACGAGGGTGGTGGGTTCGAACCTGGTCCTGGCTAAACTGCAATAAAAAAAATAGCCAGGCATTGTGGCCGGCGTCTGTAGTCCCAGCTACTTGGGAAGCTGAGGCAAGAGAATCACCTAAGCCCAAGAGCTGGAGGTTGCTATGAGCTGTGACGCCATGGCACTCTACTGAGGGTGACAAAGTGAGACTCTGTAAAAAAAACAAAAGACTTATTAAATATATTTCCAGTTTTGAAAGAGAATATATAAGAAAATATATGACTTTAAAAAGTTTAGCCCTTTAGTCTAGTCCTAGTGCTACCAGTAAGTGTGACCTTAGGTGCTTTCTTAAGTAAGAGCAATACTAACAGAGTTGGCAATGTAATGAAAGACTGCATTCATTCTGAGTAACTAGAATCTTAAAATCACTCATTTTAAAGAAAACATATTTTATTATGTTTCTCTTGTCAAAACACCTGCATAATGTATTAATAAACTTGGTTTAATGAAAGAAACTGTAACCCACCCCTGGTTCACTTTTAAATGTTTTTGCAGGTGTTCGGAGAAGAGGGGTTGACCCTAAATCTTGAAGATGTTCAGCCTCATGACTTAGGAAAAATTGGAGAGGTCATTGTGACCAAAGATGATACCATGCTCTTGAAAGGAAAAGGTG
>NW_003852495.1:4371447-4388665 GCF_000181295.1 Otolemur garnettii | reverse complement strand
GATGCTGCTGGGGTGGCTTCTCTGTTAACTACAGCAGAAGTTGTAGTCACAGAACTTCCTAAAGAAGAGAAGGACCCTGGAATGGGTGCAATGGGTGGCATGGGAGGTGGTATGGGAGGTGGCATGTTCTAATTCCTAGAGTAGTGCTTTACCATTAATGAACTGTGACAGGAAGCTCAAGGCAGTGTTCCTTACCAATAACTTCAGAGAAGTCAGTTGGAGAAAGTGAAGAAAAGGCTGGCTGATGTTTAAGCAAATCACTATAACCATCAGTAACTGGTTTCAGTTGACAAATATAATGGTTTACTGCTGTCATCCATTGTCCATGCCTACAGATAATTTATTTTGTATTTTTGAATAAAAAGACATTTGTACATTCCTGATACTGGGTGCAAGAGCCATATACCAGTGTACTGCTTTCAACTTAAATCACTGAGGCATTTTTACTACTGTTCTGTTAAAATCAGAATTTTAGTGCTTGCCATCACCAGATGAAAAGTTAAGAAGCAGCCTTTCTGTGGAGAGTAAGAATAATTGTGTACAAAGTAGAGAAATATCCAATTATGTGACAACCTTTGTGTAATAAAAATTTGTTTAAAGTTAATTGTGTATTTCCATGATCTAGAATATAGAAATGAAAGCAAATTGAATAGTGGGGCAGGGCTGACAGTGTAAAACATTATACCACCTATATAGTATTTTCATGTTTCTCTTTGTTGCTGACTGAATCACATTATTAAGTTGGCAACTGGGGGAAATTTTCTTTTTGAGTCTCACTGTCACCCCAGGGTAGAGTGCTGTGGTATCATAGCTCACAGCAACCTCAAACTCTGGAGCTAAAGCAATCCACTCAGCTCAGCTTCCCAGAGAACTAGAATTACAGGTGTGAGCCACTGTGCCTGGCCTTGGAGGAAATTTTTACAGACATCAATCACCCTGTTAAAACCTACAGGAATAATTTTAAGTATGTGGAAGCCTGGTCATATGAAAAGGCAACGTGCCATTATTTTTTTCTTTTCTTTTTTTTTTTTTTTTTTTTGGAGACAGTCTTAAAATACCACTCTGGGTAGAGTGCTGTGGCATCACAGTTCACAGCAATCTCAAACTCCTGGGCTTAAGCGATTCTCTTGCCTCTACCTCTCAGGTTGCTGGGAATATAGGCGCCCACCACAACACCAGGTTATTTTGAGGTCTTGCTCTGGCTCAGGCTGGTCTCAAACTCATAAGCAATCCACCCACCTTGGCTTCCCAGAGTGCAGGATTATACTATTTTTAATAATGGTCTTACTGTGTCACCCAGGCTAGAGTGGTATTCACAGCTCACTGCAACTTCAAAACTCTTAGGCTCAAGCTGTGCTCCTGCCTTGGCCTCTTATTTTATATATTTCTTTTTGGAGACAGTCTCACTTTGTCACCCTTGGTAGAGTGCTTTGACATCACAGCTCACAGCAACCTCAAACTCTTGGGCTCAAGTGATCTCCTTGCCTCAGTGTTTCATTTTTATTAGAGACTGGGTCTCAGTCTTGCTCAGGCCGGTCTCTTAATTTACGAGCTTAAGCAATCCACCCACCTCAGCCTTCCAGCGTGCTGGGATTATAGGCATGAGCCACTGTGCCTGGCCAACCTTGGCCTCTTCAATAGCTGACACTACAGCTGTGTCTCTATAATTGGCTAATTTTTCTATTTATGTAGAGTTGGCATCTAGATCTTTCTCAGGATGGTCTTGTACCACCATACCTGGACTAGGTTCTTAAATAGTTCACCTGGGTGTGTACACTGGGAGCATATACTTATTGTAAGATGTAAATGTGCTGCTTTCTAGATTTTTACTGATTATACGTTGAAGGCACAAGATCTGTGTAACAGGCTGGGAGACATGAGGCTGAGGTGGGAGGATCTTTTGAGCCTAGGAGTTTGAGGCTGAGTTATAACCTGAGTGATGGAGTGAGACCCAAGAATAAAGTGAATGGAACTGCTAAAAGAAAATGGTGTGTATTCACTATCCTTTTGACCTATCCTTAAACTCTCACTGAATATAGATAGTAATGAAACAAATTACAAAGAAAAGAGACAGCTGCCAAAGAGGGATATCAGTGAGACTTTAGGAAGGCAGAAAATGGACAGAAAAATGGTAACTTAGTACTGAGTTAGGGAACTTACACCTTAAGAACCTCAAGAATGGAAAACAGGAAGCAAGCTAATTATCCCACAGAACTTCCTGAGTAGGAGCTCAGTTAAAGCCAAATAAAGGACTGAAAATGTGGGTGAAATTAGCTGAAGGGTATTAATGAGATGGTAGACTCCCCAGTTCTCCCCATGACTTGGCCTGCCCCTAGGAAATTGGAGGTTAATTATCTGTAGAAATCAAAGAGCAAAGACATGGTCTGAGACACCAAAGGAAACAGTAAGACAAAGGAGCTGAAGTTAGATTTAAGAGCAAACCTAAATTCCAAACTCTGGGATTCTCAGCCTTTTAATAAAAAGTTCTGATTTGGGCTGGGCACAGGGACTATACACCTGTAATCCTAACACTCAGGGAGAGGCTGGAGCTGGACTGCTCAAGCTCAGGAGTTTGAGACCAGCTATGATAATGCCACCACACTCTGCCCAGGGCACAGAGTAAGACTGTCTAGAAATATAAATATGTACATACATAAAAAGTTCTAGTTTGAGTGTTGTCCTCTCCAAGTATGAATCTAAAACAATGCCACTGGGCGGTGCCTGTGGCTCAGTGGGTAGGGTACCAGCCCCATACATATACCAAGGGGGCAGGTTTGAACCTGACCTTAGCTAAACTGCAACAAAAACTAGCCAGGCATTGTGGTGGACACCTGTAGTCCCAGCTACTCTGGAGGCTGAGGCAAGAGAATCACCTAAGCCCAGGAGTTGGGGGTTGCTGTGAGCTGTGATGTCACTGCACTCTACCGAAGGCAATAAAGTGAAACTCTGTCCCTAAAAAATAAATAACTTAAGGACTCTCACTTGCACTTTCTTGGGAGCCACTAGAGGATTTCTTTCAGTTTTTTGAGAGGATAAAATAAGAGGAAGCCAAAAGATTCATGAAATTGGGGACCCAGAAAGGGATGAAGGAAAATCCTAGGAAGATGGCATCCTGTAGGGCAACCACTTTGGATTGGAGCAGGAGAAAGGAGTAGCTGGCTATAAGTAAATGCTCAACTGAAGTGACTTAAACCCTAGAAGAGAAGTCTGTTAATTTCACATGACCAGAAGTGCAAAGGGGCAACTCTGAGGTTGGTTTTAGAATTCTGAATTGACTTGTCTGCAGTTATTTTGCCATTTCCCTTATAGCGACAAGAAGGTAGATGTATGTAGACGTAAACTTCATGTCTCCTACCAAGCAAAAACCAAGGAAGAGAATTCTCTCTTCCAAGTTTCCTTCTTACCTAGCAGTCCCATCCCCTATCCCATCAGTCTTTTCAGATTCACTGGCCAGATGCTATTTTCAAAAAGTTTATAAAGTGGTATTTTCCCCCTTACCATATGGGAATCATAGGTGCCAAACTTGGAAGTCCACAGGTCATGGCCTGAATACTGTTGGACTAGATAAAGCAAATGTGACAGCATAGAGAGAACCAAAGTATGTAGGGTTTTATCAAGTTCTACCATTATTGTTACCTTTGTAAAGTTACTTATCTCTCTATTTCTTTCATTATACGTAAAACGGGGATAATACTGCCTACCTCCAAAAGTCATTAGGATTAAATGTTTATAAAGCATTTAAAACAGTGCCTGGTGGGGTGGTGCCTGTGGCTCAAGGAGTAGGGTGCCGGCCCTATATACTGGAGGTGGCAGGTTCAAACCTGGCCCCGGCCAAAAACTGCAAAAAATAAATAAATAAAATTAAAACAAACAAACAAAAAACAGTGCCTGGCACATAATGCTATATAAGTTTGCAAAGCAAAAAATTTTTTAAATGCCTAAAAACTTGAGCCTTAAACTTAGGTTTCACCCCTATTGAAATCCCAGAGATCTACATAATCATATATAAACTCTTATAGACAAAGGAGAAGAAAGAAAAATATCACAAAATTACCCTCAGAAAAATATCTAGCCAGGCCTGGCTTTCTTGGAGTAAAAATAAAATGCTGTGTAGAATCAGATGAAATCCAGGATACATAACTCTGACACTAACACTTAACCTACAAAGTCCCAGGATCCCATTGTTACATTCTACTCAAATGCCCACTGTAGCTGCTGTATAAAGAACATTTGAGTTAATATAAGAAAACTAAGAATGTTCTTAAATATTACAATGTTTAGAATTAGAACCCATTGGGCTAGGCACGGTAGCTCACGCCTGTAATCCTAGCACTCTGGGAGGCCATGGCAAGAGGATGCATAAGCTCATGAGTTCAAGACCAGCCTGAGTAAGAGACCCACATCTCTACTAAAAATAGAAAATCTAGCCAGGTGTGGCAAGTGCCTGTAGTCCCAGCTACTCAGAAGGCTGAGGCAAGATCTCTTGAGCCCAAGAGTTTGAGGTTGCTGTAAGCTATAACACCACAGCACTCTACCTAGGGTGACATTGAGACCCCATCTCAAAAAAAAAAAAAAAAAAAAATACAAGAACCAATTTCAAGAACTTGAGAGACTGGAGTAGGCAACTTAGTTTAGTCTTGAGTTTAAAATTTCCTTAACATTCACCATGAATCTTTGCCTTTTATTTTTTCTGTTAATAAATAAATATGAGATAAAATTCAGCACATTACTAGTAAGTACCCTGGCAAACCTGAAGCCAACATTGTCTTTCTTTTCTCTTGTTCATTGCCTATCATGACCATGCTTGGGGAATCCCACAAGCTAGATCAAAGCAGTGTTTGTCTTACTGAGTTCCTTGACCAAAATGCTAGCTTCATATTCTAGTAATACCAAGCCCAGTTATATCCCAATGATACAAAGTTCCCCTATTCAAGGCTAGACAGGGAACCCCAGTTTCCTAGACCTGGGCAATTTCATGAAGGGCCAGCTAGCCATTTGCCCAGAGCTGGAAGGACTGCATTCATTCATATGCTCATTAACACTGAAAAAGTGTCTCCCACCTAGGAAGTCCTGGCCAAGTATAATTCTCAAGACCATATATCCCTAAGACAAAGGACCCTCAGAGGGAGACTTCCCACTGGGTCTCTCCCTCTGTCAGAAGCTCTGGTACTTTTTATTCCTTCTACGTTCCTTTCTGTCTAATAAATCCTATCTTACAACTGATTGTGGTCTGTAGGTTCATTCTTCAAATACCGGAGACCAAGGACCTACTGCAGAAAGAAATTCCGGTAACACCAATGACTTAAGATTCTGAAACTAGAAGTTTACCTTTATAAAGCATTTATAAAAGCAGTTATCAAGTTCTTATTCCATAAAAAGAGAAGTAACACAGTAAAGGGAAAGATCAAAAATCTTGAGTTTTATTTTGAAAAAACTTTAAATGACTTTGCCATTTGTAAAATACTTTGTAATTTAAAGGCACATAATTATATTCAAACTACTTATGCTCTGGGCAGATACATCATGTGTGAGTGGAAATCTACTTGACAACCAAGTTCCATGTGAGTTCTTCACCACTGTATACCCCATGTCAAAAGAGAAAGGAGGTTGTCAAAAAAGATTAACTGAACAAATTCATGCACAAACATACCATTTATGTAGCCAATTAATTACTGAGGAAATAAAATTAACAGCATTATTACTGGAAGTTTAAAGCAAGAGGATTAGAGGGTATGAAGATCAATATAGATTAAAGAAGACTGGATTTTGCCCAGATCCGTCTATGTCTATGAAAGTATTTTTAAGACATGAAATGCTATAATGACACTTTACTATGTCTACATACGTACACAATGAAACAATATAGGAAGATTTCAATAACCAAAATAACTGTACAAAAAAAATAAACAAATTAACTTTATTAAGTTGTTCTTTCAGTCCTTACATTGATTTGTTTAAAAAATATCAGTCTGAAATACATTATTATAAGTGAGTACACACAATAAATAGAAAATAGAGATACATATTGTTAGAGACATATCAACAAACTCATCTTCATCTGTTGCCTACCCATAGTAAACAAAGTTTGACACAAAAGTAGCATTATTAAAAGAGCAGCCGAAGTACCTGGAAGAAGGCTGCAAACTACTAGGAACAGGCAGCTATTCTGGACTACTTACCAAAAACAAAAACAAAATTCACTGTTTATCTGGGAGCTAACCTCATGATGGCACTGAATTATCTACTACCACCTGTAAGAGCAATTTAAAAATAACTAAAGTGTCAGGAACCTTCATTAACAGTACTTTTAAATCAAAGTTTTTACTTTAAATATATGATGATTACTCAAAATATCCTAAGCCACGAGAAGGCCATATAACAATAAGTTACAAATAGACTGAATTTAATAACTTAAGCGTGATATGGTTAATATAATACATGCTGTGTGAGAACCTCAACTAAATACTTTCATTAAAAGGTTTAAATCTGTATTTTCAATTTCTGCTCAGAAGAATAATGTCAATATTCTACCAGTGGTGATGACATCCCATTACTGTAAATGCAGAACATGATAATGAACATATTTGTCACAATTACACCTGATTGAAGACAATTCTATGTAAGAGTGGGTCCACACGCTATGTGCAAATTTTCAACGGTGCAGGTTTATAATCAAAGCTGAATTTAACAAATGCTTTCTGACTTCTGAAAAAAAATCATGAAAGCACTAAGATCTTAAAAGTGAACAAACTGAAGTTGTAAGTATATGACACCAGCTCTTCCTTTCTTTTACGTGTGATGAACTTCATGAAGCATTAACTCCCGAGGTATATTTGTTTCTGGACCATATAGCTTACATGCTCTTCTCTCAAAGGCAGCCACCATCTGCTTTACAACTTCATCAAAAAACAATGTGGCAAGCTGAGAGTGTAGAAGTGAGCGAAATTCAAAAGAAATCTGTAGGAAAATGTAATAATTTTTAGAAAGATTTTCTTTATTTCTTTTTTTTTTGTTTTTTGAGACATAGTCTCACTCTGTTGCCCTGGGTAGAGTGCCATAGTATCATAATACTTCATAGCAATCTCAAACTCCTGGGCTCAAGTAATCCTCTTACCTTGGTTTTTCTACTTTTAGTAGAGATCAGGTCTCACTCTTGCTCAGGCTGGTCTCAAACTCCTGAGCTCAAGCAATCCTCCTGCCTCAGCCTTCCAGAGAACTAGGATTACAGGAACGTGAGCCACTGCACCCAGTTAAAAACTGAATTTCCAGAAGTGGTGGAGGCCTTCAGCGAGGAGATTAGCATCTAATGACAAGGGCTGCTAACTGTGGAACCTGGGCATCATCCTGTATGTCCTGCTCAGCGGCTATCCATCATTTATGGGTTACTGTGGCTGGGACTACAGCAAGGCCTGCCCCGCCTTCCAGAATATGTTGTTCCAGAGCATCCAGGAGGGCAAATATGAGTGCCCCGATAAGGACTGGTCTCACATCTCCTTTGCCACCAAAGACCTTATCTCTAAGCTACTTGTCTGTAATGCCAAGCGGCAGCTGAGCGCTGCCCAAGTCCTACAGCACCCCTAGGTGCAGGGGGAACAGCTGTGCCAAAGGTTTCATGTCCTTCGCAGCTGAGGCCATTGCCATGAACCTGCAGCTGGCCCAACGTGAAGAGGACTTGGAGGAGGAGGAGGCTTTGGGGCAGGGCCACCAGCCTGTCCTCGTCTGAGCTACCTCACGCTGCCTACAGCTGCCCCCACCCTCAGAGTCCAAGCTGGCCCAGCAGAGGCAGAGAGCCAGCCTGTCTGCTGCGCCCAGTTGGCATCTGACGCCCTCCCACCTTCCCTCTGTACATAGGTGCCCCCCTCATCTAAACTATTCGGAGCTGCTCCCCCTGGCTGCATTCCTAGGCATTAAGCCCAGCTGAGGGGCTGGGTTTGGGGTTTTTTTCCCCTTTTTTTCCTATTCCCACCTCCTCATTCCTTTTGTTTTTTTCCTTTTGATGGGGAGGAGAGCAGAGGGTGTGTGTGGCTGGGTTTCTACTCTCCCCAAGCTCACCTACACTTTGAAGGTCTGGTATGCCCCGCTGCCCAGGTCACCTGCACCCTGCCATCCCCTCCTTAACCCCGTTGCTTGCACAGTGACTCAGGAAAGCCCGCTTCTAGACAATTTGCCATCTTCCTGAGCTGGGGGGCCCCGGACACCCTTCCCCCATGTCTGCCTCCCCAGCCCTCAGTATTTTCAGGGACAGCTCTCCTTCCCCCTCCTGTCATGGAATAGCAGCTCCTTTATCCCTCACTCCAGACACCCCTGGTGGTTTGGCAGGGACAGGGGGCCCCCTATCTCAAGACGGTAGGCCTGGGTATGGGCAGGCAGTGGGGAAGGCATCCCTCCCCGTCCCCCCGCCCTTCACCCAAGTTCTCCGTCCTCCTGAGAGTTGACATTCAGGGCTTCCTCCAGGATTGGCTATCCAGGCCCCTGATGGCAGGACTCAGCCTCTGACCTTCACCTTAAATTGCAGCTGACCTGCTGCCCCACCAGGGACTGAAGCGGCAGGAGCCAGGGATCTGCCACACCAAAGTGGGTAGGAGGGGCTGGACAGGCACCCAACAGCCAACCTGGGGGTCCCCAAGACACCCCTTCTGGGCACCTGAGTGCTCCTTCTCAGGGCTCAGTCTGACCATGGCCACGTCCTGCCCCTGTGCCCCCCTTCGGGTCTGGAATGGAAGCTGTCAGCCCTCTCCCCATCACTAAAGCTGGGGTCAGACCTGGGGGTCCCATTGTATCCCATCACCTGTGAGGGCAGTGTTTTCAGTCTGCCCACCTTCAGGAAAACAGCCGCAACTACCATGGCCTCAGGCACCCAGGAATGGTGGGGAAAGGTCTGCTTTGTCTCCCAACTCCGAGCTCTGGCAGTAAAGTACTATGCAATACGAGTTTCCATTTTCTATGTGCACATATGGCTCTGCTGGTCAGGGTGGTGGTAGCTGGGGTGTCCCCTCCAGGCCAGCCCAGTCCTGGGTTGTGCTCAGGTGTTTCCTGAGGTAGCCCCTCTGGCCTCTAAATCTATGGTCGGGGATTTTTGTCATGTTTAGTTAGTTTTTTAAAGAAAACAGCAGTTGACTTTACTTCCCTGTTCTTGAAGAATACTTTAATGTTGGAGGGGCCTGTGGGTGGTGAGTTCAGACACCTTCGGCCTAACCTCCCCTCCCCCTCCCAAGTCTCCTACAATTGTCATAGTCTGTGGTGGCTGGTGGGGGTGACATGTCCTCCCTAGTCCCCTGCCTGCCTATATCTCTGGATGGCCTTTCCAAAGACCCCTTGTCATCTCTCTTTTGCAACTGGGGATTTTCTGCCTTTTTGTATAAAAGAACAAGCAAATGGTCATTGTATCTGGAAAGCTGAGCAGCTAGAAGCTTTGTTTTTCTGAAGATGGGACAGTCACTTCCTCCCTCTCCCCCCTACCCTGTCACATGGCCACCTGGAGGGCTGGTCAGAACGTTACTGTGAATGAGCAGAAGATCCTGGAGAGCCTGGGCCTAGATGGCCACGTATCAATGTTAAGCTATTTTTAAAAACAACAACAACAACAACAACAAACCTCAACATTTTTTTAAGGGGAAAAAACACCCAACTGCTTTAATTCCATTGTACCAGGTGAACTGATAGAGCTCAAAGTTTTCCTTTCCACCAACTGTCAATGCCAGAATTTTGTATTCTGTTTTGTAAGGATTTAATAAAAGTCATAAAAACTTGAAAAAAAAAACTAAATTTCCACTTAGGAAATTTCCACTGCGAACTAAGTATTTAAAGTAGAGCTGTGTTGATATACCTAGGTGAGAATGTTAGCATTCTTCAGAAGACATAATCTTTTTAACTGCAATAAGCATAACCGGGGGCACAAAAGCTTAAGGCAGTAAGGCCAATGAATCTTATTTCAAGGGAGCATTTGCCTGTTATTAAGCTAAAGAAGGCTGGAAAACTTTGGTGAGCTCTGGGCCTGGTAGCTCACACCCATAATCCTAGCCCTTTGGGAAGCCAACATGGGAGGACTGCTTGGACAGGACGGCCAGGAGCTCAAGACCAGCCTGCATAAGAGCGAGGCCCTGTCTTTATAAGAAAACTTTAAAAATTAGTGTGTGATGGCACACACTAGTAGTCCTAGCTAGGTACAAGGGTGAGACAAGAGTATCACTTAAGCCTAAGAGTTTGAGGCTACAGTGAACTCTGATGACACCATTGCACTCTAGCCTGGGAAACAGCTAGACCTTGTCTCAGAAAAAAAAAAAAGAAAGAAAGCTTTGGTGAATACATTTATCATTGTGGCTTTTTGGTAATGTGCCCCTTTTGGATCCATCCTACCTCAGCAAAAAAGGAAATAAGGGAAGTGATCCTTCTCATATGTATCATTTCTACGAGAAGTACTAGCAGGATGGCTGCGAGTGGTGGCTCATCCTTATAATCCTAGCACTCTGGGAGGCTAAGGTGGGTAGACTGCTTGAGTTCAGGAGTTTAAGACCAGCCTAAGTAAGAGTGAGACCCTGTCTCTACTAAAAATAGAAAAACTAGCCAGGCATTGTATGCATGCCTGTAGTCTCAGCTGCTCAGGAGACTGAGGCAAGAGGATCCCTGGAGTCCAAGAGTTTGAAGTTGGTGTGAGCTACGATGATGCCATAGCATTCTACCCAGGGGGACAGAGTGAGACTCTGTCTCAAAAAAAAAAAGTATTAGCAAGAAGATGAGATTGCTTATGTGCACACATACACCCACGCCTGACCCACAAAGCAGCTAGTGTAGGTAGCTCAGTCAGACTGGTATAGGTAGCCAATGATTTAGAACTTTATTTATACCTTCTCATTGTTGATAGAGAATTCAAGGCAACTTCTATGAGATATAGCGTGGTTTTTTGTTTTGGTCATTTATTTGTTTGTTTTTTGAGTCAAGGTCTCACTTTGTTGCCCTGGGTAGAGTACTGTGGCGTCATACTTCACAGCAACCTCAAACTCTTGGGCCCAAGGGATTCTCTTGCCTCAGCCTCCCAAGTGGCTGGGACTATAGAAGCCCGCCACAACACCGGCTATTTTTGTTGTTGTTGTTGTTTAACAGGCCCAGGCCAGGTTCGAACCCACCAGCCCTGGAACATGTGGCTGGTGCCCTAACCACTAAACTACAGGTGCCCAGCCTGTTTTGGTTTTTTACACACAAGATCTCGGTCTGTCACCCAGGCTGAAGTGCAGTGGCAAGAGTGTACCTCACTATTACCTCAAATTCCTGGGCTCAGGGGTCCTCCCACCTTTGCTTCCCAAGTAGCGAGGATTACAGGTATATACTACCATGTGTGGCTAATTTTTAAATCTGTTTCTAGCTATGGAGTCTTACTATGCGGACAAGGCTTGTCTTGAACTCCTGGCCTCAAGCCATCCTTCTGCCTTGGCCTCCTAAAGTGCTAGAATTACAAGTATGATTGAGCTACCATGCTCAGAAATAGTGTTTCAAGGATAAAATATCCTCCAAATTTTAAGATGTTTTCACTTTTCATTCTGAAATTTCATTTTTGTAAAAAACTACAAAAACAGTAACAAAGAATTCTCATATACCTATTATCAATATTTCCTTATTTAATTTATTTATTTTTGAGACAGAGTCTTACTCTGTTGTGGGGTAGAGTGTCATGGTGTCTTATACTTACACTCAACTTATACTTAAAGAGCAACCTTATACTCTTATACTCAAGTGATTTTTTTGCCTCAGCCTCTCAAGTTATTGGGACTACAGGTGCCTGCCACAACGCCTGGCTAGTTTTTCTATTTTTAGTGGAGATAGGGTCTCAGTCTTGCTCAGGCTCATCTTTAACTCCTGAGCTCAGGCAATTCATCCACCTTGGCCTCCCCTCACCCCCCAAAAAGAGCTGAAAGCAGCATATAATAATTTAGTCAAAATTATTAGCATTTCTTAAGATTTAATGCCTAAGACTCATGTTTAGAAAACAATTCATATATTACCTATTGGCAAAGACAAAACCATAGGTGGCTTTACATTTTCTATAACTAAGGGGATATGAACAAAAAAGTTACAAGTCTCTATGTTCTATTTTTTTTTTTTTTTTTTGTGAGACAGTCTCAAGCTGTTGTCCTGAGTAGAGTGCTATGACATCATAGTTCACAGCAACCAACAACTCTTGGGCTCAAGTGATCCTCTTGCCTCAGTTTTTTTTCTATTTTTAGTAGAGACAGGGTCTTGGTTTTTGCCCAGGCAGGTCTCAAACTTGTGAGCTCAAGCAATCCACCTGCCTTGGCCTCCCAGAGTGCTAGGATTACAGGTGTAAGCTACCACATGGCCACAAGTCTCTGTGTACTAAAAATGCATTTTTCCTCTTTGTACTTTATTTCTGTATCTTATACACCTATATGTAGTTTAATTTGGTATTAAACTGTTATTAAGGGCTCAGTACCAGTAGCACAGTGGTTATGACACCAGCCACGTACACCGAAGTTGGCAGGGTGGAACCTGGCTAGGGCCAGCTAACCAACAAGGACAGCTGCAATAAAAAATAGCTGAGCGCTGGTGGTGCCTGTGGCTTAAAGGAGTGGGGTGCCGGCCCCATATGCCAGAGTTGGCGGGTTCAAACTCAGCCTAGGTCAAAAACTGCAAAAAAAAATAAATAAATAAATAAAATAAAATAAAAATAGCCAAGCATTCTGGCAGACTCCTGTAGTCCCAGCTATTTGGGAGGCTGAGGCAAGAGAATCGCTTGAGCCCAGGAGTTTGAGGTTGCTTGAATTGTGATGCCACAGCAATCTACTGAGGGTGACAGAGTGAGACTCTGTCTCAAAAATAAATAAATAGGTTCAGCGCCTGTGGCTCAAGCGGCTAAGGCACCAGCCACATACACCTAAGGTGGAGGGTTTGAATCCAGCCCAGGCCCGCCAAATAACAATAATGGCTGCAACCAAAAAATAGCCGGGCGTTGTGGCGGCACCTGTGGTCCCAGCTACTTGGGAGGCTGAGGCAGGAGACTCGCTTGAGCCCAGGAGTTGGAGGTCGCTGTAAGCAGTGAAGCCATGGCACTCTACCCAGGGGAACAGCTTGAGGCTCTGTCTCAAAATAAATAAATAAATAAATGAATGAATGAATGAAAAAACTGTTATGGGGTTTTTTGTTTTTTTTTGAGACAGCGTCTCACTCTGTTGCCCTGGGTAGAGTACCATGGAGTCATCATAGCTCACAGCAACCTCAAACTTTTAGACTCAAACAACCCTCTTGCCTCAGCCTCCCAAGTAGCTGTGAATACAGGCATGTGCCACTATGCTGAGCTACTTTATTTTATATTTTTAGTAGATATGAGTCTCACTTTTGCTCAGGCTGGTCTTGAACTCCTGAGCTCAAGTAATCCACCTGCCTCAGTCTCCCAGTGTGCTAAGATAATAGGGGTGAGCTATCACACCTGGTCTATTATTTCTTTACCAACTTTACCTCATGTGTGGAACAATCAAGGGTTTTATGAAGAGACTTACTGAAAAATCCAAGGTACACGTTCTTGGGTAGCCAGGAAGACCTGGGCTAAAACGCCAAATTGTCTCCAAATGCTTGAAAAGTCTCCCATCAGTACAGGATGCCTAGGACAAAAGGAAAATATGAAACCAGAATTAAATACCTTTGGTACTGGCTAGAACCTACCATGACTGAGGCTAATTTCTTTGAAAAGTAATTACTTTTATAGGTCACACCACAGAAGGTGAAGAAATCTAATTTTTGGTTTGGTACTAGGAAGCAACCACTTGCCAATACTAGCTATTTTAGGATCCCATGACTGTCAGTTGTTTTTTCTTCCACTTTTTCTCAGGCTGGTCTCAAACTCCTGAGCTGAAGCAATCCACCTGCCTTGGCCTCCCAGAGTGTTAGGATTACAGACATGAACCACCACGCCTGGTCCTGTTTTCTTCTACTTCTATTACCAATGTGTTACTTAGATTTCTCTCTTTCACCAGCAAAAGAGGGCATGACTTTTTAGAAGAGTATTTCTAGCTCTGTGTTTTATAAGTGATTCTGAACAAGTTAAATTTCTCTACCATGTTTATTTTTATATATTTTTAAATTTTTATTTATTTTTTCTATAGAGATGGGGTCTCACTCTGGCTCAAGCTGATCTTGAACCTCTGAGTTCAGGGCAATCCACCCACCTTGGCCTCCCAGAGTGCTAGGATTATAGGCATGAGCCACCATACCTGGCCTCCTCTACCATGTTTAATCTATAAAATAATACCTGCTTTATACCATTATAAGATGGCTGAAATTATTATAAAGTATCTGGTACAGATCCTTGGCACAATTCTATAATTCTATCCTACCCAAAGATTTTTCTAATCACAATTAGTCTTTCCTTCACTCTTTACTTCTACAGGCCTGTATTCAGATTTTCTAAAAGCCTAGCACTGACTCATTTCTTTCTGACCTCTTCAATGCACATGTGTGTGAGTATATATAAAAAAAATTTTTTTTTGAGACAGGGCCTCCCTATATCACCCAGATTTGTCTTAAATTCCTGGGCTCAAGAAATCCTCCTACCTCACAGCCTCCCAAATAGTGGGATTACAAGGGCATGCCATTGCACCCACCTTTTTAGCAACCAAATCTATGTTGCTCAGGCAGGTCTCAAACTTCTGGCCTCAAGCAATCCTCCTACCTCTGCCTTCCAAGTAGCTGGGCAAGTATATATTTTATTTATGTATGTGTATACTATATAACACAATACTTAATCATACTATGTGCACCTTGACAATTCCCATTCCATATCATTCAAAAAATAATGATTGAGACCCATGAAAGAGATACCATCTCCAGTGTGAAAAATGGTAGCCAGTGGTAGTTCATTGTTTGGCCTGGTATGACCTTGAGTGAAGTTCAATTTCTGGGCCTTATTACTTTAGTAGACAACTGACCTCATGAATACATACTACTTTCCCTTGGGAGCAGACCATTTAAAAAATTCCTGTTTCAGGCTCAGTGGCTAGGGCCCCAGTCACATACACTAGAGCTGGAGGTTTTAACCCAGCCCAGGGCTGTCAAACAATGACAACTACAACAACAACAACAACAAAAATAGTGGGGCATTGTGGTGGGTACCTGTAGTCCCAGCTACTTGGGAGGCTGAGGCAAGAGAATCGCTTAAGCCCAAGAGTTTGAGGTTGTTGTGAGCTACGATGCGATGGCACTCTACCGAGGGCGACAAGATGAGACTGTCTCAAAAAAAAAAAACCCCAAAAAACAAAATTCCTATTTCAAAGTCTATAACCTCCTCCTAAAAGCCTTAAATTTATGAATTCTTAAACCTGTCCTGAAGCCAATAAATATCAAGGTGCTCTATCTCTTTTCACTTTGATAAATTATTGCCTTCAGGAGTTTAGGCTGTTCCTTCTTTAAGGCTATACTCACTAGACATGTATTAGCAAAGAAGAACTTGCACAGGTAAACTATTTTTCCCTCAAATAGTCAATTTTTCTTCCTCAGTTATAGCCTCCCTAAACACAGAATATAGGACAATTTCTCTGATCAAATTCTAGATTTTTTTCACAGATAGGGAGGCAAGAACTGTAAATCTATTTGCAGTTTCTATTCCTAACTTCTTAGTTTAAATCTTTTTGAATCAATTATCAGTGAGAAACATAGTACGGTCATTATTACAAAGGTCCACTGCTCCTAGCATTTATATCTGAAACGTTGTGTTAACACGTTTATAAAAAGAAAATGTTACCCAGGTATGGTGGCTCACACCTGTAGTCCCAGCTACTTAGGAGGCTAAGGCACAAAGGAGGATCACTTGAACCTAGAAATTCCAGGCTATAGGTACCGTGTTTCCCCGAAAATAAGACACTATCTTATATTTATTTTTTCTCAAGAAGACACACTAGAGCTTATTTTCAGGGGATGTCTTATTAAATATAATACAATAAATCTACATTTATTCAAATACAGTTAAGTCATCTTCTTCTGGAACCTGACAGAGGGAGCCAGCCTGTTGGTGGGGCCAGCACTAATGATGTGTGAACTCCTTTCCCCTAGCCATTCGCACATGCGCAATAGAATGCCTGGGACCATTACCACACGCGCACCCACACAAGTGCAAACAGCTCGAAGAAAGGAGCTGTGGCAGATAAAAGGTATTCCAGTCTTCCTTACCTCTCTGTGCTGAAATGCATGGCATGGCTATGCATATATGCTGCATAGCCACGCCCATCACTAGGGTAGGGCTTATATTTAACAAACGCATAGAAATCTTGCTAGGGCTTATTTTTGGGGTTGGTCTTATTTTGGGGGAAACATGGTAGTGTGAGTTGTGATCATGCCCACTGCACTTTAGCTTCAGTGACAGAACAGACCTTTATTTTTTTAAATTTTTTGAGACATAGTCTCATGTTGTCACCATTGGTAGAGTGCCATGGCATCATAGCTCACAGCAAATTCTCTTGGGCACAAGCAAATCCTCTTGCCTCGGCCTCCAAAGTAGCTGGGACTATAGGTGACTGCCACAATGCCCAGCTAATTTTTAGAGATTCAGTCTCACTTTTGCTCAGGCTGGTCTCTGACTCCTAAGCTCAGGCAATCCACCTGAGCCTCAATCCGCCTCAGCCTCCCAGAGTGTTAGGATTACAAGTATGAGCCATACGCCTGGCCCCCTCATATTTTCTTTAGAAAAACAAACAAATAAAAACAGGCTGGGCTTGGTGGCTCATGCCTATAATCTGAGCAATCCAGGAGGCTGAGGCAGGAAGACTGTTTCTGGCTAGGAGTTCGAGACCAGAGCAAGAACCCAGTCTCTACAAAAATAGAAAAAGTAGCTGGGCATAGTGGTAGGTACCTGCAGCCCTAGCTATTCAGCAGGCTAAGGAAGGAGAATCATTTGACCCAGGAGTTTGAGGTTGTGGTGAGCTATGATGATGCCACTGCACTCTAGCCCAGGTAACAGAAGTAAGATTCCATCTCTTAAAAAAAAAAAAAAAAAGAAGAAGAAGAAGAAGAAGGCAGAAAATGCAGAAAGAAAATTAAAAGTTTTGGCTAGGTGCCTGTGGCTCAAGCGGCTAGGGCGCCAGCCACATGCACCTAAGGTGGCGGGTTCAAATCCCCAGCCCGGGCCCACCAAACAATGATGGCTGCAACCAAAAAAATGGCCAGGCGTTGTGGCGGGCGCCTGTGGTCCCAGCTACTTGGGAGGCTGAGGCAGGAGACT
>NW_003852495.1:4366726-4371193 GCF_000181295.1 Otolemur garnettii | reverse complement strand
AAAAAAAAAAAAAGAAAATTAAAAGTTTTTTAAAAGTTCCTGTAATTTAAAAAATGGAAACCACAGAAAATTTTAGAGATTATTTAGACATGATAAAATAATTATCACTAAAATGCTAACTACTAGAATAGCTGAATTTAGTCACATTATGCTAAGTTATTGCGGAGTTTAAAAGTTTTCTTCAAAGTGTTTAGTTTTATGTATAAGTTCAGTAACAGCTACATAATTTTTAAGAGCATCAGGAGTCTTTAGTATAATCTTATTATTCTAGTTATTGAACTTTAAGGTAATACATTCTGCCTTTCTTTACAATCACATAAAAAGCTTATAGGAGGCCGGGTGCGATGGCTCACGCCCGTAATCTAGCACTCTGGGAGGTGAAAGTGGGTAGATTGGTTGAGGTCACCATTCAAGACCAGCCTGAGCTAGAGTGAGACCCCATCTCTAAAAAATAGCGTGGCATTGTGGCAGGTGCCTGTAATCCCAGCTACTCGGGAGGCTGAGGCAAGAGAATTGCTTGAGCCCAAGGGTTTGAGGTTGCTTTGAGCTGACACCACAGCACGCTACCAGGGGTGACAAATACTCTGTCTCAAAAAAGAAAAGAAAAGAACTCAGAGTAACTTTTAGCACTGCCAAGGAAAAAACTGTATATTTCTATTGTAAGTAGCTGTATAATTCTATTTCTACTGTAAGTAGCTCAATCTTATCAAGGAGAAATCTTTTTTTTCCTTGAGACAGAGTCTCACTATGTCACCCTCTGTAGAGTACCACAGCATCACAGCTCACAGCAACCTCAAATTCTTGGGCAAAGTGATTCACTTGCTTCAGCCTTCCAAGTAGCTGGGACTGCAGGTGCCCACCACAATGCCTGGCTGTTTTTTGTTGCAGTTGTCATTGCTGTTTAGCTGGCCCAGGCTGGGTTCAAACCTGTCAGCCTTGGTGTACGTGGCTGACACTGTAACCACTGTGCTATGGGCACCAAGCCTCAAGGAGAAATCTTACTGAAGAAAAATAATATACCACTGAGTGCTCTGAGAAATATAAAACTTGTACAAAGGTCACAGGAATCACTGAGGCAGGACTGATTATTTGTATGAAAGGGAGAAAACGATACCAGATGACTGACATTGAACATATAGTACACATGTATTTGTACGGAGGGAGGGAGGAGTAGATGGGTTTGTGCATAATGATAAAGAGATTGACTTTATCCTGCACACTTTAAGAGACAGGGTCTCACTATTTTGCGCAGGCTGAAGAATGGTGGTTATTCACTGGTATAATTATGGCACACTACAGCCTCAAACTCCTATTCTCAAGCAGTCCTCCTCCCTTAGTCACCCAAATAGCTGGGACTACAGGCACCCACCACTTTACGGTCCTTCACTGGACAATATCCTTCTTTTAGATTTTGCACCAGAAAAAGCACATTTGAGTGTTGTACCTCCTTCAAATGTCCACCAAAGACCTGACTAGGGTATTTAACTCTGGCCAATTACCAAGAAATCATATCATTAAATACAGTGGGCACCAAATGTAACTCAGCTGTAAAAGTCTTTGGTCACCCCAAATTAGAAATCTTTTTTTAAAAAGGTATTATTCCATGTAATTGTGCCTTTTTGTGTTTAATCCTGGGTACTCTTTGTACATGTGCACCCTATCCTGACAAGGTAAGATGATTAATATAATATAATAGCACTTGGCATTTTGGTACCAGGTACTTGATAGGAAAACCTCAATAATGTTAATACTTATCATATTTATAGCATTTCTCCCTTTTTTCATCCTCTCACCACTTTAACTTTTAAAAATATAGGAAACAAATTTATTCTTCCCCCAATGGAAAGCACTTACTATAATTCTTAAAAAATAGTGCAAGGAATCCTATAAATACATACAACTACTACGTTACCACAATAATTAATTTTTTTTTTTTTTTTGACAGTCTCACTATGTCGCCCTCAGTAGATTGCCATGGCGTCACAGCTCATTGCAACCTCAAACTCTTGGGCTTACGCAATTCTCTTGCCTCAGCCTCCCAAGTAGGTGGGACCACAGGCACCAACCACAATGCCCAGCTATTTTTTGGTTGCACTTGTCATCGTTGTTTAGCTGGCCCAGGCTGGTTTCGAACCTATCAGCCTCAGTATACGTGGCTGGCACTATAACCACTGTGCTACAGGCACTGAGCCAATAATTAAAATTTAAAAAAAAATTTTTTTAGAGACAGAATCTCACTTTATTTCCCTGGGTAGAGTGCTATGGCATCACAGCTCACAGCAACCTCCAACTCCTGGGTGTAAGTGATTCTCTCGTCTCAACCTCCCAAGTAGCTGGGACTACAGGTGCTCACCAGAATGCCCGGCCATTTTTTTGTTGTTGTTGCTGCAGTTTGGCCAGGGTCAGGTTTAAACCCGCCACTCTCAGTATATGGGGCTGGCGCTCTACGCACTAAGCCACACAAGTGCCACCCCAATAATTAAAACATTACTGCAAAGGGCCAGGGGCCATGGCTCACATCTGTAATCCTAGCACTCTGGGAGGCTGAGATGGGTGGATTGCTCGAGCTCAGGAGTTTAAGACCAGCCTGAGCAAAAGTGAGACTCCCATATCTGCTAAAAACAGAAAAAACTAGCCAAGCATGATGGTGCATGCCTGTAGTCCCAACTATTCAGGAGGCTTAGGCAGGAGGATCACTTGAGTACAAATGTTTGAGTTTGCTGTGAGCTATGATGATGTCATGGAACTCAAGACAGAGTTAAACTCTGAACTCTATCTAAAAAAAAAAAGGACTGGCTTTTCTAAAAAAAAAAAAAAATTGTACAAAGAGTAAATGATAGCCCAAGTGATATTTCCTGTGGGTCAGTAGCTTCAACAAAAGGAAAAGAAAAGTTTCTCATTTCCACATTTTTTTTTTTTGAGACAGAGCCTCACTCTGTTGCCTTGGCGTTGATGTGCTTCAACTTCCTGAGTAGCCAGGACTATAGGCACCAGCCCCAGCCACAACATCAGCCTAGTTTTTCTATTTTGGTAGAGATGGGGTCTCACTCTTTCTTAGGCTCGTCTTGAACTCCTGAGCTCAAGCAATCCACTGGCCTGAGTCTCCCAGACTGCCAGGATTACAGGCACAGCCACCATGCCAAGCTCCATTTCCATATTCTAGTCCAGTGGTTCTCAACCTTCCTAATACCACGACCCTTTAATACAGTTCCTCACATTGTGATAACCCCCAACCATAAAATTATTTTTAATACAATTTCTCATGTTGTGGTGACCCCCAAAGAATAAAATTACTTTCGTTGCTACTTCATTTACTTCATTTAAAGGGTTGCAGCATTAGGAAGGTTGAGAACCACTGTTTTCTAGTCTAACTTATATTTGGAAAGAATAATGCTAATATTGTATAAAACAACACAGTTAGCAGACATAATAAATACCTTATTTTTTTCTCCTATTAAATCTTTTTAAGTTACTATACTTGAACCCATTTAATATAATTAATATTTGAGGAATATTTAAAAGCAATAAAAATAGAACTATTACCTGTACCAAATGTGGTTTTACCAAGGTTACTACTGATGTATAGCGCTCCAACACAGGTGGAAACCCAATTTCTAATCGTGTTTTACAATATCCCGATCTCTTTGATATTATGTCTGATTTTTTGCACCAAGGAACAAAATGCTTGTAATCTTCCATTCCTGATACTACATCATACATTTCCTGCATTGAATATCTTAAAAAAAAAAGAGAGAGAGGTGTTAACTGCCTCTAGTTATATGGTATGTTGATACTTTAAATTAAACATGAATAAAACTTACTGTGTATGAAACACACATTCTATAACAGAACATAAAGAATCAAACTCTATAATTAATCATTTCCAAATAACATAGCAAATAAAAAAGCTCTACATAGACATACAGCAGAGATCAAAATATGGCAGCCCTCAGGTAGAATCTGGTGTATAAATGTGGTTTTTAAAATTTTCATTAGGTGCCACCACTTAAAAATTTGAGAGTTTATGGGCAGCGCCTATGGCTCAAAAGAGTAGGGCGCCAGCCCCACATACTGGAGGTGGCGAGTTTAAACCCAGCCCCAGCCAAAAACTGCAAAAAAAAAATAAAAAAAGAGTTGGAGACCAGCCTGAGCAAGAGTAAGACCCTGTTTCTATTAAGAATAGAAAAATTAAAAACAAAATGAAACAAAACAAAAATAGAAAAATTAGCTGGTGCTGTGGTGAGCACCTACAGTCCTAGCTACTCTGGAGGTTGAGAGGAGGATTGCTTGAACCCAGGAATTTGAGGCTGCTGAAAGCTAGGCTGATACCATGACACTCTAGCCTGGGGAAAGAGAGTTAAGACTCTATCTCGGCTTGGCACCTGTGGCTCAAGTGGCTAAGGCACCAGCCACATACACCTAAGGTGGCAGGTTCAAATCCAGCCCAGGCCCACCAAACAACAATGA
>NW_003852495.1:4362147-4364731 GCF_000181295.1 Otolemur garnettii | reverse complement strand
ACTCCTGGGCTCAAGCGAGTCTCCTGCCTCCGCCTCCCAAGTAGCTGGGACCACAGGTGCCCGCCACAACGCCTGGCCATTTTTTGGTTGCAGCCGTCGTTGTTTGGCGGGTCCGGGCTGGGGATTCAAACCCATCACCTTAGGTGTACGTCGCTGGCGCCTTAGCTGGTTGAGCTATAGGCGCCGAGCCATAACCTGACTTTTAAATAAGAGCCAGATATGTATTATACTCGGTTATAAATATATATAGCTACTTACATATATGTAAGCATACAAATCAACAGTTAAAATATGATTTGCCCCCAAAAGATATAGTAATTTAAACGATCACAATCTAAATCACAATAAGTTGTTTTTGGATTATCACAGAATGAGTCTTTATATATGTTTAAATTAATCTATAATCATGAAATGGGGCCCACAGCAGAGGGAGTGGGGAGAAACAATTCCATGAAGAAGTATGAAATCTTGTAGCCCTGAAACTAATTGTTGTAAAGTATTCTCCGAAGACTAACAAAGTAGTATAACATAAAAGTCAAGGGAACAGACTTTCTAGTCATAAAGTCTGGTGTTCAAATACGGTAAGCTCTAAATATTGCAAGCTATGAGATCCTGAGCAGGTTACTGAAACTCTCGAATTTATTTTCTTGACCCATAATTTTTTTTTTTTTCTTTTAGAGACATAGTCTTGCTCTGTTGCCCTGGTTAGCGTGCAGTGTCATCATTATAGCTTACTGCAACCTCAAACTCCTGAGCTCAACTGATCCTCCTGTCTTAGCTTCCCAGTAGCTGAGAACACAGGTATGTGTACACCATGTTGCTGGGTAATTTTTCTAATTTTAGTAAAGACAGGGTCTTGCTCTTGCTCAGGCTACTCTCAAACTCCTAGCCTCATGCAACCCATTGGCCTTGGCCTCCCAGAGTGTTTAGGATTACAGGTATGAGCCACTTCACCAGGCCCCTTGATTTGTAATTGAAAAATATCTCAAGTTTTCTTGAGGGTTAAAAGAAAGTTTCAGCAAAGTGCACTTAATGGTAGCTGTCGTTATGTGCTTATGCCAAATATGGGCAGAGAAGATAAGATGAAGATCATGGAATAAGACCAATTTATAATAAAAAAGAGAATTTCACATGAGAAAGGGGGCAGTGGAAAAGCAAATACAGTGGAGAACAAAATAAGCTTTGGAATCATAACAATATACGTTATCTCTCTGAGCTTTAGTTTCCTCATCTCTAAAATGAGCATAATACTTCACATAGCTATGTGAGAATAAATGAAATACTAAATATAAATCACCTAGCAGTACCTGTCAAATGGCAAGTACACAATAAAAGGCAGGTATTATTAGTGATTCAAGTAAAGCAAACTAATTCACTATCTCTTTAGTTTCTGTTTATTTGTAACAGATATCATTTATGACAAATATGTCTACCTATCAGAGTGTTGTTGCTAGAAAGTACCTGGACATCAAGGGCTAAAATTCCCAGTCCTTACCTCCCTTACATTTAGATGGGGGTCACATGACTAGTTCTTTCTTCTATTCTTTCTAGATACAGAAAGAAACATTGTGTTTTACTTCAAGACCAATATGGTTAACAAGGTATACCAGTTTAACACTGTTAAGTGTTTTTTTGTTTTTTTCTAAGAGACAGAGTCTCATTTTATCGCCCTCGGTAGAGTGCTGTAGCATCACAGCTCACAGCAACCTCCAGCTCCTGGGCTTAGGCGATTCTCTTGCCTCAGTCTCCTGAGAAGCTGGGACTACAGGCGCCCGCCAGACTGCCCAGCTATTTTTGTTGTTGTTGCAGTTTGGCCGGGGCCAGGTTTGAACCCGCCACCCTTGGTATATGGGGTTGGTGCCCTACTCACTGAGCCACAGGCGCCACCCAACACTGTTGAGTATTAAATTAAGGAACTGTAGAAGTCAAAAGTTGGATAGAGACCAGGCATGGTGGCGCATTCCTGCAAACCTGGAACTCTGGGAGGCCAAGACAGGAGAATTGTTTAAGCTCAGGAGTTTGAGACCAGACTGAGCATAACAACCAGACTCTGTCTCTACTAAAAATAGAAAAAAATTAACTTAGTGTGGTGGTATATGCCTGCAGCCCCAGATGCTTAGGAGGCTGAGGCACAATTGCTTGAGCTCAGGAGTTGAGGCTGAAGTGAGTTATTATGACACCAATGCACTCTAGCCGCCACTGTACTCTAGCCAGGGTGACAGAGTAAGACTACGTCTCAAAAAAAAAAAAAAAAAAAAAAGTTGGATGGAGGCTGCATCCCTATTTAGAAGAAAACTGCCCATTGAGAGGGAACACTCATTTGAACTTTAAATAAAAAAGAAAAAAATTGGGGTATTATCTGAATAGCTAGTAGCATGACCTCGACTAATACTTTGACTAGCTGGTAATACAGGTAAAGTTAGTGACCAAAGGCGGCGCCTGTGACTCAAAGGAGTACGGTGCTGGCCCCATACACTGGAGGTAGCGGGTTCAAACCCAGCCCCAGCCAAAAACTGCAAAACAAACAAACAAACAAACAAAAAAAAGTTAGTGACCAAAGCTGTAAGTCTTTTTTTTTTTTTTT
>NW_003852495.1:4354309-4361946 GCF_000181295.1 Otolemur garnettii | reverse complement strand
GGATTCGAACCCGCCACCTTAGGTGTACGTGGCTGGCGCCTTAGCCGGTTGAGCTATAGGCGCCGAGCCTGTAAGTCTTTTACTACAGAAAAATCAGAAGAATAAAAGTGAATGAATAAAATAAATGAAATGTACTTTTACAAAGTTTCATGTAAACATTTAATGGCCTGTTGGAATTAAGACCTCCTTGTAGAAACTCCCACATGGCAAGATGGTATATTTCTAGTTTAGCAGAACTGCAGTGTCTTTTTCCTCTGTTGTACATACCCCTAGATCAGAGGCCAATTCTGATAAAGTTTTATTGGAACAGCCATATCCAATTGTTCATGTATTATTTATGTCTGTCTTTGGGATACCATGACAGAGCTGAGCAGTCCTTAGGCCCCACAAAGCCTAACATGTACCATCTGGCCCTTTACGAAAAAGCTTACCAACCCCTGCTCTAGATTAGGAGCTTCAGTATGCCTGCATGTGCTTATCTATGTATGTGTATATGTGACAAAGCCACATCAACTACGGCCTAATGTTTCCACTATGGAAAAAAAGTGTACGAAAACGCAAGTCATAAATAACTTCTCTTACATATCAAGGTTTAAATCTATACTGTAAAGTTACTATATAATTACATTTATCCAATACATATTTATAAAATAGGAATGGCTATAAAAAGGTCAACCTAGAAAAATCAGATCTTAATCTGTAAGAACATAAGCCTGAAGGAAGCATGATTCTCCACAGAAAATTGTGAACTTTTTTTTAAGTAGAATTTGTATTATATACAAACCCTAAAATTCTCCTCTCTGAATATTCTTTCCTTTTGTTTATTAATGGTGCAGCAATTCTGAATAAAGTTCTTGCATATATCTCCTTAGGCAAAATTGAGGTATGTAGTGGAAGAGTTCGGCTCATCAGTATACCACAGGAAGCCAAATATCTACAAAGATAAAAATTACCTGATTTAGAGTGACAATGAAAATTAGACGAAGCACAAATTATAGAGATGGTAATTATCACATTTAGAAAGTTTTGCAACTTCAGAATATTTCAACAAAATACACACACTGAAAAAATAAAAATTCTAAGCACCATAAAGAAAACTACAAACAGCTTATATTTAGGTTAAAAGCTTTTGGCACAAAAGGCATCTCTCCCAGAAAGGTAGCTTTCAGTTTCTAATCATGTGTTGTAACATGCTCTTGCCATAAGCTTGCTAGGATATTCATCATCTATTTTTCAATTCATGTTATCTACCTAGGTTGTTTTCCCAGCCATATCCATAAGGGTTTCTTAATTTTTGATTCACTCCAGTGAGATTTAAAATTAGTTATCACTGTCAGGCAGGAGATGGGGTGGCCCTGTCAGAACTGTTGCTCTGTTCTTTACCTTTCAGTCTCCATTTCAAAGCATATATATAAAAATATACCTAATTAGAATCTAACAATTAGGTACTTCTATGTACAGATGCCTGATATACTCTTGTTCACCTAAATATGTTTAACTTTCCCCAATAAGATTATTACATAACTATTTTACACTATCTGTCATTTAGTAGTTCACATAGTTACTAAGCTCCTATTCTGTTTTGGACTGTGCTAGGCACTAAGGATATAATGGTGAATAGAACATGAGCCTTATTAACATTATATTCCAGGTGAAGATTTAGAAAAAGTGCTGGAAAAGAAATGAGGTAGGGACATGTAATTAGGGCCTAATTAGGCAGAGTGTTCTATAACCCTTTCAGGTTATATTTCAGCTGAGACATAATGGATGAGGAGTTAGCCAGGAAAAAATAAAGATGTATGTATGTATGTTCATAATAATGTGTGTGTATATATTTATGAATATGTATATACAAATAAATGGGAGGAGAGGCAGATGATATTCCAGGCACCAGGGAAAAGATGAAAATTAACAGTATAGCAGCAGTATAAATCAAAGGGAGAATACTAAGAAATAATGTTGGAAAGACAGGTAGGAGAGCTGGATCATGTTAGATATTTTTGGCTAGGATAATTAATTTAAAATTTATTCTCAGTGAGAAGTTTTTAATGATTTCCAAATAAGAGAGTGATATTTAAGTAAGTCAAATCTCAAATTATTTTTAAAAAGGGAGTTCAGATGGCCTTGGGAAATCTCAAATTATATATAAAATTTGATTTATGCAAAATATAACTTATATGTAAATTAAAATTTCTTTTTTTTTTTCTTGTTTGAAACAGGGCCTTACTCTGTTGCCTAGGCTGGAGTGTACTGTGATCAAAACTCTCTGCAGCCTTGAACTTTTGGGCTCAAGTGATCCTCCTGCCTGAACCTCCCAAGTAATAAGACTATAGACATATATCACCCTACCCAGCTATTGTTTCTTTCTTTTTTTTTTTTTTTTTGCAGTGTTTGGCCAGGGCCAGGTCTGAATCCACCACCTCCAGTATATGGGGCCGGCACCCTACTCCTTTGAGCCATAGGCACGCCCCTACTTTTTTATTTTTTGTAGTGACAGGGTCTCATGAACTTCTGGCCTCAAGTGATGCTCCTGCCTTGACCACCCAAAGTGCCAAGATTACGGACAGGAACCACTGCATCTGGTCTAAAATTTCTTTTCTTTTCTTTTGTTTTTTTTTGGAGATAGAGTTTTACTATGTTACCTCGGTAGAGTGCCATAATGTCATAGCTCACAGCAACCTCAAACTCTTGGGCTTAAGCAATTCTCTTGCCTCAGCCTCCCAAGTAGCTGGGACTACAGGCACCCACCACAATGCCCGGCTATTTTTTTGTTGTTGTCATCATTGTTGTTTAGCAGGCCCACCAGCCCCAGTGTATGTGGCCAGCACCCTAACCACTGAACTACAAATGTCAAGCCTTTTTTTTAAAAAATTTTTTTTTTTTGAGATAGAGTCTCACTTGGTCACCCTCAGTAGAGTACTGTGGCATCACAGCTCACAACAACCTCAAACTCTTGGACTGAAGCGATTCTCTTGCCTAGCCTCCCAAGTAGCTGGGACTATAGGTGCCCGCCACAATGCCCAGCTATCTTTTAGAGACAGGGTCTCACTCTTGCTCAGGCCAGTCTTGAACCTGTGAGCTCAGGCAATCCACTTGCTTCAGTCTCCCAAGTGCTGGGATTAAAGGTGTGAGCCACCACACTTGGCTATTTTTTTTTTTTTTTGAGACAGAGTCTCACTCTGTTCCTCTGGGTAGAGTGTTGTGGCATCATCATAGCTCACAGCAACCTCAAACTCTTGGGTTTAAGCAATCCTCCTGCCTCAGCCTCCTGGATAGCTGGGATTACAGAAAGATGCCCAGCTAATTTTTCTACTTTTAGTAGGGATTGGGTCTCGGTCTTGCTCAGGCTGGTCTCAAAATTTCTGAGATTAAGACATCCACCTGTCTCAGCTCATGCCTGTAATCTTAACACTCTGAAAGGCTGAGGTGGGTGGATGGCTGGAGCTCAGGAGTTAGAGATCAGCCTAAGCAAGAGGGAGACCCCCATCTCTACTAAAAATAGAAAAATTAGCCAAGTCAGTTGTGACAGGTGCCTGCAGTCCTAGCTACTCAGGTGGCTCAGGCAAGAGGATTGCTTAAGCTTAAGAGTTTAAGGTTGTCGTGAGCTATGATGATGCCCCAGCACTCTACCCAGGGAGACTTAGTAAGACTCTGTCTCAAAAAGAAAAAAGTTTCTTGAAAATCTTTAAGAATATGTTATGTGAAAAAAGCCTACTGTGATTTTTTGAAGGGTATACCTATGGTTTGCTGAAAAGCATGATTATACCAACAAAAGTACCCTTAGTTTCTCTGTTAAATGAAGCCAAAAAGTGCAAATAAAATGTTAATTTAGCTTCTACCTTAAAAAAAAAAAAGTCACACATACAAAATTTAGGATCTTTTGTTAGCTAGATGGATTACAAAAACTATGATGTACAAAATGCCTAATCATCTATTTCCCTTCTAAAACACTCTTTAGATATCTTTATTATAACAGTTTTATTTTTCCACTTTTGTACTCCACTGATACCTTGTTATGTACGTAGTATCTTATTATCTGTGGAAGCCAACTATGGCAGATACTATGTGTGATTATTAATAATTTTGTGACACACCAGTATCAGAAAAGGCAGCTTCTCTGAGGCAAATCTTTATTTTAAAGAAGATAAGACCTTTGCATCTGAAGAAGTGAATTCAGTATACGATTCACTATATATGTTTTTGTACTAGGTTCACATATTGTTTCTCATTCCCTAAAAGATACCCTTACACGATCTGATTATAATCCTAAAGGAAACATCTGTGTTTAAAGCAAACTAATAGGAGATTTCCTATCTATTTACATTCTATGGGTACTGTGCCTTGGACAGCACGTCTATTCTCACACACTATCAAGAATACTATTTCTTCAACTGCAATATGAAGAGCCATGCATTCATATAAATGAACAATAAACCATGAAACGATTACTGGATTACACAGAGGGCAGCTTTTTTTTTTTTTTTTGAGACCAAGTCTCATTATGTCATCCTTGGTAGAGTGCCAGAGCGTCACAGCTCACAGCAACCTCCAACTCTTGGGCTTAAGAGATTCTCTTGCTTGGCTACAGAGGGCAGCTTTTTAAATTACTAATCTTTCTTTCTTTCTTTTTTTTAGACAGTCTCATTATGTCACCCCTAGTAGAGTGCCATGGCGTCACAGCTCACAGCAACCTCCAACTCTTGGACTTAAGTGATTCTCTTGCCCAGCTACAGAGGGCAGCCTTTTAAATTACTAATCTTTCTTTCTTTTTTTTTGAAACAGAGTCTCACTATGTCACCCTGGGTAGAATGTTGTGGCATCACAGCTCACAGCAACCTCAAACTCCTGGGCTTAAGTAATTCTCTTGCCTCAGCCTCCCAAGTATCTAGGACTACAGGCGCCTGGCACAATGCCCAGCTATTTTTTGTTGCAGTTTGGCTGGAGCCCGGGTTTGAACCCCTCAGTATATGGGGTCAGCACCCTAGCCACTGCACCACAGGTGCCACCCTAAATTACTAATCTTTCAGGATAACTCTCTCATATGCTCAATTATAATAAAGAATCTATGATGCTATGAACTCATAAGCTCACTCCCATATTATCATAAACAGTAGATATTTATCTCAGAATTTAAACATTAATTTGATCACTAAAGCAACTGCATTTATTTCAAAAGAACAGTTTTATTTGTACGCTAACATTTCATAAGAGTAATACAAGCAGATGTAAAGAATGATGGGGTTATGTTCTGCTTGAAACTACTTTTTGAGGTTATTTCTTAAAGCAGGAGTAAACGATATGATTTTCAGTTTGTTTAAAAGGATTTGGAGTTGGCAGAAATTACTTTTCCAGCACAGTGGCTCACACCTGTAATCCTAGCGCTATGGGAGTCTAAGAAGGGTGGATCTGAGCTCAAGAGTTCGAGACCAGCTGGAGCAGAGGCGAGACCCAGTCTTTACTAGAAACAGAAAAACAAGCGTGGCGCCGGTGGCTCAAAGGAGTAAGGCGCCGGTCCCATATGCCGGAGGTGGCGGGTTCAAACCCAGGCCCGGACAAAAACCGAAACACACACACACACACACACACACACACACAGAAAAATTAGCCAGGTGTTGTGTTGGGCATCTGTAGTCCCAGATACTCCGGAGACTGAGGCAAGAGGATCGTTTGAGCCCAAGGGTTTGAGGTTGCCGTGAGCTATGATGCCAATGTACTCTACCCAAGATGACAAAATGAGACTGTCTCAGTAACAAAAAATTAATTAATTAATAAATTTTTTAAAAATAACTACAATTCTTCATTACATCTCAATGTCCTGGGGCTCAACCCGATTTGTACTTTCTCTCCCCACCCGGTACCGTGTACATCTGAATTCGTTTTAAAGACACAATTTTACTTTTCAAGAATTATTTATTACAACGTTATCAGTAAAAGGAAACTAAGTAATACGAATGTGGTATCCTTCAGTATTTCCACCTCCACTTCCACCCACACCCACCAAAAAGGAGCCAATCAGGAAAATTCAAAGCAGACTCTGGTTTAAGGTTACAGGACCTCTAAATTACTGTGAAGAAAAATAAAGAAACGCAGGTCCCTGAGGTTGGGAACATTTAGTTTTGCAAGCACCAAATGGCGGGGGAAAAGACCTCTTTGTCAGAAACTGGGAAAGAGCATCTGACCATTTGGCACGCAAGAGGAGCAGAGAAAGGGCTCACAGCCCTGCCACAAACACCCTTACTCTCTGGAGCCGGCAACACTTCCGCGCAAAGTTAAAACTTTTCCCACACCAGCAACAAGTTATAGGGGAGGAGACCGGAAGAGCCCGCAGGCACCTGCGGCCGAGTTACTTCCAGAGTCACTTCGCCAAAGATTTACCGACTCTCGCGAGGTCAGCGAACCACGAACACAGCTTCGGGCCCAGGTGATGCGCGAGGCGCCTTAGTCCTTCACGTGCTGAACGAACAAGAAAGACCCTTCTCCAGAGACGTGGAAACACACCAAGCCTCGCTCCGCCTCACCCCGAATCCTTCCCGTCCAACTCAGCAGGCCCGGGGGAAAACTACTTTCGTCAAGGCATTCCCTTTATTACCTGACTTTTGGCGCAGACCCCTGCGCCGGAGAAGGGGCTCCCGTCGCTGTCACCGACTTAGGACAGCATCCTGAGACCACTCTTCTCAGAGCTCTCTGACCACTCCGAGCTGCCATGATCGTTTCGCTGAAGCCGGTAGTCACCTCCGGGACCAGGCCTGCGGCACCGCCCTCCTCAGGCCTGGCCCGGCCGCCGGCACCGGAGCCTTCCAGCCAATGGGCTAGCTCACTGAGCAACCTGACACGCCTCTTCTTCCCTTTTGGATTGCGTAAAGCTGACGCACGCTAACACCGCTGCCGGACCGACTGGAAACGTACTCGTCAGTCTGCCGGCCAATCAGAGGAGGTGCACGGCCGCCAGGACACACCCCCTTCCCCTGACGGGCCTATCGCTCCCACCGCGCACTCGCATACCTTACGTAATACTCACGGTAACCTCTCACCCTACCTCCCGCGCTGGAACTCTTCCCTGGATTCCCCAACGGCTGCAGTTCTCTTGGGGCCTGCTTCGGGTCGCGAGGCCGGAGCACTTACAGCCGCGCCCAGGGGCTGAGGGAAGCCCGAGGATCTGGTTGTTTATTATGTAACTGTCAAGTCCGGAGCCGGACACGCCACCGCTCCGGGTTGCGAAGCTTGGCTTACAGGCTGTGCTCGTAAATGATTGTCTAATACAGTACCTGCTGTGCTGGGGTTGTTATACGGGCACATAAGGTCAATAACGTTAGGGAAAAGACTCGGTTATCTAACACCGGTTCTATCTGCTTTTTTCCTGCGTGGCCAACATTTTCACTGATGGTTTAGGTTCTCTTGTTTCACACACACCAGACAGCTTTGCTTTAAGCATTTTGGTAATCAATCATCAAGATCAAGCCCTTTCTCCTCCGTTTCTTCCCAGGTCCTTCTTTAACCTTTGTATGCCATAGTCTCCTATAAAGTGTGAAGTGAGGATAGCAATACTGCCTATTTAAAACAGGATTTTGGGCTCGGCGCCTGTGGCTCAAGCGGCTAAGGCGCCAGCCACATACACCTAAGGTGGCGGGTTCGAATCC
>NW_003852495.1:4348368-4354095 GCF_000181295.1 Otolemur garnettii | reverse complement strand
ACCAAACCATTCACTAAACACAGTATAACCTGATATACAAACATCAAAATTTGTGATATTTGGGAGACATTAATAAATATTGGAACAAGGCAATAAAATTAAGCAATTTTTTTTTTTTTAAGATAGTCTTAAGCTGTCACCCTGGGTAGAATGCTGTGGTGTCATAGCCTCCAGCAACCTCAAACTCTTAGGCTTAAGCTATTTTCTTACCTCAGCCTCCCAAGTAGCTGGGACTACAGGCGCCCGCCACAACACCCGGCAATTTTTTGTTATTGCAGTTGTCTAGCTGGCTTGGGCCAGGTTTGAACCTGCCACCCCCGGTGTACATGGCTGGCACCATAACCACTGTGCTACAGGCACTGAGCCCTAAAATTCTTGAGCTCAAGTGATCCTCCTGCTTCATCCTCTAAGTACCTGGGTCTACGGTACTTACTACCCTGCTAACTTTTCTATTTTTTTGTTGGGAGGAAGGGTCGTCTCAACTATTGCACAGGCTGGTCTGGAACTCCAGGCCTGAAGGTGATTACAGGGCCAAGCTGCCACCTCCTACTTTTGAGGAGTAGATGACGTTGTTAAATGTAGTCAAATAACTTGACAGCATGTATTAGAAGCTGGAGACGTGAACAAGTCTTTACTGTAACTGAACTTACAGTCTAGTAGGAGAAAGAAACCAGTTAGTATAATACAATATAATGTCGGATAATTACATCCTGTAGAATAAAAAAATAAAGAAGGGTAAGGATGATACCGGATTTTTAACACTGGATTTCCAGGCTCTTGGTCTCAACGATTAGATGAATGAATCGATAGACCATAGAACGAACAGTGAGGTTTTATTTACAGCTCAAAGACCCAAACCTCCTTGCAGGGCAGGATACAAGTGTTACAACTCTTATGAAAAGAACTCTTACAAAGAGCCAAGCCTCTTTGTAGAGCAGGTTAGATGTGCTACAGCTCTTACAAAGGGCCAAGCCTCTTTGCAGGGCAGAGATCAGCAAAGGGCCAAGCCTCTTTGTAAGGCAGGATCAGCAGCGGAGGTGTTACAGCTACAGCTCAAGTGTTACAACTCCTACAAAGAGCCAAGCCTCTTTGCAGAGCAGGATCAGCACTAGAAGTGCCACAGCTTTCGCTTCTTCTTCTGGACAGTCTGCAATGGTCTGCTGAAGTCTTATTCTTCTGCTCTATCTTCCTGGAAGGTCTGTGACAGCCGATCTGCCAAAGTCTGGGATGATCTGCCCAAGTTTGCCCCCAGGCTCTCTGCTCAGGGCTTTATATAGGTGTAATAGCTTAGCTATTGGTCCATTTTATGGACCAATCAGGAGCAGGATTGAAAATGAACCAATCAGGAACAGGATTGAAAATGGACCAATCAGGGATGGGCACCAGTTTTCCCTTGATTCACAGGTCCTCTAGCCCCGCTCTACTGGAGCCTCTGGGGGAAGAAAGCTCTCCCGCTTGCCCCAACCTGCTGGGTTTTTTGCGGGCTGCTGCCACCAAGACAGAAGTGGCAGGTCCCCTAGGCCCTGCTCGGCTGAGCTGGCTGGGGTGCCACTTTTCTGGTATCAAGGAGATGGAGGGGGAGGAGTAAGATGGAGTGCTATTTTATACAGGGCAACCAGTTAGGCCTCTGAAAAGGTGATACTGAACAAAGGCCTAAAAGTGAAGTAAAGAAGTGGATTATGACTACTTGGGAAGAAATAATATTCAAGTGTAGGGAACAGCAAGTGCAAAAGCCCAAGATAGGAAACTGTCTTGCCATGCTTTAAGAAGAGCAAGGATTTTGGAGCACAATGAGATGAGGAAAGTAGTAGGAAATTAAGATCAGAGGAATAGAAGGGGTTTACCGTAGTGCTGGGGCAGCCAAAGTACCATTTTGAATTTTATTCCAAGTGTGAAAGGAAGGCAGTGGAATTTGAGGGCAGAGTACTGACTTGGTATGACTAATTTACATTTAAAGAAATATTTCAGTTGTATGTATGTGTTATATTTTCTGCTCTTACTTGCTTTACTGCAGTCACCTCCTAGATATTTTGTGTAGTAAATCAAAATCACCATCTATGAGGCTTGTCAAACACACTGCAGTATCAGTATAATACATGATGCACTTGTCCATAGAGGTGTTTCTGTGGCTGCAAAGACAATTCTACATAAATTTACTATCAAATACACAATCTCTGCTTTTCTTAAATCTGAAAGATTTATAATAATGTCTCCCTTTAAAGCATATTTTCATTATACTATTTCCCTGCTCAAAAACCAGTGGTTACCAGTCGCCTACAAAATATAGGCCCTACACTGCTACCTGCTGATTTCAAACAATTGGTAAAATTTAAACAGAACTATGTCCAACATAGTTTTAAAAACTGGTGGGTACCAGTTGCCTACAAAATATAGGCCTTACACTGCTACCCCCTAATTTCAAACAATTGGTAAAATTTAAATAAAACTATGTCAAACATACTTTTAAGCACAATACTTCAACTTCTCAGAAAGAAATAATGTGGAAACAAAGGTGATTATAGTCATGGCACCCATAGCTCAGTGGTTATGGTGCCAGCCACATATATTGGGGCTGGTGGGTTCGCACCCAGCCTGGGCCTGCTAAACAACAACAACAACAACAACAAAATAGTCAGGCATTGTGGCAGGCGTAGTCCCAGCGCTTGAGAGGATGAGGCAAGAGAATCACTTAAGCCCAAGAGTTTGAGGCTGCTGTGAGCTGTGATGCTATAGCACTCTGTAGAGGGTGACACAGTTAAGACTCTGTCTCAAAAACAAAACAAAAAACAAAAACAAAAGTGATTATATATACTTTGGTGCAGTTTCAGTAGATAGTGCTTCCATAAATTGTAGGTTATAAGGGCTGTCTCTGCAATATTAAAATATTGGTTATATGGCTGGGCAGGGTGGTTCACATCTGTAATTCTAGCACTCTGGGAGGCCGAGGCAGGTGGATTGCTTGAGCTCAGGAATTCAAGACCAGCCTGAGCAAGAGTGAGACCCTGACTCCAAAAAGTGGCCAGGCATTGTGGTGGGCGTCTATAGTCCCAGCTACTAGGGAGGCTAAGGCAAGAAGACTGCTTAAGCCCAAGAGTTTGAAGTTACTGTGAGCTATGACACCATAGCACTCTACGCTGGGGTGACAGAGTAAGACTCTGTCTCAGAAAATAAAAAATTAATTATAAATTAAAACTCAGCAGTGGGCAGTGCCTGTGGCTCAAAGCAGTAGGGCACTGGCCCCATATACCAGATGTGGCAGGTTCAAAGCCAGCACCGGCAAAAAAAAAAAGTTAAAACTCAGCAGAGACTTATAAGAAGGCAGTGTCTTAGTTTCCAAATTAATTTGGCTATTAAAAATATATTTGATATATTATATATGAAATACTGTTGCCAAAATATTAATAATTGAATCATACATAATTAGATTTGCCAGTCTACACAATGGATAGAATGTATTAAAAGACATGGAGAAGATACTATCCAAATCCAGAATATGGAAATTTTATAGGACAAATGATCCAATTTCTTCAACAAATATCCAGTAAAAAAGGAGGAAGGGCAAGGAGGACTCCTGTGCATTTAAAAGATCTGAAAGGTATTTGGATTTTGTTTTGTACAAACTAACTGTAAAGACAAATATTTGAGAATTGGAAATTTGACAAATGCCTGGCTATGCCGGGCATGGTAACTCACACTTGTAATCTCAGTACTCTGGGAGGCTTAGGTGGGCAGATTGCTTGAGCTCAGGAGTTTGAGACCAGTGTGAGCAAGAGTGAGACCCTGTCTCTATTAAAAACAGAAAAACTAGCTGGGCATGGTAGTGCATGCCTGTAGTCCCAGCACTTCAGAGGCTGAGACAAGACGATCGCTTGAGCCCAGGAATTTGAGGTTGCTGTGAGCTATGAGCACTGAGGGTGACAAGAGTGAGACTCTGTCTCAAAAAAAAAAAAAAGACAAAAAAGATTAAGAAAAATTACTGGATATTAGATGATTTTAAGAAATTATCAATAGTTTTAGGTATACTTATGTAAATGAGTCTATCTCAAGAGATTCATATGGAAGTATTTATAGAAATTGAGCAAGATAATTAACTATCCAGGCAGGGCCCCAAAGGATGACAACAAAGTTTAGGGATTGTTCTTGGTTTTTCAGGTTGGAAAAAAAAAAATGTTTTTGTTATTTTTGAGATAGTCTTACTTTGTCGCCCCTGGGTGAGTGCTTAAAAAACTCTTGAGCTTAAGCAGTTTTGTTGTCTCAGCCTCCCAAGTAGCTGAGACTACAGGCTCTCACCACAACACCCAGCTATTTTTTTTTTTTTTTTTTTTTGCAGTATTTGGCTGGGGCTGGGTTTAAACCTATCACCTCCAGCAGATGGGGCTGGCGCCCTACTCCTTTGAGCCACAGGCGTCACCCCTATTTTTCTTTTTTAAAGAAAGAAGGTCTTGCTCTGGCTCAGACTGGTCTCAAATTTAAAGAAAGGAGGTCTCACTCTGGTCTCAGACTGGTGACCAAGGTGGCAATCCACCCACCTTGGTCACCCAGAGTGCTAGGATTACAGGTGTGAGCCACCACGCCAGGCTTGAGAAATTCTTATTTCAGGAAACTCAGAGTAGATTGAAGAAATAAATTCTTTTTGGCGATTTAACCAGTCTGCTTTCTAATCCTAGAATTCATCTTTCGCTATCTTCTACCATATATTATGACATCTAGCCCCACAGAACTGCTTCTAGATCCCCTACAAGTAGTATGGTGTTTGTTACCTACATTGTCCTCTTTTCTTAGAGGGTCCTCTATTGCTTTCACCTAACTCAAGGGTTCTCAACCTCTGGGTCATGAACCCTTTGTAACAATGAAAATACAACCTATACATCAGATATTTACATTACGATTCATAACAGTAGCAAAATTACAGTTATGAAGTAGCAACAAAAATAATTTTATGCATTAGTTGAGAAAGGCATTGTAAGAGCAACTTGTTTCCACTTAGAAGGATGTACTCATCAGTCCTTCCTCCAAACAGCCTGCCATTCCGACCTTCTGAGCTTCATTCAGGTCTAGCATGGGTATCCTCCGCTCTGTTACCTGCCAGCCCCCCGCCCCATAAGCTTTCTGCACAGACAGGCATTACTGGGGGTTGCCTGAGCCCAGGAGGCCATCCTGGACCCTGTCTTAAAAGTATTTAAAGAAAATAAAACATTGTTTTGTGAAAAACAAAAATAATTTTATGGTTAGGGGTCACCACAACATGAGGAACTATATTAAAGGGTCACGGCATTAGGAGGCATTAGGAAGGTTGAGAACCACTGACCTACTCCTTCTCAATCTATAAAACTGAACTTATTGTTCCCCTACCCAGTACCTCTCACTCTAGCAATAGATTAGAGGTTACCAGGAGTTGAGCAAAAGAGGATATCAGGTCACCACTTAATGGTCATGGTTTCAATTTGGCATGATGACGTCTGGACATACGTAGTGGTGATACATGCACAACAGTTTGAATGTAATTAATTAATGCCACCAAACTGCACACTTAAAAATGCTTAAAATAGGGTGGTACCTGTGGCTCAGTGAGTAGGTAAACCGAAAGTGATGGGTTCAAACGCAGGCCTGGCCGAACTGCAACAAAAAAATAGCCAGGTATTGTGGCAGGCACCTGTAGTCTCAGCTGCTTGGGAGGCTGAGGCAGGAGAATCACCCAAGCCCAGGAGTTGGAGGTTGCTGTGAGCT
>NW_003852495.1:4341013-4348015 GCF_000181295.1 Otolemur garnettii | reverse complement strand
AAAAAAAAAAAAAAAGCTTAAAATGACATATTTTTTATTACTTATATTTTACCACATAAAAAAAGGAGGGAGTGGCAGTCGAATATAGCCGAGGGGTTGGGGATTGCTGCCCTATTGCACAAGATTATGGCCTGAGTACTCACGCTGTTTTGTCCACTCATCTAAGGACTCTTGAAACCAATTCTGTTGATAATCTAATATACCAGATACCACCACTTGTTATTCTTGCTCACTGCCCCTTCAAAAATTACTCTCCTACAACCTCATTTCTGTACAGCTCAGTGCTGCTTCTCCCCTGATATTCTCTTTCTTAAACCTTTCCTTTGTGCCTTCTGGAACTTTTCATCCGTGACTCATAAACTTATGAAATGAAATCTTCAATTTGTCTTTTGCTATAAGCATATTTTCTTGATTTCTCCTTTTATACTTCTTATTGGGACATCATTTTTCAAAATTATCAGTGTGACCAGGTTATATATTTTCTATGAATTTTATTTTGGGGGACTGAAGGGGGTCAAATGTCTTAGCGGGTTAAGAACAATTACCTTGGCTGAATCTTGGCACCCCATGAAGCTCCCGTATGCTTCTTCTCTTACACAGAGGATACTCATTATTTCTCAACCACAAGAAAATTTTTTGTAACAGTGGGGGTCAGTGTTGGCGGTGTGACAGATCACATACGCTGTTGCTTTGGTACGTTTATTTCTTCTGACCATGGAACACTAGAGACTTGTCTTTTCCCAGAATCCAGACATAAAGGAGGAAAAGAGAACTTGATATGCAGTGTTTCTCAAGGCACAGCCACCTGTAAGAAATTATCAAAGCACTCCACTTCAAACCTACAGAATCAATCTCTGGAGTCTGGGCTCCAAACTTAAAATTTTAGGAAGCTCCTCAGGGGATGCCCTTACAACAGTGTCTTTCAACCTTTTTCTTTTTCTTCTGTTTTTTTTTTTTTTTTTTTTTTGAGACACAGTCTCACTATGTTGCCCTTGGTAGACTGCCCTGGTGTCACAACTCACAGCAACTTCAAACTCTTGGGCTTAAGTGATTCTCTTGCCTCAGCTTTCCAAGTTGCGGGGACTATAGGCACCCAGCACAACTCCTGGCTATTTTTTTTGTTGCAGTTGTCACTTGTTTTAGCTGGCCTGGCCAAACCCGTCATCCTCGGTGCCCTACCCACTGACCTACGGGTGCCACCCAATCTTTTTCATCTCACGGCACACTTGAACCTGCAAACTTCTGCAGTACACTTAAATTACACTGATAAAAAAAGGTGAAAAAAAAAAAGAATATACGCTGGGTGCGGTGGCTCATGCCTGTAATACTAGCACTCTCGGAGGCTGAGGCAAGTGGATTGTCTGAGTTCATGAGTTCAAGACCAGCCTGAGTCAGAGTGAGACCTCATTTCTAAAAGTAGCTGGGTGTTGTGGCAAGTGCTTGTAGTCCCAGCTACTTGGGAGGCTGAGGCAAGAGAATCGCTTGAGCCCAAAAGTTTGAGGTTGCTGTGAGCTATGATGCCACAGCACTCTACTGAAAGTGACAAAGTGAGACTCTGTTTTAATAAAAAAAAGAATATACTGGCTTGGCACCTGTAGCTCAAATGGCTAAGGTGCCATGAAGGTGGTGGGTTTAAATTCAGCCCAGGACCAACAAACAATGACAACTATAACCAAAAAATAGCTGGGTGTTGTGGTGGGTGCCTGTAGTCCTAGCTACTTGGGAGGATGAGGCAAGAGAATCACTTAAGCCCAGGAGTTGGAGGTTGCTGTGAGCTGTGATGCCACAGCGCTCTACCCACAGCAACAGCTTGAGATTCGGTCTAAAAAAAGAAAAAAAAGAATATACTTACCATGCTTTGAATTTTTTTCTTTGAGACTTCAAAAATAATTTAATTAATAATCTTTAAAAATTTCAGGCTCAGTGCCCATAGCACAGTGGTTACAGCGCCAGCCAAATGCTCCAAGGCTGGCAGGTTCAAGTATGGCCTTGGACAGCTAAAGGACAATTACAAATGCAACACGAAAGTAGCTGGGTGTTGTAGTGGGCGCTTGTAGTCCCAGCTACTTGGGAGGCTGAGACAAGAGAATTGCTTAAGCCCAAGAGCTTGAGACTGCTGTGTACTATGATGCTATGATGCCATGGCACTCTACTGAGGGCGACATAATGAGACTGTCCCCCCCCCAAAAAAAAATTTATCTTTTTAAAAAATGAGCCAAGAAATGCAATGTCCAGCTAAATGCGGTGGCTCACACAAATAATCCTAACACTCTGGGAGGCTGAGGCAGATGCAAAGCTTGAGCTCACAGGTTCGAGACGAGCCTGAGGCAGAGAGGGAGCTCATCTCTAAAAAAATAGCCAGGCATGTGGTGAGGCTGAAGCAAGACAATCACTTGAGCCCAATAGTTTTAGGTTGCTGTGAGCTATAATGCCAGAGCACTCTACTGAGAGCTACTAAGTGAGACTCTGTCTCAAAAAAAAAAAAAAAAAAAGAAAAAGAAATGCAGTATCCTTGTGATTCTTTTTGTCAACATGAATTCTTTCTGTTTGATGATTAATAGATAATATTTCTGTAATTCCTTTTTCTTCTTTTTTTTGAGACAGTGTCGCTTGTCACCCTCCGTAGAGTACTGTGGAGTCACAGCTCACAGCAACATCAAACTCTTGGGCTCGAGCAATTCTCTTGTCTCAGGCTCCCGAGTAGCTGGGACTACAGGCGCATGCCACAATGCCCTGCTATTTTTTGAGACAGGGTCTTGCTCTAGCTCAGGCTGGTGAACTCCTAAGCTCAGGAGATGGGCCTGCCTGGGCCTCCCAGAGTGCTGGGATTACAGGTATGAGCCACCTTGCCCCGCCTCAGAACCCTCTGTCAACCCAATAACTAGAATTTATCAATAATTCACATTGTGGATTAATTATTGACAATTATCAGTATCAATCATCAAAGAATTCAGAGGCAAAAGGAAAAATCAGTAATAGTGATTGTCTTTAAAATTTTTATGTCTTGTATATCATGAATTTTTCTGCATTAATTTTGATTAGTTACATTAAAATATTTAAATAGGTTACTAATAATTACCAATAATTCACATCCTGTTTTTCTCTGATCTCATTTCCCTCCTCTCCCAACTACCATTTAACCTTTTAATCAAAGACACTCAAATAATTAAAAAAAATTTTTTTTGAGACAGGGTTTCACTTTATTGCCCCCAGTAGAGTGCTATGGCGTCATAGCTCACAGCAACCTCCAGCTCTTGGGCTTAGGTGATTCTCTCGCCTTAGCCTCTCGAGTAGCTGGGACTACAGGCGCCCACCACAAAGCCCGGCTATTTTTTGTTACCCTTTGGCTAGAGCCGGGTTTGGACCCGCCACCCATGATATATGGGGCCAGCACCCTACTCACTGAGCCACAGGTGCCACCCAATAATTTAAATTTTTAACTTACCAAATTTATTCTTTTATTGTTGCTAACAAAAATCGTACTTTTTACTCTGGTAAGTCAAGGCAGGAGGATCGCTTGAGGACAGGAGTTCAAGACCCCCCCCCCAAAAAAAACCCAGCTGTGATGGTTGTTGCCTGTACTTTCAGCTACTGGGGAGACTGAGGCAGGAAGATGGAGTTCAAGGTTGCAGTGAGCTAGGACGAGGCCAATTCCTGTAGCTCTGACAACAGAACAAGAGTCTGTCTCCAAAAAGAAACAAACGAAACTCCCCCTAATTTTTGTTAATGAAGTTTCTACTAAGTTATTGGGTTGTGATTTTAGGTGAATTCTTTATGATGGCTCTCCTTGATCACTACCTGTCTTCCTAGGCTGCTTCCTGAACCCAACTTTCCTTCTTTAGTTTTCCTATCTTCGGAGTCCAAGTCCAGTGTGCTTGTAGAAGGTTATTACAGTATAACTGATGCCTGGTCAAGACTGCTGCATTTTTATCTATTAAAATTCCTTATTTAGGAATACCGTTTAGTATGTAAGAGAGACATTTCATCAATGTTAACAATAATGATCAACAGTGTTCTAAGAACTGGTAAAATTAAATGGTTTTAAATTAGGGTGACCAGATGTTTCACTTTTCAACAATTTGTACCGCGACCCGCTGCGTTTTTAAAAAGTCCCGATTTTCGCTCAGCGTCTGTGGCTTAAATGGCTAAGGCAGCAGCCATGTACACCCAAGGTGGTGGGTTCGAATCCAGCCTGGGCCCGCCAGACAACAATGATGGCTGCAACCAAAAATAGCCAGGCGTTGTGGCAGGCGCCTGAGGTCCCAGCTACTTGGGAGGCTGAGGCAGGAGACTCACTTGAGCCCAGGATTTGGAGGTGGTTGTAAGCTGTGATGCCTGGGCACTCTACCCAGGAGGACAGCTTGAGGCTCTGTCTCAAAAAAAAAAAAAAAGTCCCGATTTTTGGAAAGAATGCACGAATGGGAGGGAGAACAAGAAGGGAATATACGGTTTTCGGCTGCCATGTGGCTATTTCACCAGAATATGAGCTTTATATTATTTTTGTTAATTTTATAATGTTAAACTGTAATGATAACAAATAATTGCTGAGAAGTGATCATCGAGAACTGCTTATGAAAGTTTGCATTGTTGTCAGGCCACGTCCTGCCCTGTCCCCTGCCCCACCCCCCGCCCCCGGGCATGTAGTCCCGCCTTACCGGTGTTAAACTCTGGTCACCCTATTTTAAATTCACATTACCCCAACATAATAACCGTATAACCTTGCATATCCCTCCGCCCTAGTTAGCTACAACTTGTTTACCTTACTGGACTATTTGTGAGGTTCAATAGTGTTTGGGAGCATTACGCTGTAAAACAAACTCCCCAAATGGAAGGCAGAAAGGAAGGAAAGGAGACCTTGAATTACAGGGCGAAGGACAAGACTGTTATGACTGTCTCAGTAAATAAGCATTGCAACAGCTGACAAGAGGTAATAAGGAAAGCTTTTCCGAGCACCAAACCGCCATTAGGTTGGAGAAATGGAATTGAAGCTCTGAAAGCGTAGTGTTTCATACAAGGTCTGTTCTTAACTGCCCTCGTAGAATACTCTCTCCTCCAAGGTAAAGTTACGAGCATTACGGCTCACCCAGGGCTCTCCACGGTCCCCACGAAGGCCCGCCTAAGGACCCACACTGGCTCCTCCCACGACCACAATGCACTTCGTAGTTCCAGCTAGGTGGTGTCTCTGTCACGTGTTATCCGAAGGTGCGCGCCCCCGCTTGGCGCATGCGTAGAGAGAAGCTCCAGCTATTTTTCTCCGTGGCAGCGGCGACGAGCGGAAGTTCTTGGAAGCCCCAGTTCCGTCTGTGTGTTCGAGTGGACAAAATGGCGAAGATCGCCAAGACTCACGAAGGTAAGCGGTCTTTCCCTGTTGACGTGGCTTCTCTGCTGCCAGGTTGCTGAGAGTCTTTTTTCCTAGGTGTCCGCGTTTCCCGATATTTCTTTTTGACGGGGACCGAGCCCTCCTTCGGCGCGTAGGTCGTCTTCTCCGCGCCAGCGGCGCAGGCCACTGCCCCGCGTAATGGCGTCCTCCTCGTACAGCCCCGACAGGCGCTTTGTTCAGTGTTGGGGCGCTGCTTCTTCAGAGTTGCTTCTCTTCTCTGACGCGAGGGCCTCGTTTGAGCGGCTTGCTCTGGAATTCCAGGGCAGAGAGTCGGGGAAAAGGCGTGGGAAGAAAGTCTCCCTTGCCTCTCGGCATTGTCGTCCGCGTAATTTGGGATACGAGACAGGAAAGCGCAGAAGTCCGGCAGCCGCTTTTCCGGCAGTATTAAATCAAGTTTGCTTAAACCGCGACCCATTGCGCCTAACTTTGGGTAACAGGTGTGTCTTCAGACGTTTGTTGTTCGCTTATTTTTGTTGCACGAAATGATTTGGAACTAAAATCTGGTAGTTTTTCTCTCACGTAGTCACTCTTTAGTATATTAGTCTTGTTCTTTGGAGATTGATTATTGATGAGGCAATGGAAGAGGGAAAGATACATTAATTAATAGCCGAAGCCTTCAAGCTAGTTGATGGTTTTGTGGAATACATTGTATACAAACTTAGGAAAATGTTGTGAGTTCATTAGGGAGTATCCAGAAATGACAGGAAATAGGATCACTTCTCATCAAGAGATGAGGTGTGGGAAGGCAGAACTGCGCTCCTTGATTTCTGGCTTGGAATCTGAAATTTTCGCTGTTGGAGGGGCTTCTGAGAGCGTGTCCCGTTCATTTCACATGTTCTTTCTAGCTGTGAAGCTTGGTATTAGTTTGTGACAGGTAATAGACTAAGGCCATCTAACACTTTAGTCTGATGGGAAAAACGTGTAGTACCTTCATTCGTTTGTGGGAACAAATGAATGCTTGAATACAAGTATAAGCAATGGTTTCTGGGAACCTGGCTAACGGAATGGTTAATTTATGCTCAAGTTTATTTCACTTGAAGTGACGTATCCCTGGCTAAAAAGATCAATCCGTTTTAAATTAGAGGAGAAATGTCTGAGCCTGAGAGAACATCTTGTAATTAGGCAGTGAGTCGTGAAAGTATTTGAATAGTCTGCTATGGCAGGAAATGAGAGTACAGGAGGGAAATAGTAGATGAATTTGGAAAGGTTGGTTGGCACCAGAATGTGGATGGCTTTGAGTAGTTGGCCTACTATTCCAGAAGTCCAGCTTTTTACAACATATGAAACATGCTAATGAATTGGCTTTAATATTGACTTTAATATTAGTTTTATTTTTTTGAGACAGTCTCTGTCACCTTGGGTAGATTGCCATGGCTACCAAGCTCGCAGCAACCTCACTCCTGGGCTAAAGTGATCCTCTGGCCTCAGCCTTCTAACTAGCTGGGACTACAGTTGCCCACCACAGTGCCCAGCTATTTTTAGAGACAAGGTCTCTGGCTCAGACTGGTCTCCAACCTGTGAGCTCAGGCAGTCCACCCTGAGCCACCACACCCGGCTTGTACTTAAATCTTGGGAGATAAATAATACTGTGCTCAGAGTGAAGTTTATTGTTGTATTTTCTT
>NW_003852495.1:4332517-4340144 GCF_000181295.1 Otolemur garnettii | reverse complement strand
ATCACTCTGGTCCAGGCTGGTCTCAAACCTGTGAGCTCAGGCAGTCCACCCATCATGAGCCACCATGCCCAGCCTCTTTCAGATGATTCTGCATGTTAAATTGTGTTACATGTATACAATCATGAATAAGCATAATCTTACTATCCAGCAGTTCTTCAGATATTGCTGACTACGGTAAATGGTAAACAAGGAGGGAACACAGTACTTTTTCTATTTGGGGAGGGGAAAAAATGGGTTAACCAGAAATACTATATACATTGGTTTGCTTTGCCACTATTCCCTTGAATTGAAATTTTTTTGGACATTACAAAGCTGGGAAAGTAGTTTTCCCTAATTTGTTACGGGAGGAATGGCTGGAATAGCTTTAGTTTTGTTACTCTCTTCTTGCTGAGGTTTTTGTTTTCTTGTGTTTCGAATAGCTACTGTTTTGGTTTTACAGACTCCTACTGCCAAGGCTGCTAGTAAAAAGAAAAAGGAAAAAGCTAAAGTCCCTGAAAGATATTGGCAGTTTTTTTTTTTTTAAAACATACAGTTAATCACTTAAGAATTTATTCATCATTAGTCATGGTAGTGTTTAGTAAAATAATTTACATCAAAGTTAGTTTTCCTGCTGGAGTTTTTCTTAATAAAAAGATTGAGAGTTGGGGTGCGAAATGTACTTCTTGTTTTTCTAGAGTGTAATAATAGAAGTTTCTCATTTGGGAAATATTTCATCACCTATTGCTTCTGGCTGAAGGAGAAGAGATGTCACTTATAGACAAGACTAAAAGGTGTCAGTGAAAGGTTAACATCTGAGGACAGTATCCCTGTAATATGTAACATGGTGATTAGAACATTGAAAATAATGCAAGTGAAAAATGAATAAAGAAGCTTCAAAGAGGAAGAAGTGCTACAAGGCAGGCTTAGCAATATGTGAGGCACAGACAGAAGAAAATGTACAGGATGGGAAACTGGGAGAGGAGCAGAATTGGTGGGGAACAAATGGGGAACAGTTAAATAGGTGTAACTGACATGACCTACTGGTGTCTATAGCATGTGTTGTTTATCTCAAGAGTTTGATATTCAGGTCTTAAAGTACAAACAGTAGATTTGATGTTCCTCCTCCAAGCTGTCGCCCTGGGTAGAGTACTGTTGCGTCACAGCTCACAGCAACCTCCAACTCTTGGGCTTAAGCGATTCTCTTGCCTTAGCCTCCCAAGTAGCTGGGATTACAGGCACCCACCAGAACGCCTGGCTGTTTTTTGGTTGTAGTTGTCATTGTTTGGTGGGCCCAGGCTGGATTTGAACCCACCACTTCCAGTATGTGGCTGGCGCCTTAGCCGCTTGAGCTACAGGCGTCAAGCCGATGTTCCTCATCTTTTAAGACGCTCTTCTACCCCCAAGTTTTGCAGTACTACCTTTTGATGTCACATTGCCAGATAAAATACTGTGTTTGTCAGAAAAAAATGTAATTGTAAGGTTTATCACCTTTTTCTGATTATAAGAGTAATTTTGTTTTAAACTAGTTTTTTTTTTAATTTTTATTTTTTGGAGACAAAGTGTTACTCTGTCACCCTGGTACAGCTCACAGCAACCTCCAACTCAACCTTCCTAATTCTGTGACCCTTTAACCTGTAATGGTTGGGGGAGACCACAACATGAGGAACTGTATTAAAGGGTGGTGGCATTAGGAAGATTGAAAACCACTGGCTTAAGCAATTCTCTAGTCTCACCCTCCCAAGTAGCTGGGACTACAGGCACTCACCACAATGCCTGGCTATTTATTTATTTACTTATTGCAGTTTTTGGCCCGGGCTGAGTTTGAACCCACCACCTCAGGTATATGGGACCTGCACTCTACTCCTTTGAGCCACAGGCACCGCCAATTGTTGTCGTTGTTTGGCAGGCCTGGCCTGGGTTTGAACCTGCCAGCTCCAGTGTATGTGGCTGGTGCCATAGCGGCTGAGCAACAGGTACCCAAGCCATATAAAAGTAATTTTTAAATAAATGAAAAAAGGAAGTCCATTTTTGAATGAGATTTCAAATGGGCTAGCTTAGGAAATTGTTAATTTAACACTGTTAATTAGCATTTATTTTCTGTATCCTTTAGGGAAAGATTTGTTGTCTAATAGTTGAAAATATGCTAGAGACCAGAATCCCCGTTCAGAATGAAAAATCATTTTGTGGGGATTTAAGTAAAATAATGACATTTCTTTTTCTTTAGATCATTGGAGCATATTTAGTTTTTAAGTTGTATCCTTTTTTTTTCCCTTAGCTTGATCGACAGTTACACAGAATATTGTTGTATCTTTTTTTTGAGACAGAGTCTCACTTTGTTGCCCTTGCCTGTGAGTCACAGCTCACAGCAACCTCAAATTCCTGGGCTTAAGCAATTCTCTTGCCTTAGTCTCTTTTGAATAGCTGAGACTACAGGCTCCTGCCACGACACCTGGCTGTGCATTTTTTTTTTTTTGCAGTTTTTGGCAGGGGCTGGGTTTAAACCCGCCATCTCTGGCACATGAGGCCGGCACCTTACTCCTTTGAGCCACAGGAAATACCCACTGTGTATTTTTTTTGAGACCCGTCTTACTATTGCTTAGGCTAATCTCGAACCTGTTAGCTTAGGCAATCCACCCATCTCGACCTTTGTTTGTATCTTAACAGACGGTTTTTACACTACCACTGATTACCAAGACCAGTAAACCCAGTATTATTTAAAGTTATTTAAGAGGGGACTTTATTATTTTTTAAACAAGAGAGGTCTTGCTCTGCTGCCCAGGCTGGAGTGTAGCTCTTATTCACAGTTGTGATCATGATGCATGGTAGCATCAAGCTCCCTGATTCAAGTGATCTTCCTTCCTCAGCTTCCTTAGTAACTGGGACTGCAGTAGTGTTCTGCTGAGCCCAGTAAACTTCTATGTTTTGTTGTGCAGGGCCAGAGGCTTTAGTTTCAAGGGGCTAGAAGAAAGAAGAACCAAGAATTGAGAGAAAGGCTGACCCTAAAAAAATGTTTAAAATAAAAACAAATCCTCTTTATTACTGAAAACTACAAAGATGAAAAAAAGTAGAGAGAATAGTGAAATGAACCCCCATGTACTTATCACCTACCTTCAACAATTAAAATTGAGGGCAGTTTTGTTTAATTTGTACACTGATCCCTACCATCCTTGCTATTATTTTGAAGCAAATTCTAGATACACCATTTTATCGATAAATGTGTTGGTGTATTTCTAAAATAGAAGGACTTTTTAAAAAGTAGTACTGGCTGGACATGGTGGCTCATGCCTATAATTCTAGCACTCTGGGAGGTGGAAGGAAGGAGGATTTCTGGAGCTCAGGAGTCCAAGACAAACCTGAGCAAAAGTAAGACTCTGTCTCTACTGAAAATAGAAAAAATAGCTGGGTATTGTGGTACCTCAGGAAGCTTGAGGTAAGAGGATCCTTGAGCCTAGGAGTCTGAGGTTGCTGTGAGCTATGATGCCATGGCACGCTACCCAGAGCGACAGAGTAAGACTCTTGTCTCACAAAAAAAAGAAAAAAGAAAAGAAAAAGAAATACCATTATAACACCTAAAATTAGAATAATAAAATACAGTGGAACCTCCATAGTTGACCATCTCCTTAAGTTGACCTGATTTTCATTGACCAGGCCATGTACTCAGTGGAAGTTCCTTATGTTTTTTTTTTTTTTTTTTGAGACAGGAGCCTCAAGCTGTCCCCCTGGGTAGAGTACCGTGGCATCTCAGCTCACAGCAACCTCCAATTCCTGGGCTCAAGCGAGTCTCCTGCCTCCGCCTCCCAAGTAGCTGGGACCACAGGCGCCCGCCACAACGCCCAGCTATTTTTTGGTTGCAGCCATCATTGTTGTTTGGTGGGCCCAGGCTGGGGATTCGAACCCGCCACCTTAGGTGTATGTGGCTGGCGCCTTAGCCCCTTGAGCCACAGGCGCCGAGCCGGAAGTTCCTTATGTTGATCATCTCTGTATGTTGATCAATTTGTTACAGTCCCTTGGGTGGTCAGTTTACAGAGAGGTTTTTCTATATATATACTGAAAGTTCAGTTTTACCCATTATGCTACCAACTTTTTTTTCAGTTTGAATCAGGCTTCAAATAAAGCTCATACATTGTGATGGATTGATGGATTTATCTCATAAATCTTTCTCAGCTCATAGGTTCCTCTTCCATTTCTGTTTCTTTATATTTGCAGTTCATTTGTTGTAGAACCTTTGTCCTGTAGTTTCCCAGTCTGGAGGAAACAGGTAAGCTGGCATTAAAAACACTAATGATCATGTTAGATTCCCATCACTACTTCTGCAGTCAAGATGTCAGGGGGCCCACAAGCAAGAAGAGCAACAAGAAAAATTTTTACTTTAGGAATGAGCACAGATGTGAAATTATACTTCTAAAGTTTAGGTTGTACTGACCTTGAGAATGACATCAAAGAAAGGATTTGTGTGTTCTGGTTCTTCTCCTACCATACATAATTTTACTGGCACTAAAATATATTCTCAGTTTTTTCACAAGGTTAATTGCTAGATACAAGTCAAGAATACTTAACGACCTTTTTAGAGACAGAATCTCCCTCTGGTACCTTGGGTAGATAGAATGTCCTGGCATCATAGCTCACAGCAACCTTAAACTCTTGGTTTCAAGCTATCCTCTTGACTCAGCCTCCTGAATAACTGGAACTATAGGCATCTGCTGCATTGCCTTGCTAGTTTTTCTATTTTTAGTAGAGATGGGGTCTTCCTCTTGTTCAGACTGGTGTTGAATGCCAGCAATCTACCTGCCTTGGCCTCCCAGAGGGGTAGGATTACAGGCATGGGCCACCATGCCTGGCTTTTTTTTTTTTTTTTTTTTTTTTAGAAGAAAGGACTGTCTTGCTCTGTTTCCTGGCTGGAGTACACAATATCGTCGTCATAGCTCATTGCAACCTTAAACTCCTGGACTAAGCCCATCCTCTTCATCCTCCTAAGTAACTGGGACTACAAGTGTGTAGTCCACTCACACTCGGCTGATTTTTCTATTTTTTGTAGAGTCAGGGTCTTACTCAGTCTGGTCTTGAGCTCTTTTTTTTTTTTTTTTTGAGACAGTCTCAAGCTGTCGCCCTGGGTAGAGTGCTATGGTGTCACACCTCACAGCAACCTCAAATGCTGGGCTTAAGCAATTTACTTCAGCCTCCCAAGTAGCTGGGACTACAGGTGCCTGCCTCAACGCTTGGCTATTTTTTGTTACAATTGTCACTGTTGTTTTAGTAGGCTAGGGCTGAACCCGCCAGCCTCAGTGTGTGTGGCCCATGCCCTACCCACTAAGCCAGGGGTCCTCAAACTTTTTAAATAGGGGGCCAGTTCACTGTCCCTCAGACCGCGTTGGAGGGCCGGACTGCAGGCCCCCAGACGAGTCGGCTGCTAAGCAGGACAGGCAGTGGTGGCAAAAACATGCAGTGGGCTGGATAAATGTCCTCAGTGGGCCACATGTGACTGTGGGCAGGCTGTAGTTTGAGGACACCTGCTAAGCTATGGGTGGCACCCTGGTCTTGAACTCTTGACCTCAGGCAGTCCTGCCTTGGCCTTCTAGAGTGATGGGATTACAGGCTTGAGCCACCAAACTTGGTCTTAAGATTTTTCTTTTTAAAATTACGTTTAGACTGACAACACAGGAGTTGAAGGACTACCCATAACTTCAGTTTTAGGATTCTAAATCTGCTGTGAAGTTAGGGAATGCCTGCTGCTTTAAGATTTCAAAATCAAAAAGTTAAAGATTTCAGAATCAGTAGCTAAGAGTCCTACCCTATATCTCTACCATACCCCCATTAGGTTTTGCTGAAGAGGAGGGTGGGGAATGGTTAGGCAGGGATCAGAAATGAGGCTTTCATCCAGAAAATCAGGTGGTTTAATTAACCACATTAGCTGTTTCTACCCCTGAACTCCCCCTGCCCCCATTTTTTTTGAGACAGAGTCTCACTATGTTGCCCTTGGGAGAGTGCTGTGACATCACAGCTCACAGTAACTTCAAACTCTTGGGCTTAAGTGATTCTTTTGCCTCAGCCTCCCAAGTAGCTAGGGCTACAGGTGCCCACCACAGCACCTGACTATTTTTTGTTGTTGTCGTAGTTGTCATTGTTTAGCAGGCCTGGCCCAGTCTGGGTTTGAGCTTGCCAGCACAGTGAATGTATGTGATTAGCGCCCTAACCACTGAACTACGGGTGCCTAGCTTGAAACCTATTTTTCTAATACTATATCATTGGAATTTTAACAATCTCATTTGTCCAAACTTCTGTTTATCTTGTTTGTTTAATTTCTCTCCATTCATCTCAAATTCTTTATTATACAGAGTCATTCTGCTTTCTACTCTTAAATTTGTTGGATAAGTAAACCATAAAAAGGGCTTTCTTAAGTTTCTTATAAAGTTAAGCCTTTACTTACTATGAGATCCAGCAATCCCTTTACTAGGTACAGATGTTTACCCAAGTGGTATTAAAACCTAAGTTCATACGAAAACCCGTATACAGATGTTCACAGCAGCCTTAACTTATAATCAGTACAAACTACAGACAACTCGGGTATACCTCACCTGGAGAACAGATAAACTATAGTATAAGGGAATACTACCTAATAAATAATAAAAGGGTGCAAACTATTAATAGACACCTCAATGTGGAGATTGGAATATTTTATGGATTCAGATGTGTTGAAGACTGCCAACTCTTGGCAGTTGGATGTGTAGCCCCTAAAAAGTTCTAGTCTCTTGTCTAGTCATTAGCTGACAATTCTGTTTTTCTTTGTCTTCATATCTGAATGTCTGGAAGTATAGGGAGCCAAATGGGGAAGGGATTAGACTGAAAGAGAAGATGTATTCATATTGGTCATAATTGAAGTGGGAGAGATTAGCATAAAAATTTCTTATTCTGCCTTAAGTCCTTTATTATTTTAGACTTACGATTATTTACTTTGGTATGTTCCCACTCATTTCGTTTTCATACTTGGCAACAGATTTCATGTATTGATCATTTATTACCAAAAATGATCTATTTGCACTCTTTTTTTTTTTTTTGGAGACAGAGTCTCACTATGTCGCCCTTGATAGAGTGATCTGGCATCACAGCTCACAGCAACCTCAAACTCTTGGGCTTACGCCATTCTCTTGCCTTAGCCTCCCAGGTAGCTGGGACTACAGGCACCTGCCACAACGCCCTGCTATTTTTTGGTTGTGGTTGTCGTTGTTTGGCAGGCCCAGGCTGGGTTCAAACCCACCAGCTCCAGCATATGTGGCTGGCACCCTAGCCATTGAGCTACAGGCACTGAGCCTATTTGCACATTTTTAGTTTATATTTAAGAAACTACAGGAATGCCTAATATACTTATAGCTATAATTTAGTGTTAGCTTTGAAAATGTGGAGCTGGAGACAATTTTTTCTTCCCCAGAGATGTAAAATGTTTATAAAATTTGAAGTTGTGTGCTTGGCGCCTGTGGCTCAAGTGGCTAAGGCACCAGCCACATACACCAAAGGTGGCGGGTTCAAATCCAGCCCAGGCCCTCCAAACAATGACTGCTGCAACCAAAAAAATAGCCAGGCGTTGTGGCGGGCGCCTGTGGTTCCAGCTACTTGGGAGGCTGAGGCAGGAGACTTGCTTGAGCCCAGGAGTTGG
>NW_003852495.1:4327229-4332279 GCF_000181295.1 Otolemur garnettii | reverse complement strand
TCATCATTGCCCACTGCAACCTTAAACACCTGGGCTCAAGTGATCCTCCTGCTTCAGCCTCCCAAGTAGCTGGGACTATAGGTGGGTGATACTACATCCAGCTAGTTTTTCTATTTTTGGTAGAGATGAAGTCTTGTTTTGCTCAGGCTAGTCTCCAACTCCTGACCTCCACCAGTCCTCCTATCTTGGCCTCCCAGAGTGCTAGGATTACAGGTATGAGCCACTGTGCCTGGCCCACATTTCCTTTTTATTATGAAATATTTTAACATACAGAAAAGTATAGGACAAATTAGAATGAAAAATATAACCTAATGTTCAGCTTTATCAGTTTTTTGTTTTTTGTTTTTTGTTTTTTTTTTTTAAGACAGAGTCTCTCACCCTGTTGCCCTGGGTAGAGTGCTACAGCATCATAGCTCACAGCCACCTCAAACTCTTAGGCTCAAGTAATCCTCTTTTCTCAGCCTCTCGAGTAGTTGGGATTACAGGAATGGCCATAGCTCCCAGCTATTTTTAGAGAGTGGGCCTGGCTTTTGCTCACTCTTGCTCAGCCTGTTCTTGAACTCCCGAGAGCAATCCGCTTGCCTTCATCTCCCACAGTACTAGGATTACAGGCATGTCATCTAGTTTTTAGTTCTGTAAGTTGCATAACAAGCTGCTGAGTTTTATGGAATCTGGTATCTTAAATTTGTAGCTAGCATAATGTTTGTGTTAATACGCTGCAGTTTACAGTTTGTTACCAAAACCTATTAGCTTTTTGGACTTTTTATCTGTAGTTTCAAGAAGAGACAGAAAACAGTGCCTGATTTGCATATAAATATTTAACTGTACAGCTTGTGGAAATTTAGTAATGAGCTCCCCTCAGAATTAAATAACTACAAACAGCTGCGTAGCCCCAGAAGGCCTTGGACTAGGCAGTTTTACTAAATTTGATTTAATAGTAATCTATCCATGATTTACAGATTTTGTACAAACTAATGCTGTATTTTATGAATCTTTGTAATTAGGAAACTGTTACTAATCAGCATGTACATACAATCAGTAGGTAAAATTCAGTAGATGAAGGTAGTTCCTGAATAAATATGTTACCTAAATTAGGGACTAGTTGCAGAAGAAAGCTGTCTGTGTTAAGCGAGGGGTGGGGGAGATGTTGCACATTATGTATAGTATAATGCAGTTTTTGTGAAACAGTGCTCCTTCTTATTTTTTTAGTTGTCTGTGAGGTAAAGTATAAAATGATGTTCTAAATTGAAAATTTTGGTAGGGGTGGGCTGGGGTTGGAAATGAAGGAATGAAAGACAGGTAAAGTAGTTTCCGGGGGGCATTTGTTAATGAGGTCCACTCCTGGCCTTCTGACATGGAGGTTCTGTCTGAGTATTTGAAGCTTAAATGCTAACAGGTCCACTAGGTGATGTCTAATGTGGGTGGTCATCAGACTACACTGAGAGTATAGAGCAGAGATTGTGGATTATTTGGCTGGCTTGATTGACTCATTTGTTCCATGTCTGAATCCTGATGGGCAGTAGCTTTTGTGGTTCATTAATTTTAAAAAAAAGTTAAAAATAAGAACATGTACCTGTTTGCACCTGAGTTTTTTAAGACTCAGTCGTTTTCGAAAGGAAAAATGAAGTATAAGTCTCCACTCATCCTTTAGCCAGTTTTTCTAGCTACTAAGAGTTTTTTCTGTATTCTTTCAAGAATGAGAGAGTGCTTGAAGAGGAGTGGGAGAGGAATGTAGATTAAAAAAAAATTTTTTTTCCTCAGCCCCTGTGGGTGATTTAATGTTTTAAAAAATTTTTTTGTTGTTGGGGATTCATTGATAAAACTTTTTTAAATATAAAATTAACACATTGACATACTAGGAAAAAAAATTTGCCTTGGGTCCATGGTATTTTATCAGGTCAAGATAGGTGAAGAAATGTGCATCAATATATGCTACACGAGGCCCCTGGCTCAAAACTAGAGTAAGTTAAATACAGCTCACCTGGCAGTTAATGTGTTAAAACTGAAGTAACTGTAGAGGTAATAGTTTTTTAAAAAAGCACAAATGAGATATTTTGGCTGCCTAGCTACCATAATGGTTTTGAGGGAAGAGATGCAGTTAACAGTATCTGTAGAGAGGGTGCTGCTGTGACACACCATAAGAATTAGCAGGCTGGGCGCCCCAGTGGCTCACACCTGTGATTCTAACACTCTGGGAGGCCAAGGCAGAAGGATTGCTTGATCCTTAGGAGTTGGAGACCAGCCTGAGCACGAGTGAGACCTTATCCCTGCAAAGAATAGAAAAAAATTAAAAAGAAAAGAAATTAAAGAGAAAGAAAAAAATTAGCTGGGCATGGTATAGTGTTCTGGTAGTCCCAGTTTCACAAGAGGTTAAGATAGGAGCATCTCTTCAGCCCACAGCACTGTAGCTCAGGCAACAGAGCAAGACTGTGCCTCAAAACAAAACAAACAGTCAAACCAAAAAATAACAACTGAGGTGCTAGGTTAGGCGTTAAACCCATTTCATCATTTTCAGTTCCTTCAAACTGCTCCTGCTCCTTTCTTTTCTTACAGGAAAAAACGGTCCAGCTGTGCCTTGGACTGTACTTTATTTTATTTAATTTTTTTTTTGGAGACAGAGTTTCATATTGTCTCTACCTCAGGTAGAGTGCTCTGGTGTCATAGCTCACAGCAACCTCTACTCTTGCTTCAACCTCCTGAGTAGGAGGGACTACAGGCGCCCATCACAATGCCTGGCTGTTTTTAGAGACAGAGGTCTCACTCTTGTTCAGGCTGGTCTTGAACTTGTGAGCTCAGGCAGTCCACCCGCCTCGGCTTCCCAGGTGCTAGGATTACAGGAATGAGCCGCTGCGCCTGGCCTTGTGGTTTGGACTAAATGATATTATGTGTTTTGCTTGAAACTACGTCCATCTTGAGGAGTTTCAGAGGGTTTTCTCCCTTAGGTGGGTAGTGGGATAGGGGTTGAGCAGTTGAAATTGAATTTACTATTTGAATCTTTATCTTTTGATCCATGCAGCTATTAAACAAGTGCCTAATGTCAAAGGGCTTAATTCATTTAGACAAAGACAGTGGACTCCAAGAATTAAAACAGTATTTCTTAGGCCATAGAAGTTACATGGTGTCAGGAAAGACTAAGAACATTGGAAGACTGGTCTATGTTTTTTATTTTATTTTATTTTATTTTTGGAACAGAATCTCAAGCTGTCAGCCTCTTGGGCTTAGGCAATTCTCTTGCCTCAGCCTCCCAAGTAGCCGGGACTACAGGCACCCGCCACAACGCCTAGCTATTGCAGTTTGGCCGAGGCTGGGTTTGAACCTGACACCCTCTGTATATGGGGCCAGTGCCCTCCTTTGAGCCACAGGCACTGCCCTTGCCCAGCTATTTTTTTTTTTTTTTTTTTGAGTCAGAGCCTCAAGCTGTCCCCCTGGGTAGAGTGACGTGGCATCACAGCTCACAGCAACCTCCAACTCCTGGGCTCAAGCGAGTCTCTTGCCTCCGCCTCCCAAGTAGCTGGGACCACAGGTGCCCACCACAACGCCCAGCTATTTTTTGGTTGCAGCCGTCATTGTTGTTTGGCGGGTCCGGGCTGGGGATTTGAACCCGCCACCTTAGGTGTACGTGGCTGGCGCCTTAGCCGGTTGAGCTATAGGCGCCGAGCCTGCCCAGCTATTTTTAAGTTGTAGTTGTCACTGTTGTTTGGTGGGCCTGGGCTGGATTCGAACCCCCCAGTTCTGTTGTATGTGGCTGGTGCCTTAGCTGCTTAAGCTACAGGCACCAAGCTAGACTGGTCTATGTTTAAGGAAGACCAAAGATAGTGACAACTAAATGCAGTGCCTGATTTTTGATTGAATCATAAATCGAAAAAGAGAATATCGTGGGTGGCACCTGTGGCTCAAAGGAGTAGGATGTCGGCGGAGGTGGCGGGTTCAAACCCGGCCCCGGCCCAAAACTGCAAAAAAAAAAAGAGAATATCTATAAAGGACAACTGGGGAGATTGGAAGCTGGATTTATATATTGTTAGATGATATTGTATTACATTTTAAATGCTTGAGCATGCTAATGCTATTGTAGTTACTTACCCCTTATATTGTGTAGTTATTTTAAACTTTATATATTTTTAAGAATTTTTATCACAATTCAGTTTATTTTCCCATAAATTATTTGTATTTAAGAGAGTGTTTAGATAATATCTAGTAGAGAAATGCGTTGTGTTGAGAGATGTTTAAAAAATGAAATTAAGGTCTGTATTATCTTTTTTTATAGATATTGAAGCACAGATTCGAGAAATTCAAGGCAAGAAGGCAGCTCTTGATGAAGCTCAAGGAGTGGGCCTTGATTCTACAGGTTATTATGACCAGGAAATTTATGGTGGAAGTGACAGCAGATTTGCTGGATACGTGACATCAATTGCAGCAACTGAACTTGAAGATGTAAGTTACAAATTTTGTATAAGAGGCAAGCATTTTTTGTTTTGTTTCTGGATAAGTAATTGCAGGGGGGAGAGGAGAGAGCAAGAATATAGAGGACTCTTATTTGAGATACCTACTTTAATCTGGAGAGAGATTTTTGGGATCTTTTAGATGATAAAACTATCTTGAAGGTGTCTTTCCTCTCCAAGGATTGGAATTCTCACTGGAAGCATTGAGTTCTGAATCTTTATGTTAAAGATACTAAAGACTAATTTGTTGATCCAGCAGAGAGCCTGCAAATCATTAACTGCTGTAAAGCAAACAGTTGTGAAGTTGGCCATTTGTCTTTGTGACTTGATATCTGACTTGGTACTGGTCGGTTTTTTCCTCTTGGTGGCATAATATGAATGGAATTTTTCTTGTTTCTGATAGATATTTATGAGCTTTTATGTTTGTTTTAGTTACTGTGGAAGATGACTGATGTTTCATGGTGTTTTTTATTTTATTACATGCTTATGTTTTATGAGACCAACCCAGACATCCAGATTTGGTGAAATGTTTATCTGTTTTTGTGTGACTCGGTTATATACAAATTTTCTTTTATGTCTATAGATTATCAGATAGGATTTTTTTTTTTTTT
>NW_003852495.1:4325881-4326843 GCF_000181295.1 Otolemur garnettii | reverse complement strand
GTAGATCATAGCTCACAGCAACCTCAGGCTCTTGGGCTCAAGCCATCGTCTTACCTTAGTTTTTAATTTAGTGGAGATGGGGGTCTCACTCTTGCCCAGATTGGTCTTGAACTTGTGAGCTCAAGTAATCCACCTGCCTTGGCCTTCCGCAGTGGTAGGATTACAGGCATGAGCCACTGTGCTGGCCTGTCCTTTTTATGTTAGAAAAGTAACACCATAACATTGTTTAACTTACTACTAGGAACAGATACATCTAAAATTACTTTTAAAAATTAATTACTTTTTACTTATTTCTAAGATTGTTAAACTGTGTTAAAAGCCATGAGTAGAAACAAGAAAACAAATGAATCTTAAAAATTTTAAAATAAGCTGTTTGTAGTTGCTGGATTTGCAGAACAGTTCATCATATCTGTGAGAAAATGAATGCTCAGATTTTTCTAGTCTGTACCTATTTTAATTGACTTCTGCAGAAAGCTTTATTTGTTGAATAATTTTAGAAGTAAAGGAAACTAAATTTAATAGCTGCTTTTTTTCGCAAAGAGGCTGAGTCTCACTGTGTTTCCCAGGCCAGAGTGCAGTGGCCTGATCATACCTCACTGTAGCTTTGAACTCTGAGGCTCCAGCGATCCTCCTGCCTCAGCCTTCTGAGTAGCTGGGACTACCAGCCTGCACTACCATGCCTGGCTGCTTTAATAGCTTTTTGAAGTGAACAAAAATGCAATAGTATTTGTAAGTTCTGTGAACGAGGGCTTAAAAATCGCACTGTCAGTAAATCTTTTGATTTTATGTTGAGTCTTTGAGTATTCTGTCTAATTTCAAATTTTGACATTTTCTTTGTGCCTTTTGGGGGTTGTTTGACTGCAGGATGACGATGACTACTCATCATCTACAAGTTTGCTTGGTCAGAAGAAGCCAGGATATCATGCCCCCGTGGCATTGCTTAATGATATACCACAGTCAAC
>NW_003852495.1:4321484-4325248 GCF_000181295.1 Otolemur garnettii | reverse complement strand
AATTTGCTTTTCTTTTTTAAAATCCCCCTTATTATAGATTTGTATAGATTTGGTTGAAGTCACAGATGCCATATTCTTCATCTTTATAATGCAAGTTTTCTTTCCAGGTAGAAGGACAAGAAAATAATGAGCCAATGCCATAGAAACGCAAAGGGTTAAAGGTTTTTCTTTTACTTTTGTTTTGGGTACGCTTTCTATACTTTGAACAAATGTGTTTTTCTGCTGAAAATACTTTCAAATTATTGAAAGTTTTCATTCCAAATCTTAGATTTTTAGGATTGTTAACTTTTGAGAAACTATTTCTCACACTAGAGCTCCCCTCCCCACTGTTGCTCTAAATATAGCTTAGTAAATGCAACTACTTTGCTTTAGGCATACTTAAAGTTAAAACAAAAGTATGTATACAAAGACTTTGATCATTTTAATAGTTGGAGTCTGTTTTGCTAATTTTAGTGTGCAAGTCAGCACAAGGGGCATAGTGAGCCTGATGGAAGCTTTCCTCAGGTGAGTGAGTTTCACAATCAAAATTAGGTGCCTGTTTCTTAAAATTATATTCTGCTGCAGGTTTTTACATACTAGGCTTTCAGCCTGCATGAATTAGTAGGGATATTCTTTTTTTTACTTGCATAATTGTAATTGATTTAAACATGTATGTCAGAATTCACAGGCCCATACTAACTGTCCTTAATTTCTTTCCTACAGCAGTACTGCTATATGCCAGTCCTGTCTGCATTCTTAAGGGTGCAGTTCAACACATCCTCTCTAGATTATGGTGAAAAAGTATTCCAAAGGAAGTCTTAACAGAGCTAGTGTCAGAAAGAATGACACTACCAATTGGGCATGATCGTCAGTATAGGAAATGTCTTAGAATTTTATTATTCTTTCCTAAATTGTGATGCTATACTACTTGTATAGCTAATTATCACATTTTTAAAGCATATTGTGCCTCTATGAATCTTGGTATATACTGTTTGGGCTTCTTTAAGATATTTTGAAGTTTGAAAAGCAACTGAAACTTTGCTGAAACTTTAACCAAGAGACCAACACATCTCTTTGTACACCAGCTTTTCTTCGTGTGCATCATAATTGGTAGAAGTAATATATTTGAAGTAATATGTTTCCAGTTGTAATTTATACTTTCTAAGAAATAAAAATATGTTTTCCGGGTCAAAAAAACTTAAAAAAGCATGAAGCCCTTTTTAGTAACGAGACATCAGAATGACAGTTTAGGTGTATTTTTAAAAATCAAATTTTCTAAACTACAACTGTTTTAGAACACTGTAAAGAACTTATCTAGTCATAGTTATTTGTAGTCAAGATTTTAACAGCTTGCAACAGGTAATGTTTTGAATATAAATATCTTTCCAAAGTGTTACTAATGGTAAAGAGATAATTTTCTAGGCTTCTATTCTGCTGCTTGAAGTCAGAACTGCTGATGGAGACAAAGGCACGAAAGTGTACGTATTCCGGATTAGCAACCCAGGAACCCATCACTTCTGAAGACTAAACTGTGCTGTCATTTTGTTTTTATATGCATTAAAATATTTGTTTTAAACTGCTGTAGATATGTTTGTGTTCAAACAGGTTAAATTGATCAGCAAACTCAGTAAAAAGTAAGATGTATAATTATTAAAGTTTTCCATCAAAAATAAATTAAATGATTATGGAATAACATAATATTAGAGCAGGGCAGATAAATCAGTTGAACCTAATTATCCTTTATTTATTGTACTCTTGTCCTGTTGCTGTTCTTTTCTGCAGGAGGGAAGACACCTGATCCTAAAATGAATGCTAGGACTTACATGGATGTAATGCGAGAACAGCATTTGACTAAAGAAGAAGTATGTGAACTTGCCTCTTATTTTAATAGTGGGGAAAGAATGAGATTGAGGAAGTTGAGATTGAGTTTGGTATTTTGCTTTCTGCTGCACAAGTAATATTTTAATGGTATTAATAAAAATTGAGTTGAAAAAGAAATTTACCCCCAAATTATGCCACCTCCCAAATACAGTTTTTCATTTCCATATCTTATTCTAGTCCCAGGCCCTTTGGCCATATATGTACATATGTATCTTATAGTGGATGTGGCTATGAGAAGAGGGTTGCTGGTGTCTGTCTGAAGCCAGTGTGTTAGGGAAAAGTTAGATAGTTTTATAAGATTCTGCTTGGATACGGATGGAGAATAATTCCTTTTTGCTTGCAGAGATTATGCTATTTTGTTTTAATCTCATAACGTTATTAGAATAATATGATTTGTTATATGAGTTAAATGAATTCCATTTAAAAAGTATAGGGTAACTTAAATGTATATTTGCTATAATTTACTTAATTGTAAATAAAATAATGTTATTTTTACTTTTTTCTATTTTGTGTTATGTAGTTGGTTGGTTTGTGAATGTTAAAGCTGTTTTTCATTGGAAGCATTTTGGTTCTATACTGTTGGCAGAAGATTTTTATATTCACCTAACTGAATATAAAGTAAAGTGTACTATGTCATAAATTCTGTACTTGGTTTTTCTCTTGTTGGGAAAGAAAGATGTGTAAAACTAAAAATACAAGGGAAAAAATGAGACTACTAGTAGCATAGAAAGGAGAGTGAGCAAAGTACAATAGGATGTTAAATAGAAATACTGCGCAAATGACAAAAATACGTTGAAAGCATTTTAAAGCTCAATATCAATGCTTTTCCAAATACTTCTCAGCGAGAAATTAGGCAACAGCTAGCAGAAAAAGCTAAAGCTGGAGAACTAAAAGTCGTCAATGGAGCAGCAGCGTCCCAGCCTCCGTCAAAACGAAAACGGCGTTGGGATCAAACAGCCGATCAGACTCCTGGTGCCACTCCCAAAAAGCTGTCAAGTTGGGATCAGGCAGAGGTAATTTCTTTTTGTTTTTTATTACTATTTATAAATTGCTTGTTACAGAGTACATTAGTCTGCCTAAGCGTAGATGACAAGATAACACAGAGTAGATGGCTTAAATGTCAAACATTTATTTACTAACAGTTCTGGAGATTTTGAATTCCAAGATCACAGGTTATAGTTGGTGGCTGGTGTGGGCTTTCTTGATTTGGCAGCTACTGCTTTCTTGATATCTTCACATGGCCTTTTCGCTTTGCCAGAAAGCTTTGTGGTCTCTTCTGTTCCTATAAGGACAACAGTCCTCTCGGATCAGGGCTCTACCCTTATGACCTCATTTGATCTTAATTACTTCCCTAAGTACCCCATTCTCCAAACACAGTAACATTTGTGGGTTAGGACTTCAGGGGGAATGCAATTCAGTCCATATCATGAAGGAATGTTCCTTTCAAAATATTAAATATACACATGTATCTATGTTACATTATGGAGATGGAATACAATATAGTGGTCTTGTTTTCTTTTCTTTTTTTTTGAGACTGAGTTTCACTATGTCACCCTTAGTAGAGTGCCATGGCATCATAGCTCACAGGAACCTCAAACTCTTGGGCTTAAGCAATTCTCTTGCCTCAGCCTCTGAAGTAGCTGGGATTACAGGCACTCGCCACAACGGCCAGCTATTTTTGTTGAAGTTGTCTTTGTTTAACAGGCCCAGGCCGAGTTCAAACCCGCTAGCCTCTGTGTATGTGCCTGGTGCCTTAACCACTGCTATGGGCACCAAGCCAGGTCTTATTTTCTAAATGAATAACTTAAGCTTCTGACTACAGGCAGCAAATAGTAATTCTGCTACATTCCCTTGATCAGGTTGGTCAGCTTAGCTTAGAGGACTTTCTTTTTCTTTCTTTCTTT
>NW_003852495.1:4319506-4321181 GCF_000181295.1 Otolemur garnettii | reverse complement strand
TTTTTTTTTTTTTTTAAAGTATCCTGTTGGGGTAAAATATATATCTTGCCATTTAAGTGTATAATTCAGTGGCATTAATTATATTCTCAGTGTTATGTAACCATCACCACCATTTATTTCCAAAATTTTTCTATCACTCCAAATAAAAACTCTGTAATATCATTATAAGTAGTAACTCTCTTGTTGTCTTTCTACTCCAGAGGACTTCTTTACAAGTATGTCAAATGTACAGTAACTCCTTAGCATCTTCCCTTTTAGACGACTTTGCTCCCTATTTCTCCCAAAATAGAGACAAAACTTGTAAATGTTCTCAGCATGATATCTACCAGTATGTCTGTATCTTTTCTCATCTGCTCTACTATTCCTGTTGTGATATGAACTGTTCATGTGGGTTGACCTTTTTTTTGAGACAGAGCCTCAAGCTGTCCCCCTGGGTAGAGTGCTGTGGCATCACAGCTCCCAGCAACCTCCAACTCCTGGGCTCAAGCAAGTCTCCTACCCCAGCCTCCCAAGTGACTGGGACCACAGGTGCCCACCACAATGCCCGACTATTTTTTGGGTGTAGCCATCATTGTTGTTTGACGGGCCCTGGCTGGATTCGAACCTACCACTTTAGATGTATGTGGCTGGTGCCTTAGCCACTTGAGCCACAGGCAAGATTCAGATTAGAATACAGATGTTTAAATGTTGTAAATAAATGATATTTTTCCTGCTTACAATAGTTATTTCTTTTTTTGTTGTTGTTTGAGATAGAGTCTCAAGATGTTGCCCTGGGGTAAAGTGCCGTGGTGTCACAGCACACAGCAACCTCAAACTCTTGGGCTTAAATGATTCTCTTCCCTCAGCCTCCCAAGTAGCTGAGACTACAGGTACCCACCACAACACCCAGCTATTTTGTTGTTGTTGCAGTTGTCATTGTTTAGCTGCCCTGGGCTGGGTTCAAACCTACCAGCCACGATATACATAGCCAGCGCCCTACCCACTGAGCTATGGGCACCGTCCTATAATAGTTATTTCTTAATTGTACCTGTCTGCTATACCCCCATAGCATCTAGGGATGCTTGGTCTCATACATGTTGATAAAGTTAAATATTGACCTCCTGGATGATTCTTGAATTAAGATTTGTTAAATTGTGACATGGTAACATGGACCAGAAGGAAAGGGATGATATGAGGGGAATTCCCATCAGGATTTAGCCATGTTCTGATCACTACCGACTTGGATTGATATGCAACAAATGTCCTTGGTTATAAACCGTGATCTCCTATATAAACTCTATTTTTCCAGAGAGGGTCAATCTGGTAGGAAGGTTGTGGCTATAAACTTTGTTAATGAAGAAGACAAGTGGACTCTTTGTGATATTGAGACTTTTTTTTTTTAAATTATAGTGTTTAAGACTAGGCGCCTATAGCTCAGTGGTTAGGGTGCCAGCCACATACACTCAGGCTGGTGGATTTGAACCCAGCTCCGGCCTGCTAGATGGCAGTGACAACTATAACAAAAAAATAGCCAGGCACTTGTAGTCCAGCAACTTGGGAGGCTGAGGCAAAAGAATCCCTTAAGCCCAAGAGTTTGAGTTAGCTGTGAACTATGACTCTACTGAGGGTGACATAGTGAGACTCTGTCTCAAAAAAAAAAAAAATGAAATTACAGCATTTTAATTTTTAATTTATT
>NW_003852495.1:4316332-4317786 GCF_000181295.1 Otolemur garnettii | reverse complement strand
GGCCCGGGCTGGGGATTCGAACCCGCCACCTTAGGTGTATGTGGCTGGTGCCTTAGCCGCTTAAGCCACAGGCGCCGAGCCTTTTCATCTTTTTTTAAGGATTCTCATGTAACATCAGTTTTTTTCTCTATACTAGGCTATCATTATCAGCAAACATTTTATCATTCTTTATCTTAACAGCAACAAAAACTTACAGAAAACCATCCCTTGACTCTCACATCCTCCAGTTACCATCCTATTTCTGTCTCTTTTTTACCACGAAATCCTTTGAATGAGTTACCTTTACTGCTTCTCTGCTTACCTAGTCCTAGTCTTTTGGCTGTACCTCAATACCTCAACATCTCTTGTCAAGGTCACTTGACCTCCTTGTTGCTAAATCCAAAGTTTATTTTCATTCTTGGCATATCAGTAACATCCGACATCCCTTGATACCTTTTCCTCTTTTAGTCTCTCAGATTTAATCTCTTGGTTCTCTTCACTAGCTGCTACTCCTCAGTCTTGTTTGGCTGGATTTTCCTCATCTTCCTTATCTCAGAATGTTCGGGGACTTTTGAATACCTCTTCATTTATACTTAATCCTTGGGCTATTTTTCATGACTCAGTCTCTGCTACCCTAGTCTAAATCACTATTAGCTCTGGCCTAGACTACTACAAATTTATTTATGTATCAGGAAAAAACCTGTCAGATCATGGTAGCATTTTCCCAGACCTAAAATTGGGATATTCTAAACTTAGTACATAATTTCTATACACTTGAGTTTAAGGTGACTCCTGAGGACTTCTGTTTGCTTGCTTCATATATAAGAGGGTTTGATTCTAAATATAAGTAATTACTAACTTTTTCTTTTTTTTGAGACAGGGTCTTACTTGGTCACACTTGGTAGCGTGTGTGGCATCTTAGTTCACAGCAACCTCAAACTCTTGGGTTCAAGCTGGTAGCTGGGGCTACAGGCACCTGCCCCAGCGCCTTGCTATTTTTTTTAGAGACCAGGTTTCACCCTGGCTTAAGTTGGTCTTGAATTCATTCATGAGCTCAGGTGATCTACCTGCCCCAGCCTCCCAAGTTCTGAGATTACAGAAGTGAGCTGCCATGCCCAGCAATTAGTAATTTTAATTCCGGGTTGGCATTCAGTGCTTCAGAGAAGGAGAAACTTGTCCTACGAGTAACTGTTTAACTGTGTGTACCTAACGCATCTTTATCCTAATCGTGATTGTGGGGATTGCAGTAGATAATAGGAAGGGCTCGGCACCTGTGGCTCAAGTGGCTAAGGTGCCAGCCACGTACACCTAAGGTGGCAGGTTCAAATCCTCCCGGGCCCACCGAAACAACAATGACAGCTGCAACCAAAAAAATAGCCGGTCGTTGTGGCAGGTGCCTGTGGTCCCAGCTACTTGGGAGGCTGAGGCAGGAGACTCGCTTGAGCCCAGGAGTTGGAGGTTGCTGTGAGCTGTGA
>NW_003852495.1:4313901-4316260 GCF_000181295.1 Otolemur garnettii | reverse complement strand
ATAATAGGAAGAATTTATTTCCTACATTTTCTTGTAGTTCAGCAAGAGGGGCAGATCCAAAGTAGAGATTTTTGAACAATTTATGTGCTTTTTTACCTAAGCCAGAATTTTTCAGCCTTGGGTAATAAATATCTTTTAAAAGGAAAAATGCTGAGCTTTAAATTTATTTAATGATATTTTGCAACTTTGCAAACTTAAAGCATAGATACAGTGTGTTTGTAAGAGCTTTCAATTTTAAAACAAATATATAAAGCATATTATAAATCCTGTTGAATACTTAACAAGGTCACATTTAAGTATAAGTTTTCTTTTGCTTATACTAAATCACTTGCTTTGATAGGATATATGTACTGTCTTTATGGGTAGACATTCTTTTGATACATGCTTTCTGATGGCCCTATATCACCTACTAATCTCTATTCATGATCTACTGTAGAACTTGTGGTAGTACTTTAATCTTTTTTAACTAATCTTTTCAGCATCAGTTAGGATAATACTATTTGGAACAAATACACTTTTAAATATAAGCTCATTTCAAGGATTAAAGTGTTCTAGCAGTATCTGGTTATAGTTACCTAGATGATTTGAAACATGCTTCTGTTAATTAAATAACATACATAATTGAACAAAACCATAACAGTAGTATTTCTTAGAATTTAATGGGTTCCTTTTTTTTTTTCCTTCTTTTCTAAGAAAGGAATTTATGTATCTCTAAGTCCTACTTTGACAAGTGCTAATGTAATTAGAGCCAAAAGTCTTTGATTGTTGATCTGGACAGAATCAGTGATTTTCCCCAAATCACAGAGCTGTTAGTGGCAAGTGCAAGATTCATACCCAGAATAATTTAAGATAGGACTTTTTTCACTGTGCTTCAAATTTAAATTGTTTTGATCATAAACTTATTAGTTAGAAAGTAGTTATCTTTTCCTTTAAGTGGAGGATAGTAAACAAAATAGGACGAAAATTTTTATTTGCTTTTGTTTAATAGAAATTTTCTAGTTATTTCTGTGTGGATGTGTAGATAAGTGAAATGAAATCTTTTTGCTCTGTTAAGACCCCTGGGCATACCCCTTCCTTACGATGGGATGAGACACCAGGTCGTGCAAAGGGAAGCGAGACTCCTGGAGCAACTCCAGGCTCAAAAATATGGGATCCTACACCAAGCCACACACCAGCAGGAGCTGCTACTCCGGGACGAGGCGATACACCTGGTCATGCTACACCAGGCCATGGAGGTGCAACATCCAGTGCTCGTAAAAACAGATGGGATGAGACCCCCAAAACTGAAAGAGGTACTTTTAGTAGGGTATGGGTGCGTGTTTGGGTTAAATGTTTTCTTATATGAGTAGTATGTTTACAGATTGCAAACTGTTCTCTTTAGTCCTGTGTGGACATAAATAAAGAACTGGCTGCTTTGAGGACAGATAAATAATTGAGCAGATGTATGCCTAATTCCTTTCCCTCCTTGAAAAAGTTTAAGATTTATTTAAAGAAGAGTCTTAAGAGGAGGTAAAGTTTGTAGGCCCCCAACTCTTTGTTTTTTATTGTGGCAAGATATACCTAACATCAGATTTACCATTTTAACAATTTTTAAGGGTATAATTCAATTCAGTGGCTTGAAGTATGTTTGCATTGTTGTACAACCATTGCTACTATTCATTTCTAGGATTTTTTTTATCGTCCCAGATAGAAACTCTGGCCCTATTAAACATTAACTTCACGTTTCATTCTCCTCCCATGCCCTGTAACCTCTCTTCTGCTTTCTATTCTATGACTTTGTATCTTATTCAGATCTAAAGCTGTATTTCATTAAATATATATGAGGCTAGTTGTGACAAATTAAGATTTAATAGTACATCTGCTATATTAAAATTCTGTAAAGAATTTTTAATGATATGATGGAGTGTTTAACATGTTATGGATGAAAGAAGCAGTATAGAATTGTACATGGCAGAGTAATCTCAACTGTATGGAGAACTGGAGGAAGTGATAAAGATACATACAGATGGAAATCTGCATAGTGATTTATGGGTAGTTACAAATTTGCTTTGCTCAGTTTTTCTATTTTTATAACCAGTGGGAAAGAAACATTTGTGAAAGGAGCATGTAAGTATGAAATGGACCTTCAAATAAACCTTAAATAGGTATCCATTTTAGGAATGTCCTATTTTGGAACTTGATTGTTTTGTGTCAGCTGTTTGAGAATAAACATTATTATTTTAACAGTGGTTAAAATTGTGGTCCTACTTGCTTTTTCTCTGTAAAGATACTCCTGGGCATGGAAGTGGATGGGCTGAGACTCCTCGAACAGATAGAGGTGGTGATTCGATTGGTGAAACGCCGACTCCTGGAGCCAGTA
>NW_003852495.1:4309789-4313490 GCF_000181295.1 Otolemur garnettii | reverse complement strand
CTTCAGGCTTGGCGATGGGAAAGAGAAATTGATGAGAGAAATCGTCCACTTTCTGATGAAGAATTGGATGCTATGTTCCCAGAAGGGTATAAGGTACGGTGAATGTGAATTAGGTGGTATTTAGGACACAGATTTTGTTTGTTTGTTTATTTATTTATTTAGAGACAGAGTCTTACTCTGTCACCCTGGGTAGAGTGAGTGCCATGGCATCATAGCTCCCAGCAACCTCAAACTCTTCAGCTCGAGTGATCCCCTTGCCGATTCTTTGAAATTTTACTGGCTTTGCTTAAGATTTTATCAGGTGACAGGGCTTTGTAGTTTTTACACATTTAAGTCATTTTTGTAGAGTCTTAGACTCAAAGATTTGTTTTTATAAAAGTTTATGGCAGTATTTTATTACTAAAATACAATCTTTTGTATGTTACTTATGTGCACCATACAAGGTTTTTTTTGTTTGTTTTGTTTTTGAGATAGAGTCTTGCTCTGTCTCTTGGGCCACAGAAGCAGATCAGGCCACTCCTGGCCTCAATCAATCCTCTCATCTCGGTCTCCCAAAGTGTTAGAATTGCAGGCATGAGCCACCACACCTGACCCAAGTTTATTTCTTTCATAAACAGTTGTATGAGATAACTATTTGTTCTAATAGAGCTGTTTTTGGAAGTGCTGGCTCAGATTTTATAATTTACAAACTTCTAATAATTTGACATAATTAACTTAATGGCATGTTTATAGATTAATGTTTGGAAATGATTAGAATTTTAGAAGCCTACCTCATGTATTTCCTAAGTTTCTTAATGTACTTAATTAGCAGGTGAGAAATACATATTTTGAACTTCTAATTAAGATAGAAAAGAGGGATCAGTGTTAATTCTTGTTGCCAACCAAATAGAAAGCTTCCTAGCTAACAAACTATAAAATATTTTAAGTGCATTTGTTATTCTTCATGATGTTCTTTAATTTTATAAAGTCAAAAGACAATTCTAAACTGTCTTACAACTGTATTTATTAGGTCCTTCCTCCTCCAGCTGGTTATGTTCCTATTCGAACTCCAGCTCGAAAGCTGACAGCTACACCCACACCTTTGGGTGGTATGACTGGTTTCCACATGCAAACTGAAGATAGAACTATGAAAAGTGTTAATGACCAGCCTTCTGGAAATCTTCCATTTTTAAAACCTGATGATATCCAGTACTTTGATAAATTATTGGTAAGTGATACTAGCAGAAATTATTACATCTTATTTCTGTATTATAAATTGTAATGTTTCAGCCTACCTTTAAATTGTTTTCTTTTTACTATATAGGTTGATGTTGATGAATCAACACTTAGTCCAGAAGAACAGAAAGAGAGAAAAATAATGAAGTTGCTTTTAAAAATTAAGAATGGAACACCACCAATGAGAAAGGTTAAGTACTGTTGGTTAAACCATATTCATTTTATTTTTATGTTTAAGAATTTATAATTACTCTCTTCATTTTTATCCAAGGGCATAGCATGAGAGAAATACAGGCGATCCCCATTGAGTGAGATAGGTTCTGTAAGGTTTGATCTGTAGTTGAATTTATGTAAGTTGGAACAGATGCTTTTACCCATTACCCATAAAAGCCTCTCGTTCTAAGTGCATATCGTACCTAAGTCAGATGCTTGTAACTTGAGGACTTATCCTGTATATGGAATGTGAATGATTTAATTTGTTGTTATCTACCTATTTATTAATACATACATATATCCATACATATGAGGTCTTACTCTGTAGCCTAGGCTAGAGTGCTGTGGCATCTGCCTAGCTCACAGCAACTTCGAACTCCTGAGTTCAAGTGATCTTCCTGCTTCAACCTGCCAAGTAGCTGGGACTACAGGCACCTGCCACCATGCCCAGCTAACTTTCTATTTTTAGTAGAAATGAGTTCTCTTGCTCATTTTAATGCTTTTTTAATGAAAGAATTTTATACTATAATGAATGTTGACAGTTGAAATTCTCCTTTTTGTTTATACACAGCCTTTGAAACATGCTTAAGGTGTGAAGGTAGAATTATGTGAGGAATTGTCTTTACACTATATTTAGTTTAAAGGTGGAACATGCTTGAAGGGGAAGGCGTTTATGTATGCTTGCATTGTTTACATCTCAGCTTTGTTTTACTAAATTACCCTCTTAGAATCAACAGAAAATGCTGATTTTTTTTTTCCATAGGAGCTCAAATTTTGGAGTAATTTTAATGGAAATGAGCTCATGCTGTCTATGTAAAATATCTGTAAAAGTATACACTAAAATATTAAGTTATAGAAAATCTTTCTGAAGTGATTTGCTCACTCAAAATGCTTGATTATATAAAGAAGACACCCCTTTTACTCTCCTTTTTTCCCCAGGCTGCATTGCGTCAGATTACTGATAAAGCTCGAGAATTTGGAGCTGGTCCTTTGTTTAATCAGATTCTGCCTCTACTAATGTCTCCTACACTTGAGGATCAAGAGCGTCATTTACTTGTGAAAGTTATTGATAGAATACTGTACAAACTTGATGACTTAGTTCGGCCATATGTGCACAAGGTATTTTTATTTTTTAATATAAAAGGAATTCATGTCTTTTTTAAAGCAAGCTGGTTAAAAATTCTAAAGCAGTAGCTGATGCTATTCATTCATGGTAGAAAGAAACATTTATTTCCTTGCAAGATACTCATAGTTAACCAATGTTAAATTTACATATACTTAAAGACCTTGTTTTTACACAACCATACATGATATACATACAAATACAGATATAATAAGTCTAACTTTTTGTCATTTTTACCTCTTACTAAAAAATATTCATATTTTTCCCCTCCTTTTATTGATATTAATTAAGGAAGAGAACATATATGATTCTATACCATGCTATTTAGTGTTAAGAACCATTTTTTCATTGATGACCATTATGGTGCAAAATGTTTATAGGGGTGTGTGTCTGTGTATATATTTTTTTCCTGATGAATCCTATTTACCAAAATAATCGAATAATTATTAGCCTGTGTTGCTAACAATTCTCTCAAATTTTCTTCTTTATGTGGGGTTCGAAATTGTATGATCAAAGTTTTTAAATATTTTTTGTTGTCATTGATAGATAGTCTTAACTCCTGCCCTGGGCTAAAGAGCTGTGGTGCTGGCTAGCTCACAGCAACCTTAAACTCTTGAGATTGAGTGCTCCTTCTTCCTCAGCCTCCTGACTAGCTGGGGTACAAGCACCTGTAATAACATGGGACCTCACTCTTGCTCAGGCTGGTTTAAACAGTTTTTGTCTGTTGATTTACAAAATCCTGATAATTATAAATTTCTTGTATGTTGAATTCTGGTACATAAATGTTTTGTCAATAATTGTTGAGAAAATACAGCTCATCTCTTTTTTTTCTTTTTCAGATCCTTGTAGTCATTGAACCACTCTTGATTGATGAAGATTACTATGCTCGAGTGGAAGGCCGAGAGATTATTTCTAATTTAGCAAAGGTATTTACATTAAATTTCTAGAGAAAAAAGTTGTATCTGTTAACAGAACTATTTGATTATAGAAAGAAATGGTTGAAGATTAATATTGCCAACTCATGATTGTTTTTTTTTTTTTTTTCTTTTCTTTTTAGGCTGCTGGTCTGGCTACTATGATCTCTACCATGAGACCTGATATAGATAATATGGATGAATATGTCCGTAACACAACAGCTAGAGCTTTTGCT
>NW_003852495.1:4304879-4306495 GCF_000181295.1 Otolemur garnettii | reverse complement strand
GTGTTGTATTGTATGAGTATTTGGGTGAAGAGTACCCCGAAGTGTTGGGCAGCATTCTTGGAGCACTGAAGGCCATTGTGAATGTAATAGGTATGGAATTTGCTGGTCACATAAGATTTTTTGTTTTGTTTAACTTTATTTGGTTTTTTGCAAGTAAAACATAGGAGTTGGGAGATTTATATGACTTTTTTTAAGCACTTAAAGATCATAGTTAAGTTGAGTGCCTCAAAAGTCTTGTTTCCTATAAGCTCATTTGTATTTTCAAAGAGAAAAAAGGGCAAGTTTGGGACCTAAAAGAAAGGTGGGCATTGTCACAATTCAAAAAGCTTTTTAGTCATAGAATAGAGTACTGTAGAAGAAATAGTGTGTCAGTTGAGATATATTCTGCCATGTTCTGCAGGCAGTGAAAGGGCAACCCTGAAGTTTTAAAAAAAACAATATATATATATATATATTCAACCTTGAATAAATAAGTGATTATGACAGTTTTTTGCTTGCTATCAAGTTCAGGGAATGTAACCAGACAGAAAAGTGAATTAATTGTTACTATCTTATCTTTTTAATATACCCAAGTCTTTCATATTGTCCATTCAGTTTTCAAATTCAAAGTAAAAACACAATTAATATTGCATTATAATATTACAATGTTCCTGGGTGTGGAGAGCAAAGCTTTTATTCTTTCATGGCAGTATGATGTATCCTTCATTATAACTGAACTTCTGCCAAAAATCACTATTGTAAGGTTAGAGGGTCTGAAATAACATAGCAGGAGGTCAAAACTGTGATAGCCACTGTTTTTCTCATATTAATAAGGGATTTTTATGCAATGGAGATTTTTGAACTATTGCATTTACATATAATCTCCAATTTAGCCCAGTCCTCTATGAAAATAGCTACTTACCAGAAATCAGTTACTTGGCCACTTGTAGGGCTCTGGTTTCCAGGGAGTTGGTAAGCCATATTGTTTGTCAAGGAAACATGGGAAAAGCAATGGAGAGAGAATCAGAGCAAGCACTTCTAGTTAGAGCAAGAGCCCCTGCCAGCTGCCTCCTTTTTTCTCTCTTCATAGGTGTAAATACCATCCAAGTATGCCCTGCATTGCAGGGAGACTGGAGATCTGTTTGTTTTGCAGTTAAAGGGTAAGGGGGCCCTTTTTGGAAAATTTTGCTTTAATTTACGTGTTTAACTCTGGCTTATCTTGTTATGTATGGCCGGAACATAAGCTGTCCCCATATTTAAATGTCAGTGCACAAGTACATTTCAGAACTAAATAAAACTTTTTTTGTTATTGAGTATCCATCATTTAAATCACTTCACTGATTTCTTTTATTTCTGTGCATAATCAGAACTTGTTAATAAAAGTTTAAAACAATTCTGAGTCTGGTTAGAATCTGGGGCTTTCTATTTTCATAGGCAGCTGTAAGTTTATTTTATGCATAGTCTTGTATATGATATTGCTAAATAAAATGAAAGTGAACAAAAGTTGCAGTTCAAACATTGATAGTTTGTTGACTTCTGTTAAATAGGTATGCATAAGATGACCCCACCAATTAAAGATCTACTGCCTAGACTCACGCCCATCTTAAAGAATAGGCATGAAAAAGTACAAGAGAATT
>NW_003852495.1:4301414-4304505 GCF_000181295.1 Otolemur garnettii | reverse complement strand
ATTTGCTTTGAGCTTTTAGAGCTCTTAAAAGCTCACAAAAAAGCTATTCGCAGAGCAACAGTCAACACATTTGGTTATATCGCAAAGGCCATTGGGTGAGTATTATTTACTTTCATTTTTAAAAAATTACTTGTTAATAAGCCTGTTGTGGTGTTGAAAAATACTTTTATGTAGAAATCTCTTGAGACATGGTTTGGGTGATACAGTTAAGAAAGCACTACATTTAACCAACCACAGACCTTCTAATATGTGGAATGTTTTCTTAAATTTTTCAATGAATTAAAGTAGGTTAGAGGTTTGAACTTTCCTTTAATTGCATTTTAGACATTTTCAGGGAGGGACACAATAACCATTTTCAGAATAATTTCAGATTTTTGTTTGCCTTTTTTTAGTGTATTGCTTAAAATACTAAGAAAGATTCTTCATCTCAGAGTCACCTTCACTCAAGTCTCATGTTAATGCTTTATGTGTTGTTTGTTTGTGTTTTGGGGGGGAAGGGACAAAGTCTCACTCTCTTGTCACCCTGGGTAGAGGGCAGTGGCATTGTCATAGCTCACAGCAACCTCAGACTCCTGGAATCAGGTGATTCTCCTGCCGCAGGTGTTTTAGTTGTATTTTCTTCTATTTTTCCCCCCCTTTTTAGTAGCACCTGGGTCTTGCTTTTTGCTCAGCCTGATCTGAGACTCCTCTGAGTTCAAGCAGTCTACCCACTTCAGTCTTCCAGAGTGTTATGATTACAGGCATGAGCTACCACACCAGGCCACCTTATGTGGTTTTTAAATGTTATTCTAACCTGGCGCAGGAGCTTATTATGCCTGTGATTCCAGTACTTGGGAGGCCAAGGAATTGGAGATCAGCTGGATAACCCAGTAAGATTCTAATATCTGGGCATGGAGGCACATGCCTATAGTCTTATCTACTGGGGAGGCTGAGGTGGGAGGAGCTCTTGAGCCCAGGGGTTCAAGGCTGCAGTAAATAGTCACTACAGAAAGTGAGACACTATACATGTAGAAGTTGGCTTATTAGGTAAGAAAATACTTTCAAGATAAATATAACAAAGTAGAATTATCAGAGCACTGCCACCTGGCCAAAAAATGGCATTACACCATTTCTCTCTTTTTTGGGTAGCAATAATGTTTCAGTGGTGATGAAGTCAAAAAATTTGCAATGAATGCCTATTGTGCACACTTTCTAGTCCCAGCATCTGTCTAAACTGTGCAATGAAAATAATTTTATGGTTGGGGGTCACCACAACATGAGGAACTGTATTAAAAGGTTGTAGCATTAGGAAGGTTGAGAACCACTGCTGTGAACTTAGAGACAACAGTTTGGGTTATTTCTTCTCACCATAGGTTGCTTATTTCTAGTTCCTTTTTTATTTTTTGCAGTTTTTGGAAGAGGCTGGGTTTGAACCCACCACCTTCGGCATATGGGGCCGGCACCATACTCCGTTGTGTCACAGGCACTGCCTAGTAATTTTTTTTTTTTTTTGGTAGAGATAGAGTCTCACTTTATTGCCCTCCGTAGAGTACCACAGCATCACACAGCTCACAGCAACCTCCAACTCCTGGGCTTAGGAGAGATTCTCTTGCCTCAGCCTCCCAAGTAGCTGGGACTACAGGCGCTCACCACAATGCCCGGCTAATTTTTTGTTGCAGTTGGCCAGGGCCAGGTTTGAATCCGCCACCCCTCAGTATGTGGGGCCCTACCCACTGAGCCACAGGTGCCACCCTCTAGTTTCTTTTTTGACAACTCCAAGAATTACTGAAACATTTCATTAAATTTCAGAAATTTTTTTTTTGAGACAGAGTCTCACTGTGTCACCCTGGGTAGAGTGGTGTGGTATCACAGCTCACAGCAACCGCCAACTCCTGGGCTTAAATAATTCTCTTGCCTCAGCCTCTGGGATTATAGGCACCCGCCACAACGCCCGGCTATGTTTTGGTTGTAGTTGTTGTCACTGTTGTTTGGATTCAAACCCTCTAGCTCTGGTGTATGTGGCTGGTGCCCTAGCTGCTAAGCTATAGGTGCCAAGCCAGTATTTCAGAAAATTTCAGAAAGACAAAGTATTTCCGAAAAATTAGAGGCTGAAAATTACATTTCAAAGTGAATTTATCTGGATTAGATTTTGTAAAAACTTTTTATAGTTTCTTTGAAGTTCTTAAATAGAAATAACTAATGCCAGTGACTTGAAAGTATGACATTTTATCACTGAGGTCCTTTATAAAATTCTATTCTTACATGTTCTTTTCCCTCCAAAAACATTTGATTTGTAATTACAACAGTTTGCTGACATGTTTGATATTTTGTTTCTTCAGCCCTCATGATGTATTGGCTACACTTTTAAACAACCTCAAAGTTCAGGAAAGACAGAACAGAGTTTGTACCACTGTAGCAATAGCTATTGTTGCAGAAATGTGTTCACCTTTCACAGTACTCCCTGCTTTAATGAATGAGTACAGAGTTCCTGAACTGAATGTTCAAAATGGAGTGTTAAAGTCACTTTCCTTCTTGTTTGAGTATATTGGTGAAATGGGAAAGGACTACATTTATGCTGTAACACCTTTACTTGAAGATGCTTTAATGGACAGGTGAGTGACTTGAACTAAATGCAAGAAAATAATTATAATCCTTCATTTTAGAACTTATTAGAATAATTATTAGATGATTTATTTGTTGTCATGTAGGTAAAGAAGAAATACCTGGATTCTTATGACACCGTAAATATAACTTAGTACCTCAACATGTGTGCTATAGTGGTTCCCAAAATTTTCCTTAAAAGCCTGGCCACCTGGTGCTCAATGAAGTAGGGCAAATCACCCTGGCTCCATAGTCCTCAATGACAGGAACCTATGCATCATAGTATAGTTGTTAATGTTTGTGACCTACAGTTAGACATGATGTCCTATGTACTAGTAAGTTGAGGTAGTAACGCCATCAAAAATCACTAAATGAGAAGAACCAATAACTTTAATTGGAAAATTTATTATTGGGGGATACTGTTTCCACTATTATGATAATTAAGTCAGACATTGCAATAAATAAAAGAATGTAAGTATGAGGTTTTTTTCTTATGCCTTTTTTTTTTTTT
>NW_003852495.1:4290693-4300234 GCF_000181295.1 Otolemur garnettii | reverse complement strand
AGGGTCTGTTTCACCCAGCCCGGAAAGTCAGAGATGTATACTGGAAGATTTACAATTCCATCTACATTGGTTCCCAGGACGCTCTCATAGCACATTACCCAAGAATCTACAATGATGATAAGAACACCTATATTCGTTACGAACTTGACTATATCTTATAACTTTATTGTTTATTTTGTGTTTAATGCACAGCTATTCACACTTAAACTTGCTTTTATTTGGTGATGTAAACTTTTAAACATTGCAGATCAGTATAGAACTGGTCATAGAGGAAGAGCTAGAAATCCAGTAGCATGATTTTTAAATAACCTGTCTTTGTTTTTGATGTTAAACAGTAAATGCCAGTAGTGACCAAGAACACAGTGATTACACACAGTATACTGGAGGGATTTCATTTTTAATTCATCTTTATGAAGATTTAGAATTCATTCCTTGTGTTTAAAGGGAATGTTTAATTGAGAAATAAACATTTGTGTACAAAATGCTAATTTGTGTGTGTTTTTTGAATATGACTTGTAAAATGCGGAAGTTTGATAAAAGTATTGGTTTGTGTGGAATAAGTGGCTAAATTTTATTTTCTGTCACTTGGTTTATAGAAAGTAGCAGAATACAAACTATATACAATGATGACATCTTTGTCAAAATTCCATTGTTCTGTTGATGACAGTGAGAAGAATAGCTTTGGGGGTGTTCCCCTCAAACTAGCACAACCATTCCATAGAAAAATAGCACCTTTACTGAACTGTCTTGAATAATAATATTTTGTACTTACATAGCGCCTTTCATCTCTTGATTTCTCAAAATGCTTTCTGAACACGTTTCAAGGATATGACCTAAGTCGTCTCCAACTCTTGACAGGTTTCCTGTCTTTAGAAAATGGGGAAGATAACTCCAAAACTGCCTTCTGTCTGTTTAGAGTGAGGCTACCTAAGTAATGAGCTTTTTGCCATGTTATAGGCCACTAAACAATGTATTCAGTCAGTAACCTTTTGAGCATGTACTTTATGTTGGCCACTGTGCTGAGATGCAGGGGGCGGATACTTGTCTTTCACCCTTAAATGCAGTATAACAGAAAGGGGAGAGATGTGCTGTGATAATACACAGTGGCAGCTAAAATGTTTAGGCTCGCTTTGCTTTATTTTCGGGAATTAGATACTAAGGTTATCTAAATGACCAGCACAAACTGAAATGCCATTTAGTTCTAGAGGAACTAAGCATTAGGCAGCACTATGCTATTTTTTGGCAAATGTTTTAAGATTATTTTCAGCCTTTAATGTTTTATTTTATGGCCCCAAATTTCTCATGCTATTTTTACTCTTTTATCTACCTATGTTGGTATTTCTGTGAACTCTAAAAGGAAAAAAGAAAGTTCTACAAGCAGTATTAGCATATGGTGACCCTGCTACTGTAAAACTGTTCTGTGGGATTAGGATATTTGTGCCTCATTACTGTTAACATTTGGGGGTTTCTACTTTGGAAGCTTAGATGAAAAAGAGCTTGTAATTGGATGATTTTTAACAAATTAATACTAATCATAAACTGATTTTTCCAAGCAGATTTTGTAGTGCCTTATTATTTCCTATGTGACATAACTTTCTGAAAATATGTCACTCTGTGGTAAAACACTAAGGCCAAAACCATCTTTCTGTTCTTAGAAGTTTTCTAGCAGTACCTCACATGCAACTTTAAATCTTGCTGTTCTCTATAGTTGATCTCAAATGACCTTTAGTAATTACTAATAATGGAATACATCAGATGTCAAAGCAAAAACTTAATTATGTTTTATATTCAAGTACTTAAGTAGCTTCAGTTTGCTTAGCCCCTGGCTGTTTGTGGAAAAAGCGCCTTTCAGTAGCAGTATGGAGCAAAGGAGGCTACTCCACCTTAAGTGACTTACTGGTGCAAATGACTTGAGGATAAAGAGGAGGGGAATACTGAAAGTTATGACCTACAAAATTGGGACCAAATAGAGGCTCACAGATGTTTGGATTATTTTATGTGTTTATTAAATAAGGAAAGCATTTTGTGATGTGTGAAAGACGCTATGTGAAGTTAATCTTCTCAAAGACCTTTCCTCTGGTATTTCTTAAAGCCAAACGTAAAGCAAGAAGAAATTGATGTACTTGTGGGGACAAAGGGTGGGTTTTTCTGTGGGCTTTTGTTGGTTTTTCTGTGGGCCATTGTCCCCTAATGGAATTGATCTCTTTGGCTGTTTGATTTTTTTCATATTGTATTTTTAAAATTTGTTGTACGGTGCCCTGTGAGCATCAAGAACCACCAGATGAATAAAACTTACTATATCTAAAGTCTTAGTAGACCAATTTTTAATCTTAGTTGACTCTGTATTTATCACGCTACACTGTGTTGTGGTTGTGCCATTCTAATACTATTGAACTCTTTGGGTTTTCCAAACAAGGGAACTTAATATTGAAAACCAGAGAACTTTTCTTCATTAAATAAGAAGCTTAAAAAAACAATCGCAGTCATGTAAGTTCACTTGTTTGGCACTTTGGTTTCTAGTGGCTCTTAAATCCCATACAGTTAAAAGAAGCAAAAACTGCAGCTCCTCAGAGTTTTTCAACCGGTTAGCATCGTTGACCTTTTGAATCAGATAAGTTACTGAGGGTGATGTACCTACCACCTCTGTATTGTAGGATGTGCAGCCTCATCCCTGACCTTTGTCCACTGCACCAGTGGCGTATTCCCACCCCAGTTGTGACAACCAAAAAGGCCTCCAGACATTGTCTTGTGTCTCTTGTAGGGCAAAATCTTAAGTTGAGAACCACTGACATAGCCTCAAGACTGTTGTTTAGAAGGGAATCACATGTCTAATAACTAAAGCATGTCGTAGAAAGTTTTTAATTTTAGGCAGTAGTTTCTTAGAAAGTAACCAGAAATACTGTTTAGCAAATAACAAATCTACTTTGAATAAATCTCCATATAAATCCTGGGGAAAGCGAGCTGTGAAAGTGTGTAAGATGTCCCTTTCTGGTTCTCATAACATGGTGTGACACAGTTGGAGTCAGGTGCCCTGCTAGAGCAGAAGCACCAGAGGAGACTGGATGCTACCCTCGGAATGAGCTACCCTGTGAGCTGGCTGGCAATAGAGGTGGGTCGTAAGATATAGTGGGAGTGCAGGTGTGGCAGGGCCCAGAGACCCTTGTCTCCCCATCTAAGGGATTTGGAGAGGGAACCATAGATAATTTGACTAGGTAGAGCATTCAGCTTTATCAGGCAATTGAGACTGATAGGAGGGAGACAGTGACATCTCTAGGGTTTGTGCTGGAAAGACCAAGTTTTAAAATTCGTTCTTAATACTTTTTGTGGATTCTAAATAAATATTTTTTATAAAAGGACGTACTTGGACATTGTGTTGGCTACTTAACGTTTTTAATAGCCTAATAGTAAATGCTTTGGAAGGAAATTTTTAACAAAAAGTAAGCTGAGAGAGTTTGAGGGGCAGGATTTAATTCAGGAATCGTTATCCTAACAGGGCTTTGTGCTGGGAAAAAAACCTGGCCCTAACTAAACAAATGTAAGACTGAGAAAAGTTGAAAGAATAGTATAAGGAGCACCCATATACCATCCATCTAAATTCAGCAAGTAAAATTTTGCTACATGTTTTCATTTTATTTCTTTTTTTTGTTTGTTTTTATTTATTGCTTTTTGAGACGTAGTCTCAGTATGTCGCCCTTGGCGTCACAGCTCACAGCGACCTGACTCTTGGGCTTAAGCAATTCTCTTGCCTCACCCTCCTGAGTAGCTGGGACTACAGGAACCCACCACAACACCTGGCTATTTTTTTGTTGCAGTTGTCATCGTTTAGCAGACCTGGGCCGGGCTCGAACCTGCCAGCCTTGGTGTATGTGACCGGTGCCCTACTCACTGAGCTATGGGTGCCGAGCCTGCTACATGTATTTAAATACTATAAATTCACAAGGGTTTCCAATAAGAACAGGACTGGAGAAAATACAAGGTGTACTAAAGGTTGCCATACATACATATATATGGAAAATGGCAAATTGTAGCTAAATGTACCTTTACTTACAAAATATTCATTACGAAATTTTGCTAAATATTTCTGTCCATGTTGGTATATAAATACAAAAATATTAAACATGTAAAAATATATGATGGATTTGTTAATTTTTCCTATTTATGGCGATCTTTGGGACACTGTAGAGAAGGAGGCTGATGAGTTTAAAGCAGGTGACTGCTTGAATGAATGATGAGGTGGAGCGGGGATGAAAGTCACATGCATCTGGCAAGATTTCTTTGGTCAGGAAAAGCAACATCTTTCCGGAGTCCACAAGGAAAGAGATAGGAAATAGGGTGAGATGTAGGTATGAAAAGTTTATCCATGGCATATCAAAGGTAAAAATGATTTTATTGGTACTTTAGGAACAAGGAGACAAGTGAGGAAAATCAGACTTCTGCAAAAAATGCATACAAAAAGAACAAATCCTGGTATAGTTTACTACTGATATCTTTGTGAGATGTATAATGTGTACCTGGTAAAGTTTAATACTTGGTGTGTGCTCTGTATGGTTTTGATCACAGACACAATATAATGTATCCATTTGGGAAGAAAATTACTGAGTACCAAGCTGATCACCAAGGAGTGTTTGTATGTTACATGTCTACATCATTAGGTTAAGTGTGGTCTGGAATTTTTTTTTTAGCAACACATATTCTTAGGCTGCACCTCAGACATAATGAGAAGCTACATTTTAACAAGATCCCCAGGGGATTCAATGTTCATTAAAGTTTGAGAAACACTGATCTAGGACACCATTTTATTCCCAGTGCCGAAATGGTACAGTAATAAAAGGGACAGAAGTATCTCTTTGGGTGTGGAAGCAAGTGGGCCTGCAGCCACAGCAAAAAGGTAGAATACCTCCAGGAAGGTACTTTGCTAAAACCTGGCTGAAGGAAAAGGGAGGGAACAAGGAGATTTTTTTTTTTTATAAAATCAATTGCTTTTTCCAATAAAGCAGATTAATGTAGTTAATAAATCCTACAATGTCCACATTGTTTCTCTTGCTGCTGCCTAGCTGACATTGGTTGTTGGGGAACCTCGGATGGGAAGAGACAGAGGCTCACTCTTGCTGTTGGTATGAGCTGGCCTGAGGGAATCAGCCTGTTGGGAATCCGCACTGCCCTCTGCTGTGCCCTGAGGGAAAAGTAGAACAGGGAGTCCACAAAGCATAAACTTCACAGTTGGCCCTGGAATTAGTCCTGGATTTACAACCTGGACATGCCACTTACTGGTTGTGTGACCTTTCTGTGCTTCAGCTTACTAATTTGTAGAATGGGAATAATATGACACGTGTAAGTGCTGGTGCACGTGAAGATTAACTGGAATAATTACATATGGCAAAGTGCTCAAGCGTAGTGCTTAAGACATTTAACAGCCGGTGCTGTTGGTATAGTGTATTATTTTTATTACCATGAGGGAAGAGACCTCTTTTTGTCATTGCTGACAATTAGACAGGATAGAGATTGGTAGGTGGCTTGAGAGAGTGCTTTGGAAGCAACTTACTTTTTTTTTTTTTTGAGACAGAGTTTCACTTTGGAGATGAGGTCTCACTCTGGCTCAGGCTGGTCTTAAACCTGCAAATTCAGGCAATCCACCCACCTCAGCCTCCTAGAGTGCTAGGCTTATAGGCATGAGCAACCGCGCCTGGCTATTGGAAGCAACTTTTGAGGAAATAAGAGAAAACTCACCAGGGACATTTATAATTGCCTGGGGGTCCCCAGGGATTGCAGGGTATCCTGTAGTATTGCTCAACAGCCCAGTAGCTGGAGGAGCTATGTGGTTGGATTGATGTGTAGTGCAGCAGAAGAGAGAATTAAGGCTTGGGGTGAGTGCATTTGAAGGCTGGAAGGATAGATTGGCTCTTCAAACCTTCAGATCATTTTAGATGGCACTGGTGTCACTCAGCGGTTTGAAGCACCTGAGAATCACACTTCTCAAACTTTATTTCTCCAGGGAAAGTGACATCATTCTGTCTCAAATGCTTAACAAACAAGATGGAGTAGTCATGAACAAACGAGCTACTTGGCTTTTGAGTTTGTGAAATCAGAACTTCAGAGGAGTTTGAGAGATGTATTCTCAAGGGTGTAAACAGAATGTTTACAACCTAAGTCATAAGGACTTCATTCATTTGTCTGGCTATTTACTAAGTGCCAGCTACCTACAAGACACTTGCCAGCTGTAGTAGTTATAGCTGAAAATACCTGTCCCTGAAAGATAGTAGAGAAAATACACAGTTAACAGTAATGGGGAAGAAAATACCAAAGCTAAGCTGCAAGTCAACTTCTCAGTGAATTCGGAGGACAGCTTCCTTCATGCGAGAGAGGGAGAAGAAAAAGTGGGACTAAGAAGGAGCTTGAGCTCTGTCTGCAGAGTCTGGAGGTAAAGCCACGTGCTCTCTATGCACATCCGTTTTGCACCTCCTAAAATGCTCTCCATTCTCTGTCCCCATTTCTCATTCTGTTCTTTAACTTCCTGGTATCACGAAGATGGGCCCAGCTGCCTACGGCACTGATTTCCACCTCTTCCTAAGGGCTCAGGGTTAACAGTGGGACAGGGAAAGAACTGGCCATTGAGTCTAAGGACATCTGCTTACCCAAGTGAACAGTGGACTTTAACCCAAGGCCACATGACACAGTAAGTTTTTAACAGCAGAGAAGTCTTCCCAGTCCTCTGTGTATCACAACAGTTCACCACACCCTTCAGACTATTGTCAGTCTCAGAAATACAGGTACTACCTAAGATTACAAGTTTTTTCAGTATAGCATGTTGATTTAACTCAAAAGGGCAGTCAACGTATCCAATCTCAATCCATTTATATCACAATTCAGGCATAACAAAAAATGACTTTATTATTCATCAGTTATATTTGTATGTGTCCTAATAGAAAAAATACCTGAAAAGCTTGACTGTACATGTTATGAAATTCAATTTATATATACTGTGGCTGTAATTTTGTGTGCATATGTTGCAATCAAATAATAAAGGAAAAATCTCTCTCACAAACACAAAAGCAGGAGTTTGAGGAAGAAGGTGTGCTTTGGGGGGAGAAGTTAGTCTTGCATATAAGGCATTGAAAGGGAAGATGAAAAGCCTTGGCAAAGTAGTGAAAGTGAGAGATTTGGATTGTGTCTAAGAAACACAACCTGGAGGGTTGGAGGATGGCCCATCTGTTGAGAAATAGTGGAAGATCAGATGTAGCTCCAAGAAATGGGGGCCATTACCCGCAATGTCTGTTCAAATCTGAACCTCCAGCACCAAGTGTAGTACATTCCAGTTATTTATTTATTAGACAAATGAATGGGTAAGATGTACTTTGGATTTAGATTATGGAAATCCTCTAAAGGCCATGCTTTATTTTGTAGGCAATCAATCCACTGACTATTTAGCATTCATTTATTTCACAAATCTTTATCAACAGTTTTAAAGTAGGGAAATTGCATGAGTTGAATCGTGCTTGCATGCAGGACGATCAATATCCCTAGTTCATTTCCTTGATCAGATTGTCGATTTATATAGTTTATCCAGCAAATGTTCTCAGAGCAAAGGAAGAGGGGAAACAATGTAGACACACACCTATAGGATTTATTAACTATATTAACCTGCTTTATTGGAAAAAGCAATTGATTTTATACAAAAAAAAATTCTCCTTGTTCCCTCCCTTTTGCTTTCAGCCAGGTTTCAGCAAAGTACCTTCCTGGAGGTATCTACCTCTGCTGTGGCTGCAGGCCCACTTGCTTCCACACCCAAAGGGACACTTCTGTCTCTTTTATTACTGTGTCCACTGGGGGCAAGAAAGTGAGACTCTGTCTCAAAAAAAAAATTAATTAAGCAATATGTGTTACATTTGATTAGTGCATTATAATTTCCAAATGCTTAGCATCTATGCTCATTTCCATTGAAATTAGGTTTTTGACCCTGTTGTTCTAAACTAATGAGAAACACATCAATTTTTTTTTTTTTTTTGAGTCATGTCATTTTCTTACCAAAATCCTTCAGGTGTGATAAAGTCAAAGAAGTTACCAAAAGGATGGAAAACCTTATTATAGAGTTTAGAAATAAATGAATGTTTAATGTTTGGTTGAGAACAACCTAAAAAGAAAGAAAAAAGAATAATGGGAAACATTTGCTGAAAGACTATTCAGAGGGAAAACTTATGTCTCATTGGTAGAGGAGGCACTAAATGGAAATGAGATAAATAATGGAAAACTGTATATGATTAATGTCTTGGTGCAAGTGTATCCTGACAAATACAAAACTTTTTGTTGTCACTTAGCTGCTTTCATGTGATGAAACAACATGTCTGGCACCTTGGGGAAATATTTTCATGAGCTGTAAATTTGAAATACATATTTCTTGTTGGTTGAGTTTTCAAATCCTATAGATGATTGCTGTTTTTTGTTCCCTTTGGTGTTTCTTTCCATTGTCTTGTGAACAGTAGCTCTGATTATGTACAAATCCTGATAGGGAGCTGTTTAATAGCTCCCTTTCCCTTCAGGTTTTGAGATTGTGTTCTCAGATCACAAAATATTTGGACTCTCGTGGATTAAATAGAATGCATGCAGGACACAGGGCAACTGCTAGCATCTTAACGGGATTTTCCGCTAGGTTGGTGCTCTCAGGGATCCCTTTGCTCTCTTTTGTCTTGACCTCTCACCTGGCAACACTCTGAGGTAATGAGAGGGTTAGTGGCTCAGGCCCATGGCTGCTCAGAGTGCCACAGTGCCAGTAGGGGGAGGGCACCTGGGCTGCTCAGAGTAGGCATGCCACATAGTTCTGTCTCTTGCTGTTGCCTGAACTTGCCTCCCTCTTCCAGGCGGCCCAGCCCTGGAAAATACAGTTGCCACTATCCAGAAAAGCCCTGTGTCTTCTTTCCACCTGCCTGGCTCCTGCTAGTTCTTTGAGAACAGGCTCCTTTGACTTTCTCTGGAACCCATTGGCTAAGATGCTCCATCACTCTGTTCCTCCAGCACCTGGTACCCATGCACTTCTCATGAGTTGTTTGTTCACTTGTGTGCCTTCTCTGATGGTCTGTGAAAAAGAGGGTGTGGATAGGACCACCACTTATCCTCACCTTCCTAGCCTCTGTCTGCTGTTCAGTGTATGTGTGCCAAAGGGATCAGTGAGAGGCAGCTGCCCCCAAATTATTAATATTTCAGGAGGGTTATTACTGCTGGGAGTTGGGAAAGGACTTTCAAGCAGCAAGGAAGGAGGTGTATGTTTAATCAAACAATTATTTGGTTTTCATGTGCAAAGTGTGAGCATATTTTATTTCATTATCTGATTGAGGAAATCATAAACTTTCTTTTTGCATAGTTATGAATCAACTTTACTTCACTATAAGTAGGTTGCATACAATTACATCAATTGGTTTTATACACTCTAGAAGTGATCAAGACAAAGTTTAGCATAGAAAAGCTGTAAGAAATAGGTTCCTGGCTCAGCACCTGTGGCTCAAGTGGCTAAGGCACCAGCCATATACACCTAAGGTGGCGGGTTCGAATC
>NW_003852495.1:4286347-4290416 GCF_000181295.1 Otolemur garnettii | reverse complement strand
TTCAAAAAAAAGAGTATGAAGAAAACTAAACTTGAGAACTCCCCCTTAATCAAAGAAATATGCAATTTTTACAGACAAATACATTCACAAGTTGTCTTAAAAACTGAGGGTATTCTATATCTGTAATTATGACTTAAATCAAGTATTCATGACCATTACTTGGCTAATTAAGAATCATTCAAACAAAGTTAAATCAAGTATTCATGGTCATTATTAGGCTAACAAACTAAGAATCATTCAAAGAGTATAAAATCAAGTATTCATGGTCATTACTAGGATAATAAACTAAGAATCACTCAAACAAAGCTAAGGTACAACAGGTGTGAAAATCCTGAACACCTGAACTTTCCATTCTTCAAGAATACAAGAATTTGTGGGCATATTCAATGAACTCAATGACTAATCCAACTACTGGCCACACTCCTGGTCTCAACAAGGAAATGTCTTTTCCGCCTACTGTCCTCGCCAAATCTAAAAGTCCTCCTCCATGATCTTGTTTGCTTGTTGTTGAACTGAACTTTGCTTCTTTCAGAAAGTGACTCTTCCATCAAGGGGACCGCTTTTCCCATGTATTTATTCTTGTAAAAGTCACATTCCTCTTGCTACTTCCTTTTTTGGGTAGGCTGCTCTTGCAAGTTACAGCTTAGGGTAGTTTAAGTCCAACTTCATAAATACATTTGATTTCACAGATGAATGTGGTTCTGGTGGCTGTTGTTGGTTAGAAGTAAATCCTCGCACTTAACAAGCCTATCTTACTAGATATGCCAAACCAGTTCTTACTCTAGCAACACCTGCAAAAGCCAGCGGCACGTTTCTGACGCTGCTTTCCAGGTCTTCCAGGTGGAAGAACTCCACAAAGCCATCCCTGCCTTGTTGTTTGACTAGCTAGTCCTGTTTTGTCCTCACAAGGACATCTGCGATATTTTCTGCTATCGGTTGGATGTAACTTTCTTAGTTTATGGCCTTCAGGTGCTTGGCCACAAAGCCATCAAAAGAAATTAGGGTCACAATCCTGCCCCAGTTTGTTGCCGTAACTGAAAACATGGATAGGGTGACCAGACGTCCCTGCTTTTTAATAATTTGTCCGACGTCCCACGGCGTTTTAAAAAAGTCTCGATTTCTGGAAAGAATGCACGAATGGGCGGGAGAACAGGAAGGGAATATATGGTTTTTGGCTGCCATGTGGCTATTTTGCCAGAATATGAGTTTTATGTTATTTTTGTTAATTTTATAATGTTAAACAAATAATTGTTGAGAAGTGCTTATGGAGAACTGCTTATCAAAGTTTGCATTGCTGTCAGGCCCTGCCCCATCATCTGCCCCGCCCCCCCCACTCACTGGCCATGTTGTCCCGCTTTACAAATGTTAAAATCTGGTCACCCTAAACATGGACCATCACTAGAGACAAAGATCTGACATCCTCTCCGGTTTTGATGTCCAGTTTGCAAAGCATGCCTCAGAAGGCCGTCTCATGGTTGGACTGCACCTCGTCCCCCACGCGGCACAAGGTCTCCAGCGCCTTCCTGCTGGTGCCACCTGCCCTGCTCATTGCCGGGCTCCTGCTCCCAAAGGTACTGAGACATGATCTCCAGTGACTGCCAGTATAACTCATCCTCCTCCTCTGCTGGGGGAGGTGTGGAAGGACGTGACCCATCGGTGCTGGAGCCGTTACCAGCCTCGCTAACAAACTCCAGCAAAGGCAGGACCTCCAGCTGCTTCCTGAGAGGCTCCAGCTCCTACACGGCCATCTCACCTTCTGGCGACTTGATGGCATCAGCAGCATGGGCTTCCATCTCATTTGGTAGCGATGTGCGGTGGGTAGGGTCTGCGTGAAGAACAGCAGCCTCGTAAGGTTGTAGTGACGTCAGGGACCACGGTACTGGAAATCATATAAACTTAAGGTGACCAGACTTCCTGCTTTTGGCGGGACAGTCCCGATTTTTAACAATTTGTCCCGTGTCCCATGGCATTTTTAAAAAGTCCCAATTTTTGGAAAGAATGCAGGACAAGCTAGGGAATGGAGCGACAAGAGAAGGTTTTTGGTTGCTGAAAAGGTTAATGTAACTCCATTTGGGAAAGAAGAGGTTAATGTAACTTTATTTGAAAATGAAAAGGCTAATGTAAACTCCCTATTCCCCTCCTGGGCAAGGTCACCAAGGTGGAATGGTATCAGAAGGAGACTGGCTCCCTCCCTCACTTTTAGGCAAGGACAGTTAGCTCAAAAGGAGCCAAACTGTCTGGAACAAACAAGTAGCCCCCCTCTCTAGAGAGTCCCTAACCATAAACAGCTCAGCCAATAGCAGCCCAGTCTGACAAAATACCCGATGAAATTCCTCTATTTGCTTTAAAAACTTCAGCTCACTTCACTAGGGGGTCGCCCTTCCTCCAGCCACGCGGAAGGGAAGAGTGGCCCAGGCATATATTTGCAAAATAAAGCACTTTTTGTCTTTACATGTGTGTGGTGGTCTCCTAGCAGCAATTCTGGTCCAAACACTGCTATGTTATATTATTTTTGTTAATTTTATAATGTTAAACTTTAATAATAACCAATAATTGTTGAGAACTGATATCAAGAACTGCTTATCAAAGTTCCCATTGTTGATCAGTTGTTAGAATTTGACCACCATTGTTTGGACTTAATGAACAATGGCATTTTCTGGCATTGGCAAACACGAAAACATTTTATAACTGTCTCTCAGACGATACACATCGTACTAGTGTGCTAGTGCTAGTTAAACAAGTGATGGCAACAAATCAGCTATTCAGATAATTTGGGTCAGTAATTAATTTATTTATTTCATGAATTTAGCAGACAGTACTCGTATTATTTATATTTTATAGTCACGACAAAAAGTCTAGCACCGGCCTTGAAAGTGACACTTACAACTTACAAGGTATCATTATTAAAAAAATATATTGATAAGGAAAAGGTTAAATCTTGAGTATCAGCAAAAATCACAATAGAGAACAAATGGTTAGAAATATTTCATCATTTTGAAATGAACCATGTTCCATACAATAATGCACTAAAAATTGTGGGATACACAATGTCCTTACCAGGAACTAATGCTGCAACTGAACATGTTTTTTCTATGGTAAATAAAGTGTGGACATCAGAAAAATCACAATTAAGTGTTGAGACTTTGAAAGCCATTTTTATGTGTAAAATATAATTTTAAAAATTCTTGTGAAAAATTTCATAACCTTTTAAACAGTGACAGCAATCTACTAAAAAAAGTTCACTCAAATGAGAAATATGCCAAAGAATAAAATAATACTATACATATTTTTTTTTTTTGGCCAGGGCTGGGTTTGAACCTGCCACCTTCGGCATATGGGGCTGGCACCCTACTCCTTTGAGCCACAAGTGCCGCCCTATACATAATTTTTTAAAAATGTATTGTATTTGTAAATTGTACTTATATTGAAATTAAAAATATATATATTATAATACTATTTTTGCATTCTATGAAAATTTTTGTTGCTCCATATAGACCAAATTTTCAATTAAGAACCTCCCCCCCCCTCAGTCAATGGTGTCCTGCTTTACCAATGTTAAAATCTGGTCACCTTATATAAACTACTGTTCTGTGAAAACCTTTGTTCAAAATATTCCATATTCTGTAATATTCTTAGCTTCTGACAGGGGGCAGCAGAGCACAGGAAAACAAAGTCTGGCTGCTTTTTTTTTTTGGTGTCTTGCAAACCTCTGGAGCCAGACTTCGACAAATCTTACTGTTCAGTAAAGACTTTAAGATAAAGGCTAGCTTTTTATTAATTTAACATTGTTTGAAGGCACTATAAATGACCTGCAACTTTTATAAAGGAAAAAAAAAGACTTAAAGAATAATATAAATAACCATCTCTCTTATTTTATTACAAAGTTTTTAAAAGACGGGTACTTATTTTTTTCAGAAATGTATAAAATGATGTTAAGGCATGAAATATTTCCAGCAGGCTCAGCACCTGTGGCTCAAGTGGCTAAGGCACTAGCCACATACACGCAAGGTGGCGGGTTAGAATCCAGCCTGGGCCCGCCAAACAACAATGATGGCTGCAACCAAAAAAT
>NW_003852495.1:4281789-4284220 GCF_000181295.1 Otolemur garnettii | reverse complement strand
CTCAAGCAAATCACCTGCCTCAGCCTCCCAAGTAGCTGGGACCACAGGCGCCCGCCACAATGCCTGGCTATTTTTTGGTTGCAGCCATGGTGGTTGTTGTCGGGCCCGGGCTGGATTCGAACCTGCCACCTTGGGTATATGTGGCTGGCGTTTTAGCCACTTGAGCCATAGGCACCGAGCCCACCCAGCTATTTTTGGACATGAGGTCTTGCTTTGGCTCAGGCTGGTCTCAAACTCATGAGCTCAGGCAATCCACCCACCTTGGCCTCCCAGAGTGCTAGGATTATAGGAGTGAGCCACCATGCCTGGCCTTAGAAGTAGATTTTAAAAGTGACTTCTTGGCAATTAGTAAGAGTGCAGACATTTCTTTTCTTTTTTTATTTAATAAGAAACAGGTTCTTGCTATGTTGCCCAGGCTGGAGTGCAGTGGCTATTCACAGGAGCGATTCCACTACTGATCAGCATGGAAGTTTCGATCTGCTCTGTTTCCAATCTGGGCTGGTTCACCCCTCCTTAGGCAACCTGATGGACCCCACTCCCGGGAGGTCACCACATTGATGCTGAACTTACTGCAGACGCCTGATTGGCATAGCGTGCTACAGTCCAGAACTGTTGGACTCAAGTGATCCTCCTGTCTCAGCCTCCTAAGTAGCTGGGACTATAGGCACATGCGACTGTGTCTAGCAAGAGTGCAGACGTTTCTTTTAACAATAACTCAGAGCCTCTGACATTGAGTTCACCTGCTCAATTTATGGAGTAACTTCACATGATTCATCCTGTTTGAATGCACGTCCCAGCTATTAAGGGACAGGACAGGTATTAAGATGTCTTTTCTCACAGATGAGTTAGATGAGATTCAGAGAGAGGGCATCCTGGGCCTGTGGGTCACCTACCTTGTTAATGGCTGTACTGGCAGGAGAATCCCCTTATCCAGCCTCCCCTGAAGCATCTCCTGACATTCATTCTTCAGCAGGAGATCAAGGAAGAGCATACATATTCTGGCTTACGGTAGTGCCTACCACAGTGCAGCCTTTGCTGTGGGACATACTGCTACCATGAGATTATGCAGGTCCCAGCCACAGGAGCAGCAGAAGCCTGGAGAATATGAGGCAAGACTTTCATTAGAGGCAAATATTTCCACAGAAGGGATGAGGGCATATGGAGACATGCCCATGGGGGTGAGGATGAGGGAAATAGTCTTCAAAGGGGACAGGGTATTTGGGGCCTCTGTTCCTGGGCCGGGCTCTACGGGCTTCATTTTATTCAGTTGCCACAACAACCTTGGAAGAAAGTATCATTATGCCCATTTCTCTAATGAGACTACTGAGTCAGAGAGGGGCCAAGTAATTCCCAAGACAGCAGCTGAGCTGAAGACCTCGAGGGACACCATTCACTCTGGGGTGCAATATTCACCTGATGGGAACGAAGCCCCCAGGAATTAGGCAACGTCATACAGCTACCAGGAGGTGGAGCCCAGATTCACACCCAGATTTTCTGGCCCCACAGCCTGTGTTCTCAGCACCACTTCATACCACATCTACCAACACAAAGTTTTTCTGGAACCTGACACTGCCCAGTAAGTCCCCGATTATGTTGTGTGTCTCCACTCTAATGAGAAAGAATGTTGCATAGGTTATAGAAAAATAAACTGTGGAGTTGGGGTTGCAGATCTGGACCTGCCACTGCCTTGTGTGACGTTGGCCAGTCACTTCACCTCGTCACAGCTGTATTTTGACTGTCACGTGAGGAGGAGGAGACCCTTTTCTCAGGTTCAGGGTGATGACTCTGAGATTAATGAATGTGAAAGTGCTTCATAAGCTGTGAATGTCTGAACAAGCGTGAGGGTTAGTACAGGGCCAGGGCCCGGATGGGCCAGCAGGCAGCCATTTATTATTTGGGGCTGTACGTATGCTGAGTATTGACTTTGTATGCCTCATTTGCTTCCGTGAAAAATGTACAAGTGCTGGTGTCTTGAGTCTGTAGGCAGAGGAAGGAGCCTTTGTGTGTGCAGAGGGTGCTGCTCAGGCCCAAGGAGGAGTCCAGGAAATGAAAACCATGTGGCTCAGATTTGGGCCGTGAAGCTTCAAGCTTCCTCACAAGGAAGAAGAAAAAAACGTGCTCGATGTTCTCAGGTGATAATGATGAGAAATAGGAACCAGGCCTGTGTTCCTTGGCTTCTTACGTTTCTCTTGAGCAAATGTTTCTGTTCTTAAAGCAGCTTAACAGCAAAATCACATTTCATTTGTTTCAGTATGACAAAGTTGGGCAGAATAAGAAGTTTGGGATGCTGTAGTAAAAATGAGCTATAAAATTTAAGTAAGTCTTAAGTGAACTGGCTTCAGGGCATTTTCTGGAGTTAAAGGGAATCGTGTGAGGCTGGATCTTGCTTTTTATTTCTGTGCTTTTGAGTGAGAGCTTTCACTTCTCTATT
>NW_003852495.1:4259590-4281267 GCF_000181295.1 Otolemur garnettii | reverse complement strand
TGCATCTGAGAGAAGTCAAAAGATTCTTGATCTCAGTTTGGAAAACTGATTGAGCCCAAAAGGATCATAACAAATGTGTGTGTATGTGAGTGTGTGTGTGTGTGTGTGTGTGTGAGAGAGAGAGAGAGAGAGAGAGGGAGAACAGGAGAGCAAGGGAGACAGAGAGAGAGAGAGAGAGAGAGTGGGAGGGAGAGAGGGAGAAAGAGAGAGAATAATGGTCAGGCTTGAACAATAAGTACTTCTCACGTCAGAAGGATTGGAGCAGAGCAGACTAATATTTGTCATGTGAGCCTTTCTATACAGATTAAAAATATTCATCTGAATTAAATAGACAGCTTCTCAAACGTTTATCTTAATAGAGAGCTTTCACCCCAAGTGGTTGAGATTAGCAACAAATTCTCTTAAATCCGAATTAATAAGATGATCCCGCCTTACCGAGAAAAGGAACTGCAACAAAGAGTGAAAGTGACTTTTTTCTTAAAAATGGCCAGTGGAATTTCACATTTGAATTTTTGAGGTAATTCATTGACTCTCAGGAACTGGAACAACTTCAAAGAGCCTTTAATCTGACCCCCTTCAGATGAGTAAACTGAGACCCAGAGAGATCCAGAGTCTTGCCCGAGGCCCAGGGTGGGTGGGGACCTGGCGAGGGCAGCCCCAGCTCCAAGTCCTCCTTCCTTGCCCTGGATGAAAAGAGCAGTGGGGCTTCTTCCTGAGGGCTGGGAGGCAGCACTGGGGGCAGCTGCTCTGGGATAAAAAGATGTTGCTTTTCATAGTTCCTCATTTGAAAAGTTTGAATTTAACATCTGCTACAGAGAGAGGAAAATAAATTCCAACTGGCTTCCTTTCTCATTTTGTTTTATTTCTCATGTAAGAGTGGGGGTAGAAAACGGGGCTGGAAGTTGAAAGACAGTAACATGAGCCATGAAACACTGTGTGATCCACAATTAGAAAGTGAAATGGTTTACAGATGCCACCAAAAAAAAAAAAAAAAGAGAGAGAGAGAAAGAGAGAGACAGAGACAAAAAGAATTGGGGAAAAGGCAGTCTCAAGCCCAGGGTGCACCTCTTTACTTTCCACATCAGCCACGTAAAAGAAATCAGTGGGAATAAATAATCTCCTCACTAGAATCCTCCTCAGGTATTTATGCACTTGGCACAAGTGACAGTTGCGTATATGTAACATATGTTTTGGATTCAGAAGATTTCTGCACTATTTCATCCTAGTCCCGAGCTAATCAAAATGGACATTCTGGAGGTGTCTTCTTCATAAATGTAGAACTAGACTGGGAATTCTAAGCATAGGGAGGGGCTGGCATGTGACTAGTTGCTGCCAAAGGACTGTGACACGACAGTGACTGGCACCAAGCCAGTGAGAGCAGGTGTAACTTCACCCCTGGCTTGTTCATCTCCTCACTCCAGGCAGTCACTCCTATTCAGCCTAGCAGGATAGCCTGTGTTTAGCTATCTTTCCCAATCGGCTTAAAAAAAATCATTAAGCCAAAACTAATGTAAGAGAAGGCTCGATGATCAGGATAGATACTCTCTGAGGGTTGTCTGAAGGGATTTAACTAACATGAATGACAGTTCCCAATTACTCTTGAACATGGATAAGTATATTTTATTCATTTTTAATTCCAAGTGATGATAGATATTTTGTTTTCCTGGAATATTGATGATTCAAAAGGTCTCAGTTAAGAATGTGCTTAGCTATATACAAAAGAAATCCCACTTTATAGACTTAAACATAGAAATTTCTGTTTCTAATGTAACAAGTAGCCTAGAGGTAGGTGTTGATAGTGTTTGTTTGGTGGTTAAAGACACCTTTTAAATCTGATGATCCTGGTAAATCTCTTGTCTTCCCTCCTAATCACAGAAGTTCTGCATAATAGCCAATGTGCCCAAAATACACGGGAGGAAGCGGGGGAATAGCAGAGGTCAACTATGTCCAACGCTTTTTATCAGGACACCTATCTCCTTCTCAGACCATGTCCCCAAGCAGATTTTTGCTTATGTCTCATTGGCCAGAACTGGGTCATTTGGCCACCTCCATTTGTGAGAGAAGGTGGAAAAGCAAGGAAGGATTATCGTGATAAGTTGAGACCAACTTTGATTCACCTGAGACTGGGCACACTGCTGTTCTGAACCAAAGTGGGGTTTTGCTAACAAGGTTACTTTGCTAACAAGGTGGATCCTGAGTAATCATTAGCACACAAAGCATATCTAACATGCAGAGCTTTCTGATAGCCTTATGGTTTCTATACGACTTTGTTTGAAATGGCACTGGCATCTACCTTCTTAAAAGAAGCTTTGTTAGGACTAACTCTAGCTGTTTGCCTCTGACATGTGCAGGACTATGTTAGTTTTCTGATATGTGTATCTTTGTGAACAGCTGGAAGTAATTTTCAGCCTAAGCATTTCACATTTCACGGATGGGTGAAATTTACAATAACTTTCGAAGCTATTCTAAAGCTCATGCATCTTTGATTGGACACTTGACTAATCCCATCCATTTCATTGGTGCTGAAATATTTTAAAACTCTAAAAAGGTCCTTACTGGAGTTGTAAAAGAGATGCAAGAACAGCAGAAAGAAAAAAAATCAAGTCTTCTCTTGTCCCTTCTCAGCATATCCCCTTCACGACAGCCAAAGTGATCCCTCGGGATAAAAAGTGCTTCTGTTCTCGGTCCTCCCGTGGTGTCCTGCCCATACTGAACAAAATCTAAGGGCTTTGAGGTGGCTTTCCAGGCTCTGCATGACCTGTCCCTGTCTCTCACATCATTTTCTTCCTTTCCCTCTCACTCTGTTGTGGCCATGGTGGCTTTCTTTTTTGTCCCTCAGATAAGCCAACCCATTTCCACTTGGGGCCTTTGCCCCTGCCCTTCTCTGGCCCCCAGTGTTCTGTTCTCAGGTTTTGTGCAGCCTGCTCTCACCTTTATGCAGGTCTCTGCTCACACGTCATCTTCTGAGGGCTCTCTCCGGACCCCCTGTGAAAAGTGGAGCTCTGCCCCATCCTCCCTGTGCCTTACACGATCTACTTCCTTACTAAGGCCTTATTGTAAACTGACGATATGTCATATTTGTTGATTTACTTGTTTATTGTGTGTTCCTTACTAGAATGTGACCTCAACAAGGGGAGGCACTCTGTTTTGTTTACTTCGTTATTTTCAGTGTCTGGAACAGGTCTGGTACCAGTAGGTATGCAATAAATATTAATAAAATATTTGTTGCCTCAATGAATAAAAGTTGCAGAAAGTGGGTTCTACTATCACACATTCAGAAGACTAAGGAATGGGTCAGAGCTAGCTGGATAATTTCTTTCTTTTCCCTGGAGTATGCTGATATTTTAGTTAATGCTTAAGAATAGAACTTAATAAAAATGTTCAATTAAATCAAACAATATTATACTGAAATGTGACTGTGGTCCTTTCATGAACCATTCACTGAACAAATATTTATTAAGTGCCTCCTTTGCCTTAAGGAAATGCTAATGATTTTTCATATTTAATGTGTTACCTCTATATTAACTCCACATTAACTATTAATAAAAGGGGCCAGGAGAAAGATTGCTTGCTAAATGTTCCTGAGGACTCAGTTTTTGGCCCTGGATTATGAACATGTTTTATTGATGATATAAATGAAGCTATAAATAACAATTTGACCAATTTAGTAAATGATAAAGAACCACTCACCTCAGTAATATTATCAAATCAGAATTTTAAAATGCCTTGACCAGTCTGAAGCAATGAGATGCTCCATCAAAGAAAAGAAATCAATTGATAAGGGGGCATGGTCGAAGAGGGCACAGCAACATCTGGAAAAGATTTCAAATTGCATTCACTGTGACTTGATAGTGTGCTGTGGTCATCACTAAAATAGATGGAAATTTAGGTGAGTCAACACAATAACATTAATATACTATTAATAGATAAATATCATAATGTATATTATCAAATAAAGACAAATATTGACCTAGTGAGAAGAGATTGTATTCAAAAGCATTATTGGAAGGAGGAGAAAGAGGGGGACCATAGCAAGAGGGAGAATGTGTCCACCATAAGATCCACAACCTTCTCAAGAGTTAGGCAAAAAGAGGTTTTCTTATATAGAGAAGAATAAACAGAGAAGGAACCAGGTGCAGAGAAGCAGGGTGAACGATAGGGTAGTGGGATAGTAGATGAGAGAATATGTGACCCAGAGGCTGGCCTGTTCTCAGGAGGGTCTGAGTATTGGCTCGGCTGTAGTGGGTGGAAGTTCAGGGGCCTGGAGGATGGAGGGCAGGTGAACCAAAGTGTGGTGAGCAAGCATTTTGTTCAGATTCATCTATCTAGATGAGCAGTTTAGCCCAAAGAAAGGGCTGGCCTTATAAACAAGGGGTAGGGGTTGTATCTGTGGGTCTTATCTGTGTCCTGTGGGAAAAAATGATTCTTTTCAGTAAGTTGTTCCCCCAGCCCAAAGGGCCAGAGAGTGTCTTAGCCTCTACTGTTTTCCAGGATGGCAGGGCTCAAGTAAAATTCAACATTTGTATGAGTTATATAATGTATAATACACAAATTATAATTATATATACTTATACACACACACACACGTGTATATATATGATAAGGAACCACTTACTTCAGTGATATTCCAGAATCAGAATCTTAAAATGCCACAAAATAATGAGATATCACACCAAAGGAGAAAAACAAAATCAACTGATAAGAGAACGTATTCAAAGAGGGAAGCTGATCATATACAATAGCTAATATAACATCAGCTGCCTTTTAGTTTAAGGAAGGTGACAGCTCTTTCTTTCTTTCTTTCTTTCTTTCTTTCTTTCTATCTTTTTTTGAGTCAGTCTCACTTTGTCATTCTTGGTAGAGTGCCAGGGCATCATAGCTCATAGCAACCTCAAACTCTTGGGCTCAAGCAATCCTCTTGTCTCAGCCTCCTGAGTAGCTGGGACTACAGGCACCTGCCACTATGCCTAGCTAGTTATTCTATTTTTAGTAGAGACAGGGTCTCACTCTTACTCAGGCTGGTCTTGAACTCATGAGCTGAAGCAATCCACCCACCTTGGCCTATCAGAGTGCTAGGATTACACCGTGCCTGGCTACAGTTAACCGGTGGCCCAGAAAGACAAATATATAGCTCCTACGCTCTAATATTTCCTTTCCTTCCTTCCTTCCTTTTTCTTTCATGGGAGTCTTGGTCTATTGCCCCAGATAGATCACAGGGCATCATGATAATTCACTGTCACCTTAAACTCCTGGACTCAAGGGATCCGCCTGTCTCAGCTTCCAAAGTAGTTGAGACTACAGGGACCATGCCTAGCTAATTTTTCAAAAATTTTTTAATAGAGATGAGTTCTCACGCTTGCTCAGGCTAGTCCTGAACTCCTGACTTCAAGCGATCCTCCTACTTCTTCCTTTCTGAGTGCTAGGATTATAGGTGTGAGCCACCATGCTGGGCCCCCACTATTATTTGGCCAGCACCTGGATTTAACAAGTCAGGGCTAAGTCCAACTCCTTATGTTTTTATACTGGACCAGGTGTACTTTTATTTAGGGTCTGGTCCCTAGGGAGATCTGAATTTGCAATTCCTAATTAAAGGTACTGCAGGCTCACCCTTTGAGGAATCTGGACAGACTGGATCATATTCAGGAAAAAACAACACAAATCTCTAGGGACGGACACAATGGCCACCATGTGAGGAGTTGGAGATGCTAGTCTAGAGAAGGTGGGGCAGGAAGAGGGTGGGACGGATAATGGGAGAGGCCGTCACAACGCCTCCAAATATCAGGAGTGCTCCCATGTGGAAAGAAAATGAGACTTGTTCTGTTTGGTCCTGAAAGAGTAATACTAGGATGAGTGGGAGGAGGTTATTTCAGGGAAAACAGATATCCTATCAGCATATGGAAGTACTTTCTAACTGAGCTGCCTTCAGACGCCGGGGCTGTCTGTGTCACATGGTGGATCTGTGAGAGATGACCCAAGTAGTGAATGGGTGCTTTGGGTTAAGCACCTTTGAAATTCCTTTCCTGGTGTAAGATACTCTAATTCTATAAAATAAAGTAAAACCCCCGTATCTGGGCCCCCATTGATTTAGAATGAGTATAAATCCTATTAATGGGGTAAGATGAACTTTTCTTTTATAATACTTTATATATCATAATCATTATTTTATAATACTTATGAAATTATGTCGGTAAAGTGCTATGGTGTCATAGCTCACAGCAATCTTAAACTCTTAGGCTTAAGCAATTCTCTTGCCTCAGCCTCTCAAGTAACTGGGACTACAGGTGTCCACCACAACACCTGGCTATTTTTTGTTGCAGTTGTCATTGTTGTTTAGCTGACCTGGGCTGGGTTCGAACCCACCAGCCTCAGTGTATGTGGCTGGTATTGTAACCACTATGCTAGGGGTGCTGAGCCTATGATAATGTTTTCTAAAATATTTAGAAAAATATTTTAACTACCTAAAATCAATTAATAAAGATAATAACTTATTGCTGGTTAAGTGCATAACACTCTTCTTAGAGTTTTGTGGAGCAAGAAAAATATAGAATGAAGATAAATTACCCCTGGGGGAACGCATGGTTTATATGGGAAGACCTGATAAAGTCCATGAAGCTCTAAGTGAAACTGAAATTGTGTTTATTTGTATTTTATAGATGTGCAAAACAAAATGAAATTAGAAAAAAATTACATACTAGTTGTGTGGAAAATTCCGTAAGAATAAAAGGGAGCCAAATGAATATAATGAGTGTGGTTTACAAACAAAATATCAGAACATAAATATTTCTAACCAAGTATTTAAAATCCGACAGTCTTAGAAAACGAAGATCTGCCTAAACACTAAACAAGCAAATTGGCAAGTCATCATGGACATCAAGTGGGAGGAAGGTCTGGGGTTTGTCCTTGAATGTTGGTTGTGCAGAGAACCACCCAGGAGAGATCTGAATTCGCAATTCAGGAGAATGGTTTAGAGGTAGGTGTGAGGAGACTGGGGAGTCAGGCATCACAGCAGATCCTCCAGTGGAGTGAAGAGTGGATGTTGGGAGTTGGGGGAAGAGGACTGGATGGACCCACTGTGACTCTGAAAACCAGGCAGAAAGTAGCGCTCAGTGCACTATAAGCCAGTGCAAGCCACTCAACCAAAGAATGAAATGATGGAAGAGAATGAGAGAGCAGTGCCCAGTTCATTCATTCTCTCATTGCTTACTGGGTATTTTATTTTGCACACCTCATTTGTCTAAATTTGAGGGAAAAATAAGAATGTACATTATACATAGGTAGTACTAATTTCATATCCATATAAATGTTTTAAATTCTTTTATTTATGCTTTGCAATAATGATATCCATGTGCAAAATAATACCCCGCAATGGGATAATTACAGCAGACTTGAAAACCGAACTTGCCATGATCCCTGCAGGGCTAACCAACCAACTGCAATCTCTTGATATGTCGGTAAACAAGGCCCTAATGAAGAAAGGGTGGATGATGTTGATACAGTCGGCTGGTAATGATTTACACCCATAGGAGAATTCAAGAAAGCATCCTTTGTCCAAGTTTGTGATTGGATCCTAAGATTGTGGAATGGTGTCAAGAAGGAAGTGGTTGTGAAATCATTTAAAAAATGCAGCATCAGAAATGCTATGGATGGAACTGAGAATGAGGAAATTTACTGGGATGAAGAAAGCAACTCTTCAGAAGACACTGGTAATGTAGAAATGAAGATGATACTTCTCACACTGACAATGAGAAAGAGCTTTGGGCCTTCCATCAATGTGAAAATATTGTACACTTGTTACTGGCACACAAAATTTCTTTCACCTTATATCTGTTCTTGCGTCTATAATTGCTTGTTACATAAAACTTCTTGTACCATAACATGTTAAAAAATAAATGCTAAAATTCCTTTATGGTACAAAACACAATACCTAAATATAAACAAATAAAAATTTGAATTGAAAAATTAAAATGAAAGATTTTTTTCTTGAAAGTTTGGGCCAAAACTTGAGTGCACATTATACAGGGGAGCACCTTATACATGACAGTTTAATAGGATGATATCTAAGCTGAGGTTTGAAAGACCCGTGAGGCACAGCAAGGCAATCAGTGATGTGGAGTGTCAGTGGGGTGTAGGGAGGTCACAGGGGCTGCAGTGCTGGACTCCGAAAGGTAGAATAGGCAGCCATGAGGTGGAGAGGAGGGCCAGGCCAGGTGAAGAAGGACTTACAAGATATCAATAATGGCGAACATTTTTAGGGTAAATCAAGCTGCAGGAGGGAAAGAAATTATAGAGGGATGGAGAAGAGAAAAGGCTTTCTCTCCCCATGGTTTTCACTTATACCCAAATAATCTTTTTTTTTTTTGAGACAGAATCTCACTTTGTTGCCCTTGCTAGAGTGCTGTGGCGTCATAGCTCATAGCAACCTCAAGCTCTTGGGCTTAAGCAATTGTCTTGCCTCAGCCTTCTGAGTAGCTGGGACTACAGGTGCCCATCACAATGCCCAGCTCTTTTTCAGAGATGGGGGTCTCGCTCTTGCTTGGGCTGGTCTTGAACCTGTGAGTCCAGGCAATCCACCTCAGCCTCCCAGAGTGCTGGGATTACAGGTGTGAGCCACTGTGCCCGGCCAAATAATCTCTTAAATACTGATCATCTATTGTCAAAGCAAACTTCAGTAACTTCTGCCAGGCAACGCCAGGGACCAAGGGTTAAGTCTCCATACCAAAGTTAAAAATAAATACTCAATTTTCTTGAAAATGAGATTATGAGTCATAGTTTATTGTTGTTGTTTTTGTCCTTACTACTTAGAATCAGTTAATATTTCTCTTAAAATGCTTTCCTGGGATTTGTTAAATAAATTGTCTTATGTTCTTACACTAGAATACCACATAGTTATCAAAAATGACACCATAGAAGGATATCCAAAGACACGGGGAATTGTTATGTTTTATAAATGAAAACAAAAAACTGCCATGGAATGCCATTTATAATCTTATTTTGTAAAAAAGAACATACAAAAAATATAGATTAATCATTCCTTCTTTTTGAGTCTCATTTTCCTCTTCTGTAAAATAAAGGTATTAGATTAATAATGTCTAAGGTCCCCTTCTAGATGTAAAATTCTGTGACTTAAAAGGATATTTTTCCATTTACCTTCTTAAGTGCTCTCCCTTCTTCCTTCGCATTTGACAAATTCAGAAACTAAATATAGTTCAGTAATAATATATTCAATTTATTATTTAATCTTAAAAATCCTGTTACATTATTAGTAGATTATATAATACATAGATGGGTATTTGTGTATTTATTGTGTATTTAAAACTTTGCTAAATATTAAGAATTCTACAAAGAAATTTTATCTTTCAGAAGTTTATAATCCACATGGAAAGAAATGGATATTCATGTATAAACTGATGGATTAAAAATAATAAAAACAAAAACTCAACCCAAACCATACATTCTACAAGTGCGTAGAAAAAAGACCAGGGAAGGACTCATGACCTTAGCACACACACACACACACACCAATCTTCTCCTGAGATGACAATTAACAGGAAAGGGGACACACATCATACATTTTCTTTTTCTTTTCTTTCTCTCTTATTCTGTTCCCCAGATTGGAGTGCAATGGCACAATCATAGTTCACTGCAGCCTCAAACTCCTGGGCTTGAGCAATCCTCCTGCCTCAGCCTCCCAAGTGTCTGGTATGTGCTACTACACGTGGCTAGTTTTCTATTATGACCACCAATGCCTCCCCAGCCTTCCCGAAGCTTTGAGGTTCTGAGAGGAGAGCCATCCTCCCAGCCAACTGCCCTGTACCACACAGTTATAGCCAGCTGGTCTGCCTAGAAGAATGCTCACTACCGTCCTCCTGCCCCTTCACTGCTATACCTGAGAGCAGCTCAGCCTCCTGTCTCCTTGTTATGGACTGAGTGTTTATGTCTCTCCAACATTTATATGTGGAAGCCTTAATCCCCAGGGTGATAGCATTGGGAGGTAGTGCTTATGTCCTCTCGGTTCCTGCTGCTATAACAAAATACCAAGAACTGGGCAATGTATGAGTAATAGAACTTTACGGCTCACTCCAGAGGCTGGGAAGTCCAAGACCAAGGTGCTAGCAGGTTTGGGGTCTGGTGAAGGCCCATTTCTCGTGGACAGCACTTCCTCTGTGTCCTCAAATGATATGAAAGTAGAAGGGAAAAAAGGGATGAACAGCTCTCTTGCACCTTTTTTACAAGGATATTACTCCCTATCTATCACTCCTTAAGACCCTACCTCTTAATAGTATCACTTTGGCAATTAAATTTCAACATATGAATTTTAGGGGGAACATTGAGATCATAGCAGGGCCTTGGGAGGTAATTATGCTTAGACAAAATCATATTTTTATGATTCTATGAGTTCTTACTATTGTATTTATATTTATTATAAATAGCATTTATTATGTACATTTAAAAATGTTTATAATACAATAAAAATGCCAGCAGTCTTTAGAAAAATGAACAGAGGGCTCAAAGAGAAATTCACAGAGGAAGAAATCTATGTGATTAATAATTAAACATGGCTTGGCGCCTGTGGCTCAACTGGCTAAGGCGCTGGCTACATACACCTAAGGTGGCGGGTTCGAATCCAGCCTGGGCCCGCCAAACAACAATGATGGCTGCATGCAAAAAATGGCCGGGCGTTGTGGTGGGCGCCTGTAGTCCCAGTTACTTGGGAGGTTGAGGCAGGAGACTCGCTTGAGCCCAGGAGTTGGAGGTTGCTGTGAGCTGCTGTGATGCCATAGCACTCTACCCAGGGGGACAGCTTGAGGCTCTGTCTCAAAAAAAAAAAAAAAAAATTAAACATAAAAGATGCTTAACTAATGAGAAACTGAAGAAATGCAAATTGAAGAAAATAAGAGTACATTCTTACTTACCAAATTGATAAAGATTTAAGTGAGTCCGAAGAAAGATACTTTTATGTACTATTGCTAAAATTATAAATTGGTAAAAATTTTATGGAGGGCAATATTCGTTTAAAAAATCTGTGTACCACTTATCCTAAGCATTCTATTTTTAAGAACTTCTAAGAAAATGATTTGGCAAAGTCACAAATATGTAACTACAAGCATATTAACTGTAATAATATGTATAATAGTGAAAAATAGTAGTAAATCACCATTAATTTACTGGAGAGGTATATATATATGTGTGTGTGTGTGTGTATATATATATATACATATATATATAACTTCTATCCCTTTTTAATTTTTTAAAATTTTGGTGAAGTCTAATTTTATTTCATTTTACTTTTGATAGTTTGGGATTTATTGAGGGTACAAAGAATTGAGTTACACTAACTGCATTTGTTAAAGTCCCTCTTATGATTGTGTCCTGTATAGTATACACACCTCTTGGAGGCAGATGTGACCCCCATTCCCTCTTCCCCTCTCCATGCTCCCTTATTCCCCTACCCCACCTTGTATTAGCTCATTTACTGCCTTCATATTAGAATTGAGTACACTGGATTCTTACTTCTCCATTCTTGTAATGCTTTACTAGGAGGAATGTGTTCCACCTCCAACCAGGTTAATACAAAAGATGTAAAGTCTCTATCTTTTTAAATGGCTGAATAGTATTCCATTGTATACATAAATCACAGCTTATTAATCCATTCCTGGGTTGGTGGGCATTTAGGCTGTTTCCACATTTTGGTGATTGTAAATTGAGCTGCGATAAACAGTCTGGTGCAACTGTCCTTATGATAAAACATTTTTTTCCCTTCTGGGTAGATGGTTAGTAATGGGATTGAAGGATCAAATGAGAGGTCTAATTTGAGTTCTTTGAGGGTTCTCCATACTTCCTTCCAAAACAGTTGTATCAGTTTGTAGTGCTACCAGCATTGTAAAAGTGTTCCCTTCTCTCCACATCCAGACCGGCATCTGCAGCTTTGAGACTTTGTGATGTGGGCCATTCTCACTGGGGTTAAGTAATAAATACTTCAGAGTAGTTTTGATTTGCATTTCTCTAATGATTAGGGATAGTGAGCACTTTTTCATATATTTGCTAGCCATTCATCTGTCTTCTTTAGAGAAGGTTCTATTCATGTCTCTTGCCTAGTGATATATGGGATCATTGGGTCTTTTTTTGTTGATTAATTTGAGGTCTCTGTAAATCCTAGTTATCAAGCTTTTGTCTGACTCATAATATGAACATATCTTTTCCTGTTCTGAAGATTGTCTGTTTGCTTTGGTTGTTGTTGCTTTAGCTGTACAGAAGCTTTTCAGTTTAATTAAGTCCCATTTGTTTATTTTTGTTGTTGTTTCAATTGCCATAGAAGTCTTCTTCATAAAATCTTTCCCCAGGCCAATATCTTCAACTATTTTCCCCACACTTTCTTCGAGGATTTTTATTGTTTCATGCCTTTAAATCTTTTATCCATCTTGAGTCACTTTTTGTAAGTGCTGAGAGGTGAGGATCCATTTTTGGTCTTTTACATGTGGTTATCCAGTTCTCCCAACACCATTTATTGAATAGACATTCTTTTCCCCAGTGTATGTTCTCGTTTGGTTTATCAAAGATCAGGTGGCTGTAAGATGATAGTTTCATCTCATGGTTTTCTATTGGGTTCCAAATGTCAATGTCTCTATTTTTGTGCCAAAACCATGCTGTTTTTATCACTATGGTCTTGTAGTATAGCTGAAAGTCTGGTAGGGAGATACTTCTGGCCTTGTTTTTATCACTAAAAATTGCCTGGCTATACAGGTGGAGAGGCATATTTTAAAGACACAGACAGTGCTCAGCTCACCTATTGGTTATAAATCGTGATGATATTTTTCATATACGCTTTGCAGAGCATTAAATAATTGGAGCCAGAAAGGTCAGTAAGAAATATTTCAACCGCTTTACCATGGTGAGTGCACTATGTACTTAATGAAAAGGCAACTTGCCAGAATAGATAGCCGTCTCCCTCACTGTCCTGGGGCCTGTTTGTTTTTTAAGAAAGAACATTTTCAAACCTCTTAGAAATAGTAAATTTAGTACAAGCTTCCCATTGTTTTAGAGGGGTGAGGGAAGAAATCTTAAGCTGACTCAAGGAACAAAGGGACTAGAATTTCAACTGAAACCAGATGTTCTCATTGCGATTGCCTTTTAATGGCTATCAGGAGTCAAACCTTCAAACCCACATCTTCAATACAGCCTCTCCAGTGTGAGTCATCCACTGACGACTGGACACATTACCTAGTTCCTTCATGCGCAAGTAGCAGATCACTATCCTAACAGCTTTGCTTTGGGGAGCATTTTCTCTGTGCTGGGCTCCAAGCTGAAGTATCATATGTACCCCTATATTTCCTCATTTTGTTCTAAGGAACCTATAGAATCAAGTGTTTTTCCCATTCTATAAATGACAAAAAAAATGAGACTATGAGAAGGTAGATGGCTGACTTAAGGATTCAGGTCCATGCCAGACTCCACAGCCTGGCTCTTAATTTCCATGGTGTATGGTCTTTCTATGTGGTGCAGAAGAGCAGAGTTGTACCGGGCTGGTAAATGCTAAAGTGACCACAATGATTTTTTAACCAATGAAGTATTTATTTCCACACTAATAAGTACCTAGCTGCTGCCTTTAACCTCTCCCAATTTGACGGCCCCGTAGGCAACTAGGGATCGCAGCTGGCCCCGTGGGGTGTTGGGCCCTTCTAGGACCTGCTGTTTGGGCAGTCTGGGAGTTATTATGCCTTTGCATATGCCCCCCACTAGAGGAAATCCCTAGTGAGCATAGTGCGGAGGAGAGATCAGCTCCATAAGTTACAGCTCTGTCGTGTTTCATCTCTACCTACTCCATTTCATCTGTTAAGGATTTCCTGCTGGTCCCATGTTCACCCCCTGCTGTCACCCAACACCCTTCAGATGGAGCCTGGCCTTTCTGTACTGTCTCATGGTGGCCTGGTGGCCTGCCCAGCACTGACAATCCTGATTGTGGCATTTGGAATTTGGGGGAATTTCATCTAATCTAAGATATCATTGGCTGTCAGCTGTGCCATTATTTTATGGATTACTTATCCTTGGCATCTTATTTCTTCTGTTTCTTTTAATTTTTTTTGAGACAGAGGCTCTTGGTAGAGTGCTATGGTGTCATAGCTCACAACAGCCTAAAACTCTTGGGCTCAAGTGATCCTATCGCCTTAGCCTCCCCAATAGCCTCCTACAGGTGCCTGCCACTACACCTGGCTAGTTTTCTCAGGCTGGTCTCGAACTCGTGAGCTCAAGCAATCTACCCGTCTTGGCCTCCCAGAAGGCTAGGATTATAGGCATGAGCTACTGTGCCCAGCCAGGCATCTTATTTCTAGGGGAGTAGAAAAAGAAAAACCTGCCAACTAAACTGTGTCACAATGATAGTGTTGTGTCTTACATAAATGAGTCACACCAGTGTCTTTTTGCTAGATTTCTTTAGTACTAGCCAAGGATTTTAATTTCTTTCAAGTGTACCATTAGTATTTAAAGGTATCCTACAGATGAAAAATGTGCAAATCTGCTGACATAAGGCTTTAGAGCAGTTAGAATGCACAAAAGCCTTCAAGTAGAGGCCCATAAAGGTAATGTTATTGGTGGAAATTTCTGGAAAATTTGTAGGCCAATAAGACATCATGTGAGAAATAAATCTGCCTCAGCCATTGATAATCATAGTTAGGTCTTCACTCGATATATTATGAATAGGTTATTGGTAGAAGCACAGGAGAAAAGGCTCATTTTAACTCCAGGTGGCATATTGCTAAAGGAATTCCTGAATGCTTTTCTGTGATTTGCTCTAAACTGGCACTGAGTTATGTGGGGTTATGTCTACTTTCTCTGCCTAATTCCAGTTACATATATTATGACTTATTTTCCTATTGAACTCGTTTTGATGAGTTATATTTTATTCTAGTTAGTTATCCACTTAATCTGCATCTTAGTCAGTTTGGGCTGCCGTAACAGAGTTCCGTCCACCAGGTAGCTTATAAACAACAGAAATTTATTTCTTACAGTTTTGGCAACTGGGAAGTCCAAAACTGATGTGCTGGCAGATTGTGTGTGTGGTGAGGGCTTGCTTCCTGGGTCATACATGACTGTCTTCCCAATGTGTTCTCCCCAGTGAGAGAACTCTCTGGGGTCTCTTTTGTAAGGGCACTAATTCCATTAGTGAGGACTCCACCCTCATGACCTAATTGCCTCCCAAAGGCCTTACTTCCAAATGCCATCATGTTCTGGATTATGTTTTAAACTATAAATTTTGGAGGGACACAAACATTTTGTCTATTTCAATTTGTTTTTAGATTTAGTGACAAAAAGTTGTTCTTACTTTTCTCTTATTAAAAAGAAATCTTTGTTGTATCTATAGTAATGCTCCCTTTTAACTCCTACTATTGTTTTTCTATTTCTTTACTAGTTTGCCAGACTTTACTCTATTTTATTTTACTCTTTAAAAAGAGCCAAATTTTAGCTCTACTGTTTCTCCCTAATTTAGCTTCTTGATAATCCATCATTACACTGCATTCCCTGGCATGTGTCACAATATTTGTGTGTGTGGAAAAAAATCCCCTAATAAGTCAAAGCCGTTGCTCTGAATGAATGAAAATCCCCTTTTTTGGTGAAATTTCAAGACATTTACTGACTTGGTAAAGACTTGGTGTATTTCCTTATTTTCTGTCCATTTCTCTAAACTCATTTTAACGTTGTTCCTTAAATTCCCTTCCTTTGGACGACATTTTCCCTAATTCTGAGTTTGTTTTCTCTCTGTTTTGTGTCTGTTCAAAATCTGAAGCACAGTGAGAGAGCCCTGTTTCAAGGGCAGTATGTGATCAGTGTGGTTTATTCTGGAAAACTCAAGTTAGGCTCTGCAAGCTGATTAGGATTTGGCAATGGGGGACAGCGGTTTTGTGGGTAGGATTTAAAGGTAGTGTGTATGGGCAAAGGGATAATGATTCCTCCTTCCTTCAACCACCACCGCCCATCCCCTGGAGATTGGAAGTATTATTTCCCAACTGGAATCATGTTGACCCTGTTCTCTCTGGCTTCCTATGCCCTAGAGGCTTGAACCACTTTTCACTGTTTCAAATCTGTGCTGCTCCCTCACCCCACAGGACCTCTGGACACTCTCTTCACTGTGCCTGTGACCTTCTTCCCTATCTCTGCCACTTTCTCCTACTCTATATCAATTCTTCTCTCAGATATCTGTTTTTCTGTCCTTTTTTGTGACTGCCTTTCCTGCTTCCTAGAAAAGGTCAGGTTCCCCTATTACAACATATAGTGATTGTAATTTTAGATTAATAATGTGATTCACCAATTAGTGTCCATCTCCTGTTCTGGAATGTAAACTCCTTGAGGGCAGGAACTGTGTCTAATTATTTTTTCACTTTTGTTCAGTGCCTTACAAAGAGTAAGCACCCAGGTAACAATTGTTTAATTTTCTCTTGTCTGCTAATTAGTTAACATACAACTGAATGGTATACAGAAAACTACAAAGTCCATTTCTAGAGACATAATGTTCAAACATGAGCTACTTGATCCACAACTGATCAGAATTTAAGAGGTCTAAGTTATTCCCACTTATGAAAAGAAAAAAAGGCTTTGTAAAACAGACTAAAAAATTGTTCTGTTTTAAATGTTTACAATGAGGCAGTTAACATATACAACACATGATACAGTATAATTGTGCTACTTACAAGACAATTATAGGATTTCTCAAATTATTCTTTTGTAGTGCACTCAGGCAGCATGGGCTGGTTTGGGGGTTCAAGCATAAAAGTGCACAGTGCATGTCTCCTGTCAACTGCACTGTTTTACCCTTAGCTCTCCTGCATCAGAGGCCCTTTGTGGAAGAAATACTGCCTTAGTCAGTTTGAGTTGTGGTAAAAAGTACCATGGACTGGTTGGCTTATACAGAACAGAAATCTCTTTCTCAGAGTTTTGGAAGCTGGAAGTCTGTGATTGAAGTGCCAGTATGTTTGGATTCTGGTGAAAGCCCTCTTCTGGAATTCAGACTGCACTCTTTGTACTGTATCCTTACCTGACAGAAAGAGAGCTAGAGAGTTTTCTGGGGTCTTCTTAATAAGGGCACTAATCTTGTTCATGAGGCCCCACCCTCATGACTTAATCTCCTCCCAAAGGCCCTACTTCCTGACACTGTCACGTTGGGTGCTAAGACTTCAACATAGGAATTTGGAGGGGGAAAACATTCAGTTCATTGCAGGTGCTCAAGTCACACTTCTCCTGTCCACTGCTATACCATGGTAGGGCCTAGCTTGACAGAGCCAGGTAGAAGATTTGTTCAGGTAGAAGGGAGAGAAAGGGTGTTTCTATAAAAGAATACCTGAGCCTGGGTAGCTTATAGAAAAAATAAGTTTATTTAGCTCATGGCTCTATAGGCTGAGAAGTTCAAGAGCATGGTCCTGGCTTCTGGTGAGAGCTTTCATGCTATGTCACAACATGGGGGAAAGCCAAAGAGGAAGTGGACACATGCAGAGAATGCCACTGGGAAGAGGAACCTGACTTTATAATAACCTGCTCTTGCAGGAACTAATCCAGTTCTCAAGACCTTACTACTGTGAATACTATGAGGACAGCATTAAACCATTCACCTCCCAACACTGCCCAATGCTGCCACATTAGGAATCAAATTTCCATATGAGTTTTGTGGGGACAACAAATCACATCCAAGTCATAGCAGAGAAAGATCCTGGAAGTTCTCTCCTGCACAGCATCCACCTTGGCCTGGGAACACGCCCATCCCATTCATATGACAGATGCAGCTCTGCAGAGGAGATGGAAGTGTCCAGCAATCATAACTCCACAATGCTATTAGCTCTCATGGTCCTGGGTTCAGCCTCACCAGATAAATGTGATTATTACTTGATTTCCAGTGTTGGCAGCCCTGGGATCTGGGAAATCCTCTTTTAATTTCCTTGCCCACCATCTAGTGTCATGAGATATTGCTTCATAAAATAGTTCCCTCCCTACATTCCAGGGAATATCTGAACTACCAATTTTTCAGTTACATAGTTATGTTAAGTAATTTAACAAATATAAAAAATACTATATAACACATACTCCAAAAGTGTAGGTGGATATATTGCACATGGGCTATGAGGATTCCTGGGTTAAGTTCACTCTATGGAGGCTGTTCACTTAGCTTTTGTTCTTTTCCTCATAGAGGAATAAGGAACCTTGAGATATACTTACCTCTACTTCCCAGGATGCTACTGAATGTACTGGGTAACCAGAAACAAAAGGGTTAAAGTTGAGTGTTCATAGCACATACACTTCTTCCTACCTGCTAAAGAGGATTCTGAGTCTAGCCACTCCCACCTTTTCTTTCCCCCTGAGAGCTAAGGCCGTCCATCTTTGCTGGACTGTGATGAGAATCAGGATGATGATGGAAAACAGAAAGTAGAGGAAGAGTAGAGATGGGATATTTTAATGGGAAAAGACCAAGATTTAACAAGAGAGCAAAGAAGAGAGAGAATAAAAAGGGGAAAAGGAAGGAAGTTCCTATGACAGATCTGGTTTTTTCTAAAGAGTTTTATAGTTGAAAGGTGAAGGTAAAAAAAGAAGAGAAATCTGAAAGGCAGGCAGTTCTTTTCCATGTGGAGAATATTGAAAGTGCTGGAAGTGAGAGAGGATATTTCAAAAAAGTACTTGAATTAAAAATATACTTTCCTACCCTTGATGCTTTTCTAGAGAGAAGCAAGTAATGTTTTTTGTTTGTTTGTTTAAGACAGAGTCTCATTCTATTGCCCAGGCTAGTGTGCTGTGGCATCATAGCTCAGAGCAACCTGAAACTCCTGGGCTCAAGTGATCCTCTTGCCTCATCCTCCCAAGTAGCTGGGACTGCAGGTGCTAGTCACAATGTCTCGCTAGTTTTTCTATTTTTAGTAGAGTCAGGGTCTCACTCTTGCTCAGGCTGGTTTCAAACTTCTGAGCTCAAGCAATTCCCCTGCCTTGGCCTGCCAGAGTGCTAGGATTATAGGCATGAGCCATTGCAAATGGGCTTGTAGTCATGGTTTTAGTAAGTTGAGTTAGCTGGGTTGTAAGACTGTTTCTTTGAATGCAAAACTCTCTGAGATTAGGCTTCTTGTGTCCCCAGTACCATCTGAGTTATAGTAAAATATTGGAATAAGGCAGCTGCTTCCTTATGAATGGTCTTTCTACTTTCCTCAAGCTTTGGATATTCTTTTCTGATGTGGTGAGATTATGACCTTCCAGGAAATCTTTGGCCTGGATGTGGCTTAGCAGCTTAGCCTGGGTTGTCCCCAAAGCAGATCCTGAGGCAGATGTTTAGTGCACATGGATCAGCAGTTCTCAACCTGTGGCTCATGGCCCCTTTGTAACAATAAAAATACATCCTGCATATCAGATATTTGCATTACAATTCATAACAGTAGCAAAATTAGAGTTATGAAGTAGCAACAAAAATAATTTTATGGTTGGGGGTCATCACAACATGAGGAACTGTATAAAAGGGTTGTGGCATTAGGAGGCATTAGGAAGGTTGAGAACCACCGAGGTCATAGATCATGTGGGAATCAAATCCTAGGGGAAGTGAGATGGGAAGGAGAAGCCAATACAGGGATCTGGCCACAGAGACTGGCACTGGTGTGGGTGACTGGTGTTCAGTCCTTTGGGACCTTCGGAGGAGCTTTACAAAGTGTGTCTCAAAACTATCTGCTCAGGAAACAGATGGGGACAGCATTTATCTCTTAGCTCTGATCATGTATCAGTCAAGGGTGGCCCCACAGGCTTTAATTGCCCTGGGCATTGACTTGGGCCTGCCTGAGAATTTAGCATGTTCTCACAGACACGTCATCCTGTGGGGGTGAGAGAAGCCATGGACACCGGGCAAGAGGCCCTGGGTATGGGACAGAGACAAGGTGGCCTCAGGTTGGCCTCTGTGGTCTGCCCAGAACTGGTTGCCCAGGTAGTGGCAGGCAGAACATGGCGTGTGGAAGAACACGAACTACTTGGGAAATGGCAGCATATCTTCTGGGTCTGCATTGTCACTGAGAGCAGAGGGCGAGGACAGCGCTGAACAAGAGGAGTGTGCTACCTCACGGGCTGAGCCAAAGAATATGGACTTTGTCCTGAAGGTGATGGAGGCAGTGAAAATTTAATGTGAAAGAGTGGCCCAGTCAGATTTGTGCTTTAGAAAAGAAAGCTAGTAACCCTGGTCAGGGTGAGCAGGATGGATTAATGGGGATGTGTGCAGTGGATGTGGGGAGTGGTTGTTAGGGAATTCTAAGCCCTTTGAGGAGCCAGTATAGATGGTCCAGTGTGAGGCTCTGAAATAAGACTGTGGTGGGAATCTGTCTCCTCTAAAGGAGGAGACAGATTCAAGGAAGAATGAACAAGACCCGCCATGATGGCTAGTTCAGGGATGGGCTTGTGACTGGGCTGAGGAGAGAGCAGTCCCATTGCCTTTGCGAGGACATGAACTCAGAGCTAGTGGCTGCCTTGTTCTCTACCTTTGGAGAGATCATATGTATGAGTTCCTTTTAAACACTTTGACTACAGCCTAGAAAGACAGACCTTCAGTGCCTAACAATGACTGTACACCACTGTTTTTGTTTTCCCTGGAGCTGAGAGAGCAGGCCAACAGACCTCAGAGAGAGAGGAAATTGGTGTGTGTGTGTGTGTGTGTGTGAGAGAGAGAGAAAGTTAATATTGTGGAGTTCCTGCATCTAATCTACCCTGAGGCCTGTGCTAAAACCCACTTTTCCATGGTTTGTTTATGTGAACATGTAATTTCCCCTTTTTGGCTTAAGCCACTGAATTTCTCATAATCAAGAGTCCTGAAATAGCATCTTTGTGCCTCAAGCTTTTTCTACTTTGGTCTCTTCAGGATTTTTTTTTTTTTTTAAGAAAAAATAATAGGTCCAAAAGTATTACCAATTTATACCATCTCCAGAAATGTAGGAATAATTTATTTCATCATATCCTTGAAAATATTGAGTGCTGCAATTTTTTTTATTTTTATTTTTGAGACAGAGTCTTAAGCTATCTGTCGCCCTGGGTAGAGCATTGTGGCATCCTAGCTCACAGCAACTTCCAACTCCTGGGCTTAAGCAATTCTCTTGCCTCTGCCTCCCAAGTAGCTGGGACTATAGGCACCTGCCACAACGCCTGGCTAATTTTTGGCTGTAGTTGTCATTGTTGTTTGGCTGGATTTGAGCCCTCTGGCTCTGGTGTATGTGGCTAGTGCCTTAGCTGCTTGAGCTACAGGTGCCGGGCCGAGTGGTGCAATTTTAAAAAGAATTAATTCCTTAAGTTAAAAAAATACTGTTCGGCTGGTCGCATTTGCTCACATCTGTAATCCTATCTACTTGGCAAGCTGAAGTGACTGTATTGCTTGAGGCCTGGAGTTAGAGACCAGTCTAGGTAATACAGGGAGAAATCCTTCTCAAAAAAAAAAAAAGTGTTTAAAATTATTTATTTTTAATTACTAAAGTGGTTAAAAATGTTCCAGCTCTATTTGTTTTATATTTTCTTTCTTTCTTTTTTTTGGTGAATTTTCAGAATATATTTGTTACCTTTTTCTTTATTGGGACCCCAACATTAAAAAACAATCAATTAATATGATTTCTCTCTGTAGCTAAAGATTGTTAATTTGCCTGTCATGTTTATTTGTTTATTTCTTTTCCTTCTCTTTTCTTTTCTTTTTTTTTTTT
>NW_003852495.1:4245056-4259570 GCF_000181295.1 Otolemur garnettii | reverse complement strand
TGCCCTGTGTAGAGTGCTATGGCATCATAGCTCACAGCAACCTCAAACTCCTGGGCTCAAGTGATCTTGCCTTAGCCTCCCTAGTAGCTGGAACTACAGGCATGTACCATCAGGTCAGGCTATTTTTTCTATTTTTAGTATAGATGGAGTCTCGCTCTCGCTCAGCCTGGTCTCAAGCGCCTGAGCTCAAGCAATCTACTATTGCCGTAAGGGTCTTGCAGAAAAGGGATGTCGCGGAGAATAAGCACACTTATTGAAATTGTGTTTTAAATAAAGGTGACCATCTGCTCGCTTAGCCAAAATGGCCAGCTTCTTTATTGCGGTTGGTTTATATAGGGAATTTTCTACATGCATACAATACAGCAATGACCTCATTGATCCATTTAAACACCATGTAACTACCTTATGATTAGCTTCTGATAATCCACTCAACATACACCTTTTGACATAACCCTTTCAACATAACCCAATTTAACATAACTTAATGGAGAACATGTTGTTAGCCATGACTTCTTTATTCTTATCTGATGATGTCTGAGGCTATGGGGGAACAAGGTAGATTGAATACCTGCCCTTCAGATCTTTAAACAAGGCATAAGGAAAATTCCTGGGCATACAGGAATTTGTGTACAAACCTCTGCTCCCATGTAGGCCTTAAGTCAGGGGGACTTTGTTGGAACCTTTTATAAGGAATTTCCAGGCTGGACTTCTCAAAAGCCTTTCATGAGCCCAAGTTTCATCTGTGCCATTAGATACCTGTATGCATTGGGTAAATTCCTCTTCTCTTGAAGTCCCTGAGCACATTTCCATTCCCAGACCTATCAGCAAGTGACCTTCGTTACTTATCACAGATCAGGAAAGGTTACTGATGGGTATCTGGCCAGTTTTCCAAAGGGCTTTTTTATTGGACTTATAAAGTCAACCTTAATTCCTTAATGCAGTAAATGCTATTCCAGCCAAAGCCTTGGTCATGTTAGGCTCACAACCAACCTGGCCACATGAGATTCTGCCTTAGTTTCTTACAAGTATGCCTGCACAAAGCCTTTTCACTGCTCTCTTTCAAATGGCTTTTTTGGCCAGAGGCATATAGGTGTTTCGCCTGTAATCTACCCACCTTGGCCTCCCAGAGTGTTAGGATTGCAGATGTGAGCCACCATGCCCAGCCTGTCATATTTATTTCAGATGTTTTCCCTGGCTGGATTTCTTGCTCTTAATTTTGTTTATTGGTTTTTTGTAGATATCTACATTATAAAGTGTTACTATTTATATAATTAAGCTTATGTGTTCTTTCACAGTTTTTAAATTCAGCAGAAAATAATACAGACTTATTTTCTGTTCTTTTGCCTCTATCTATTGGTTTCAACAAACTTTTTATTTATTTTTATTTTATTTTATTTTTTTGAGACAGAGTCTCACTTTATCACCCTTCATAGAGTACCCTGGCGTCATAACTCATAGCAAGCTCTAAGTCTTGGGCTCAAGCCATTCTCTTGGCTCAGCCTCCCAAGTAGCTGAGACTACAGGTGCCTGCCACAAGACCCTGCTAGCCTTTTTCTTTTTAATTTCAGGTTAATGGAAGGGTACAAACAACTAAATCACAATATTTGAATTCGTTAGGTAGAGTCCCTCTTGTAGTTGTGTCCTGTACCCAAAAGGTGTGCCATACATCCCTTCCTTGTGCCCCAAATCCCCCTCCCCTTGCACTCCTCCCTCCTTCCTTCTCCCCCCAACTTGAACTAAAATGAGTTTTTCTCCTATGTGGGCGTGAATTGGGGAGCACCCCAAATCCCCCTTCCCCTCACACTCCTCCCTCCTTCCTTCTACCCCCAACTTGAACCAAAGTGAGTTTTTCTCCTATGTGGGCATGAATTAGATCACCTACTCACTTCATATTAGTATTGAGTACATTGGATATTTGCTTTTCCATTCTTGTGATAAAATGTTTCTAAGGAGCTGACTTTTAGAAATAGAAATCTTACTCAGTTACCATGCAGACCTGGAGGCCTTGCTGGAGTCTCCCTTTGAGAAGGAGCTCCTCGTCCTCTGTGAGGACCAAGTGCAGTGACTCCCTGTCATTGCACCATCTTCAGGATCTGCTGTCACTTGCTTCCCAGGCTGCTCCTAGTTAATGACTATACAGCTGGGGTGCTAATTTGGGCCATATCTGCCCAAAGCAGTGTTCCTTTGTGAGGAATCTGTGTGTCAGAACACCCTGTTTGATGAAGTGCAAGGTCCTCAGAGCCACAGTACTGTCTGGAGCTCTTTCTACCCAAGCTTCCCTTCTCTGCCCTCTTCCTTCATAGGTGTCAGGTGAACATGGTAGCCCAAAGGGTTTTCTGACTGCCTCATCTTGCTCCTTCTCTCCTTCACGCTTCCCAGGCATTATCCTCAACTGATCTCTGGCACTTTTATCTTCATCTTTTTAAAAAAACAATTATTTGGCAGCTCCTGTGGCTCAAAAGGGTAGGGCACTGGTCCCATATGCCAGAGGTGGCAGGTTCAAACCCAGCCCTGGCCAAAAACTAAAAAAACCCCAATTATTTATTTTTTAATTTACAAAAATGGCATACATTTATCAGGTACAACATGATGTTTGAAATATGTATTCATTGCAGAATTACTAAATTAAGCTAATTACTATGAGCATTACCTTGTGTACTTATATTTTTGTATAACTTGTATCTTTTTTTCTGATTAGAATCCTAAAAATCTACTCACTTAACAATTTTCATATATATAGTATATTGTTATTAACTATATTCACCATGATGTACAATCGATCTCTTGACCTTATTCCCCCTAACTAAAATTTTGTGTTCTTTTGACCAAAATGTTCCCAATTCCCCCAACACCATTTTCATCTCTGATGTCTGCCTCCTGGAGAACACATCTGACAGTTAGTGTTAAACTATGAAGTCGTTTAGAGAAATGTACAAAGAAAAGAACAAATCAAACTAAATCCTACCTTTTTTTTTTTAAACTTAGAGACAGGGTCTCACTCTGTTGTCTAGGATAGAGGGTGATGAAATCATCATAGCTCACTGCAGAACTCCTGGGCTCAAGCCATCTTCCAGCCTGTCTCCCAACTAGCTGTGACTATAGGCCCACACCACCACATCTAGCTAATTTTTAATTATTTGTAGAGATGGGGTCTTGCTATGTTGCCCAGCTTAAACTCCTAGGCTTAATTCATGTTAGGATTACAAGTGTGAGCCGCCTTCCTTCCAAATAATTCCTACCATTTGAAAACATCTATTAGTGTACATAAGTAGACATAAAATAGTTGGCAGATGGTTGGAGAGGGATGGGTCAGGAACTTACATTTGTCCCATTCATTATTTATTCTCACATCTAGAATAGTGTCTGTAGCACATAGTAGGCATAGATATGCTTGTTCAAGTTTCTTTTATTTCATTAAATAAAAAATACTGAGTTTAATTTTACTTAAATTTGCTAGAAGAAAATGTTTTAATAAAACTTAAGGAATTGCCAAACTTCAGAAAAGATTTATCACCACAAAAGGTAATGGTTCCCAGTAGGATGACTGTAAGATTAAGAAGTTTTTATTTAAAAAAAATTTGTAGACACTTGGTCTCTCTATATTGCCCAGGCTGGCTTCAAATTCTTAGGCTCAAGGGACCCTCCTGCCCCAACCTTCCTAGTGGCTGGTACTAAAGGTGCACACCACTGTACCTGTCTAGATGAAAACGTTTTTAAAAAATAATTTCATGAATTTTCTTTGACATTTTCAGCCATTTTTCTAGACAAATTCTCGAATCTTATCATCTCTCAAAAATTCCATGAGATTAAAAAAATGGAAGTATGTTGAACCTATAAATTTATTTGTGATTGTTTTAGTCTATGCTACTATAGCAAAATACCACAGACTGGGTAATTTATAAACAATGGAATTTTGTTTCTCAGAGTTCTGGAGGGTGGGTGAACAAGATTATGCGTTGGTAGGTTCTGTGCCTACTGAGGGCTGCTCTTGGCTTCCAAGATGGTGCCTTGTTGCTGCACCTTCCAGAGAGGATGGACACTGTGTCCTCATGTGGCAAAAGGCAGAAGGGTGAAGTGGATCCTCCCTCTCCCTCAAGCCCTTTATAAGGGTTCTGCACATGGTCTAATCACCTCCTAAAGGCCCTGCCTCTTAATACTGTTGCACCAAGGATTAATTTTCACTATAGATTTGGGAGGGGACACACACATTCAAACCACAGCAATGATAAATTGACATCCTTACTATAATCATTTTAAAATCCAAAAATATGATATGTTTCTACATTTATGCAAATCTCTGTATCTCTTCCACTTGGATTTGCATTTATAAAATTATGGCAAGGAAATTTTATACATATATATTATATACATTCATTCCTATCCTCAGATGTTATATTTTGTAAAAATGTAAATATTACTTAAAAGCAAATATAGTTATGTGTCCCATAACAGTATTTCAGTCAACAATGGAGTGCAGTGGTCCCATAAGATTATAATACGGAATTTTTATTGTGCCTTTTCTGTTTAGATGCACAAATAATTTCCATTGTGTTGCAGCTACCTACAGTATTCAGTATAGTAACATGCTGTACATGTTTTTAGCATAGAAGCGATAGGCTACGCCACACAGCACAGGTGTGTAGTAGGCTATACCATCTAGGTTTGAGTAAGTACACACTATGATGTTCACACAGTGAGAAAATCACCTAACAACAGATTTCTCAGAACATACCCTGGTTGCTAAGTGATGCATGGCTGTAAATGATAATTAAGGACAACAAAGCCTATGCTCTCATGAATAATCCAGGGTGTGAGGATCGAGGAGGCAGAGGAGATAATGGGCAGTTGTAGCAACATTTCCTGTCAGATGGAGTCCTGCCACCTGTCCTCAGCACTTGTTCCCAGTTGATCCCTGGACACTGACCCCCAGTTTTGTATAGCTGGTCTGCTTGTTGGATGAACCTTCTTTCCACCAAAGAGTCTCCCTTACAGTGACAACCTGGAGATATGACTCAAACTGGCCAGTGAAATATAAAAGGAAAACTGTATAATATCTGACATGAATCTTTCCCTGATAAGAGAGAAACAAGCAGGGAGAAAGCCACCTCCCTCACTTGCTTCCTGCCTTTGAACATGACATATGGGAAATGTGATGCCTAGAGCTGTGGCAGCCATCTTGCAACCATGAGGGAAAAGCCAGGTGAATCTCACAAAAGCCGTCCCAGAGAACTGATGTGATCTGTCATTGCATCAACCGACCCTGAAATTGCCTGATGGAATAATGGAATATTATCATTCCATTATGCAACCCAAAGCATACTGATTGGTAACGATTTCCAAATCTGCTTTTGCCTCTCTCAGTTCCCTGCTAGACGACTCATTTCTAGTGGATAAGCTGCCTGGGTGGTCTTATTATTATTTTGAAAATTTTTTATTATTTATTTATTTTGAGACAGAGTCTCACTTTGTTGTTCTAGGTAGAGTGCTGTGACATTATAGCTCACAGCAACCAACCTCAAACTCTTGGGCTTAAGCCATTCTCTTGCCTCAGCTTCCCGAGTAGTTGGGACTACAGATGCACATCACAATGCCTGGCTATTTTGCTCAGGCTGGTCTTGAACTTGTGAGCTTAGGCAATCCACCTGCCTCTGCATCCCAGAATGCTGGGATTGCAGGTGTGAGCTGCCATGCCTGGCCTTTTTTTATTTCTTTTAAGACACAGTCTTATTCTGTTGTCCCGACTAGAGTGCAGTAGTGTCAGCATAGCTCACTGCATCCTCAAATTCCTGAACTTAAGCAATCTTCCTGCCTCAGATCCTGAGTAGTGGGAGTATTTTTATACCTATTTTTAGTAGATATAGGGTGTCGCTCTTACTCAGGCTGGTCCTAAATTATCTGGGTGGTCTTGTTAATTAATACCTCCAGATCTTACCATTTTTTGCTCTCTCTCTCTCTCTCTCTCTCTCTCGCACCTTTTTCTTCTTCTGTGTGAGCCCTCCTCATTACACTAGAAATAAGCACAATTGGCTCCTAGCTACAGCCCAAATTCTCCATTCTTGCTCTCTGCCTTACTTGACCATTTTTCAAGAGTTTACAAACAACAACAATTTTACACACCACTGTCTATGCACATATGTTGCTTTTGTCTGCTCATCATTTATTCCTTTGTTTTCCTAGTAACAGTGCCTTGCTTTCCTAGGAGAGAGGCTCTGCTTTACTCTCAGTTCACGTGGTGTGTATAGGGTGGAACCACCCTTCACACTATAGGCCTGACTGCCCTCCCATCCTCCCAGCCATCACTGGTTCATGCAGATGGGACATAATTTGAGTCAAAGATTTTATTCTAACTGAGTGAAAAGAAATTTAGTTTTTTTGCTAAGATTGACAGGGTCAGGATGATGCAAGGCTGGAGCTTTTGGGGTCTGTAGAAAGTTGGACTGGGCCTGGTGCACTGTAATCCTAGCATCCTGGAAGGTCAAGCTGGGAGGATGACTTGAACCCAGTAGTTTGAGGCTGCAATAAGCTATGATGACGCCACCACACCCTAGCCAAGGTAATAGAGTAAGATTATCTCTCTTATCTCTCTCTCTCTCTTTCTATATACATGTGTGTGTGTGTGTGTGTGTGTGTACAGTTGAGCTAAAAAAGAAGGTTAAAACAGAAAAATACCACACAGGAAACAAAAAGAAGGCCTGGTGACATTGTTTGAGCCTTGGACTTTTTTTATCAAGTGAGAGAATAAATTTGCCTTTTTTGCTTAGGCCAGTTTGAGTTTGACGCTTGTCACTTGCACTTGCAGCCATTGATCATTAAAGCACCTATAAATTAAACTTATAGGCCTCAATGATCTTGGGGCATTGATAGCATATTCCCCAATCTCATAATCATAGGACCATGCACCATCCCCTTCCTCTCATCAGGTATTTCTCTATGAGTCTTATATACCTGTGCTTCTGACAAGGTCCTAACATCCTTCAGCTCCAATCTCTAGTTGATGTCTCCTACCCATTTGTTACTTAAGGAAGAGGCTTACTACTGTCCAAGCTACTTGGGCTCTCGATGAAGACTGACCACCCATCTTAGTCCTTTGTGTTGCTATCACAGAATACTGGAGACTCAGTAATTTTTAAAAACAGACATTTATTTCTCATATTTCTCGAAGCTGGGAAGTCCAAGATCAAGGCACTGGCAGGAGAAGTCCAAGATCAAGGCACTGGCAGGTCTGGCTGTCTGGTGAGGTCTGCTCTCTATGTTCAAGATGGTGCCATGCCACTATATCCTCTGGAGAGGAGGAGTGTTGGGTATTCACATGGTGAACAGGGAAAGGCCAGGGATTCAGGAAGCTGAAGGATGCATGCAACTATTACTATAAGGGCCTAATCCCATTCACCAGAGGAGCAGCCCCCATGACCAATCACCTCTTGAAGGCTCACTCTTCGAAGGATCACGTTAGCTATTAAGTTTCAACACCTGAATTTTGGAGGAGACACATTCAAATTATGATACCACCTTACTTATAATTTCAGTTTTGATTACATTATAAACAACAAGCCACTGCCATGAGTAAGAAGGTAATATGAGTTCAGTGTGGCGTCACTGAAATCTCTCAAAGCCAAAATTGAAGAAGACAAAATTGATCATTTATTACCTTGTATAGAAAGCCAATTTTAAACAATAAGAAGCTTAACTATATTGATGCCACAAACCAAAAAGCAGAATTCAGAGCCAGTGAGGAAATCTATGATAGATGTGTAGTAAAATTTTCCAACTTTCATGGAAAATTGCTAAAATGGACATATGCTGAAGCTTCTTTAAAAAAAGGTATAGAACGGAAAACTGAAATTTAATTATTGCCTTAAGAATCCAAGCATATAAAATGTTAAGAACTATTGTACAGGGCTAAATTAATGTCCACAGTTTAGTAAATAATTCAAAATGACTTTCAGTTTATTAAGTTAATTGTTTTTACTGAGGACAACTGTCTACATTAGAATTAATTCATGACTGCTTCATTTAGGAAACATAAATTCTCAAAAAATCTGTCAGTATATAAAAACCTCAAAAGCCAATCTCTTCTATTCTTTAAAAACATGCTTGATCCTTAATTTTTTGGAAGAAATACCTAAAGTGATGGAAGTTGTCCCACAGCACTACTGAGTTATTTCACGATAGTCCAATACAATCATCGGTCTTGATTTAATGTGAGATGGGTGCTTTGTGCAATCACAGTTTGAACAAACTTGAGTTCCAATTTCAGTTCTAAAATGAGTTTAGCTACCTTACTAAGTATCTTCCACCAAAATGGCTCTCCAGGGAATACTTGGATAAGGCCCTTATTGTCCTCACCTATTTCTGTTAGACATTAAAACAATAGTTCACAACTGCAAGCAGGGGAAAAAAAAAGAGATGATGAGGAAGAGGGTGACTGAAGTTTTTTGATAGACATATCACCCAATAGCAACATGTAGGTCTTAATCAAGTAAACAAATCATAAAATAATTTGAAATAATTAGAAGTTTTAATAACTACTGAATATTTGGTGATACAAAGAATTACTGTTGATTAAGGTATAATAATGGTTTTTTTGCTCATGGTTAAAAAGGAGAGTCATTGTTGGGTGTGTTGTTCTAGCAATTTGGGAGGCTGAAATGGGAGGATCATTTGAGGCCAGGAGTGTGAGCCCAGTCTGGTTACCAGAGATACTGTGTCTCTACAAAAAAAAATATATATATAAAATAATAGCTGAGTCTGGTAGGGAGCACCTGTAGTCCCAGCTACTAGAGAGGCTGAGATATGAGGATCACTTGAGCCCAGGAGTTCAAGGTTATAGTGAGCTATGATTGTGTCACTACACTTCAGCCTGGGCAACAGAATGAGATCCTAGCTCAAATAAGTAAACAAAAGATCTGATTTCCTACTTGATATTTAATTCACCTGGTATTGATTTTTTTGTGTGTTGTGAGGTAGGGATATAACTTCATTTGATACCATGTAATATGATAGGGAGTCACATGATATGAGATCCAATGTCACATGATATGAAACCAATTATTCGAGTACCATTTATTAAAGTCAGTCTTTACCTCACTGATCTGCAATGATGCCTCTGTCAAGTATCATGTTCCTATATATGAGTTTGGTCTGCTCTTGAAATCCCTTTTCTATTCTGCTAATCAATTTCTGTATCTCTTTGCCAACACTGGATTGCCTTAGTTACTATTATTTTACAAGAAATCTAATAAGGTATGTCTCTCTGCCTTGCTCTTCTTCATAATTGGTCTTGGTTATCCTTAGCATCTACATAAATTTTGGAATCAGACTACTGAGTTTCATTAAAAACCCTATTGGTTGCTCAGCACCTGTAGTTCAGCGGTTAGGGCACTGGCCATATACACCAGGGCTGGCAGATTTGAACCCGGCTCAGGCCTGCTAAACAACAGTGACAACTACAACAAAAAAATAGCCATGCTTTGTGGTGGGTACCTGTAGTCCCAGCTTCTTGGATGGTTGAAGCAAGAGAATCACTTAAGACCAAGAATTTGAGGTTGTTGTGAGTGGTGACGCCACGGCATTCTACCGAGGATGACATAGTGAACTCTGTCTCAAAAAAGAAAAAAGAAAAGAAAAACCCTATTGGTATATTTATTGGAATTATATTGCTTTAATAGATTGATTTGGGTATATTGAAGTGTTTAAAACACTGACTTTTCTCACCTAGTAAGATGATATACCTATTTGTTGTTTTGTAATTTTCTCCAAATAGGTTTTGTACAACCTTTGTAAGATTTATTCATAAATACCTTCTAGTTTGAGTTGCTATAGTAAATGGTATCTTTTCTTTTTAATTAGGTTTTCTAATTTTTCATCAGTAATATTTAACCGGAGTTGAAAACTATAGCCTCTGGGCCAAATCCAATGTGCTACCTGTTTTTGTAAATGAGATGTTATTGCAACACAGCCACACCCATTTATTTTAATATTGTCTATGGCTGCTTTACACTGTAAAAGCAGAGTTGAATAGTTAGGATAGAGACCATATGGCCTGTAAAATCTTACTATTTGGCTCCTTATAGAAAAAATTTGCTGACCTCTTGGTAGGAACACCATTAACTTTTGTATATGTATCTTATATCAAGCAACCTGGCTGAACTGTCTTATTAGCTTTAATGATTTGCATGTTAATTCTCTTACGTATTGTTTATGTAAACTATTATGTTATCTATGATAGATGGTACCTTTCCAGACCTGATGCTAGCTTGGTTCTTTTGAACAATATTGAATAGAAGTAGTGATAGCTGGCCTCTCAGCTTTGTTCCTGACTTTAAAGACAATGCTTTTAACCTTTCATCATTAAGTAATAGGTTTGTTTGTGATTTTTGGTAAAATACCCCAGATCACACTAAGGAAGTTCTCTTATACTTTTCTATTTTTAGCTTTAGGAGTTGTTTTTAATCATTGATGGGTGCTGAGTTTATCAAATGATTTTCTGGTATCTATTGAACACTATTGGATTGTGCACTTTTTATTCTTTGATCTTTCTGCATTATACAGTAAGAAAAATCATTAGAAAAAAGAGAATCTGCTTGCATTTTCTTCCTGTTTCCTGATTTTCTTTTGCTTCCATCCTTTGACAAAGAGACCTATCTTCTGTTCAACCACCCAAAGTTATCACATTAAAATAAACCTCTTGACAATAACTAGAGTAGACGATTCTGACTGCATCTGAGCTAAGATCGGTTAAGTAGTGTCAATCAATAGGAAGGTTTGCAGGTTCTTTTCCACATTTGGAGATGAGAGAGAGGGGCATGGGAAGACTTCACACTGTTTGGTTTCCCTGCCCCCACCACCCAGCACATGCCACTAGGTGTGAATTCTCTAGAGAGAGGTGAGGTATTCACATTTCTGCGCTGAGCACAGCATGGTACTGGCCTGTGGCCTGAAGGGTTGGCAGTGTCACTTGTCAGAGGTTTCACAGGTCTAGCCGCACTGAAGACTGTGTTATGGGCAGAGTATGTTCTCTCTGAGCTTCAGCAGAACACTGGCAAAACCATGGCTGGCAGAAGGTTGCAGACTCAGTTGATTCCCAGCAAAGCCCTGACCATGGCAGTACCTCGTGTGTGTTGGATTTATTCCTGATCACTTGTGAGATACTCCTGCTGCTTGCCAGAATCAATTAGGCCCTGAGGGCTCTGCCCACACTAGAGTGGTGGTAGGGAGGAAGCACTTAGCCAGGAATATATTTGGATATAAATGTAATGTAACCTTAGGCTCTTGGGGCTTGAGCAGTTAGAGATCCATGACCCTACCTATAATACATGTATTCTAAGTGCTTGTTTACTTAGATAAAAGGTTTTGCATATCAGTAAGAGCTATTGTAGACTTTCGAAAATGCTCTTAAAGACTCCACAGTGAGCTATTTGATGGATTTCATATTTGCCAGCATATTTTCCACCCTGGGTCATGCCATGGCAATTACACAGCAGAGAAATAATACATGTAAAACATACAAGCACATTTCGGAATTCTTTTGCTTTGTTCTTGATATCCTTGAAAATGCTGCACTCAATCACCAAAGTGCCAGACAGTAAATCTTAATTCTTCCCTGTTTCTACGAAAATTGAGGGTACTTTCCTATGGGTTCTACCGTCACTGGTCGGCAGCTACATGTTCCACAGACTGGGTGGAAAAACCCAGCTGTATCTTTGTGTCTCTGAATGTCATTAACTAATTTTCAAGTATTCAGTGAAACCACAGACAGACTTGGCCAAGTCCTTCTCCCTCTGAGTTTTTGAAAGTATGCACATCTTAAGAAATGTATTGCATATGTTTCTTATTCATTGATTACTAAATGTTCCAAATCTTGCATTCTAGGAGTTAGAGACTGTCCAAAGAGCTTATTGAACCATTTTTGAAAATGTTCTTCTACAAAAACAGGAAGTCACAGTATACCACATGTCAAGTAAATTTGAAATTGAGAGGAGTTGGATTAGGTTCAAAACTTTTATATTCATAAATTTGAGCTGGTTCTAAATCAGAGTGTTGATTAGTCCCCTACTTTCTGGCTATTTTTCCTCTTCTGTGCTGGTGCACATGTACTTATGCACTCTAAAGTGCAGTGAGGAGATGAAGAAATTTCTGTACTTTGATTACATTGGATTTGGGACAGGAAAAAAAATCCTGCAACTACAGACTTAGAAATCAGGGTACATGATATTTAATCTTCTACAAGCAGTATGACATAGGGCCTAGCCTTTGTCACTTGCTAAAGCCACTACAATGGGGAACATTTATACTTAATTCACTTTAAAGATACATTTCTGAATATAGTATTGGAAAGGATGCCTTACAAAGATAATGCAAAGTGTGTATGGTCTATATATTTTAGTCTGTGCTGCTATAACAGAACACCAGAGACTGGATTATTTATAAACAATAGAAATTTATTTCTCACATTTCTGGAGGCTGGGAAGTCCAAGATTGAGGTGCTAGCACTTAATGTTTGGTGAGGGCACCTGATGTCTAGTGAGGGCCTTCTGGGTGTATCCTCCTATGGCAGAAAGGGAAAACTCGGTGTCCTCACATAACAGAGGCGGAAGGGAAGAAAAAGAGCCTGAACTATGAACACTTAGAAAACTCTGTTGTTCTCTTCCACAATCTTATAAGGCACTAATCTATGATCCCAAAGACAGAGCCCTCAGGACTTAATCACATCCCCAAAGGCCCCATTTTATCATGAATTTTGAAGGGAACTCATTCAAACTATAGCAGTGTACATTATAGATTGATTCTATGATTTTCTGTTGTTGTTGAGGGTCAGCAAGGAGATTTGGAAATGTTCCAGGATCTGAAAACATAGCAAAACAACTGTCATAACTGCTGAGCCCTATATTTCCTTAATGGACAAAACTGTGCAAGATGATTTAGAGAAAGCAGCTAACTTTTGGAGTCTGAAGAAAGTACTAGATTCTTAACAATGTCCTATATATCAGAAGAGATAACTTTCACTCAGTTAATAAAAATATAACTGAGTGAATATTATGTGATTAGGTATGATATATACTTGGGATAAAAAGGTAACTTTGAAATGAACACTACCCTTAATGAGTTTACAGTAGAATGAGAGAAAAGTCATCATTGTTTGCAGTGGGATATACAATAATAAGATGAAGATGTTGTAGAAAGGAGGGCAGGATCAACTATGTCTGGGGTGGTGGGGGAGGATGATCAGAGAATTAACAGAACCTGTCACTGTGCCCGTACATAGTAGAGACTTGACAGATATTAGTGCCTTTTTCCCTTTCCTTTAGATATAATTTGTTGACTTTTACATCTATCTATCTATCTATCTATCTATCTATCTATCATCTATCTATCTTTGAGATAGGGTCTTATTCTCTTGTCTAACTGAAATGCAATGGTTTGATCATAGCTTAACCTTGAACTCTTGGTGATTCTCTGTCCTCCACCTCCCAAAATGCTAGACTTCCAGGCATGAGCAACTGAACTTAGCTGTCTTGACCTATATGTAGGGTGACCAGACGTCCTGATTTTGGTGAGCCAGTCCCGCTTTTCAACAATTTGTCCCGCGTCCCACGGTGTTTTAAAAAAGTCCCGATTTTTGGAAAGAATGCACTAACGGGCTGGAGAACAAGAAGGGAATATACAGTTTTCGGCCGCCATATGGCTGTTTTGCCAGAATATGAGTTTTATATTATTTTTGTTAATTTTATAATGTTAAACTATAATAAATAATTGCTGAGAAGTGATTATCAAGAACTGCTTATCAAAGTTTGCCTTGTTGTCAGGCCCTGCCCTGTGCCGTCCCCTGCCCAGTGCCCCCGCTTCGCCGCTCCACGCCCCCCTCCCCCATGTTGTCCCGCCTTACAGATGTTAGAATCTGGTCACCCTACCTATATACACAGATTATGATGCCAAAGTATCATAACACCAAGGGAATATGAATTTGGAGTTTTTTCCTTGTGGAGTGGTAGGCTAGTACTGATTGCTCTACTTTTAGAATTTTTTGATCCTTCTGTGTATCAACGACAAATATTGATAAGATTGTTTACCAATCTAATGAGCAAGCTATGAAGAAAAACAGGGCCCCAAATCAGAACTTAGTTATAAACTTGGCCCCTGATGTGAGTGTACCTGCCGCATTGGCTCAGGGCCCTTGGGCCATGCTTCTGGCTTTGTTTCATTTCAGCAGCATGGAAGCCTACTAAACTTCTAAAAGCAGCACTTCTCTTGTTGCTAAACTTTTCCTAAGCTCCCCAAGGGCATAAGTGAGTAAAGACTTATTCCTAGAGCCTGGGAGTGTAAAGGTTTGGTGGGGGGTAGAGTGAAGAGAGACAGTGTGGAGTAGGCCACTACCACAAACACAAAATGTTTGAAGTCTCAGGTTTATTTAAAAGATGTATGCATATGCTACAGTGAAGGCCATATTATATCTATTTGTTTGTGTAAATATGAAAATACTGCTTCAATTTCTTACTGAGTTAAATGGCTTAGTTC
>NW_003852495.1:4233229-4244865 GCF_000181295.1 Otolemur garnettii | reverse complement strand
CCCGCCACCTTAGGTGTATGTGGCTGGTGCCTTAGCCGCTTGAGCCACAGGCGCCGAGCCAGTTCCCTGAATTGTTAAGTAAAACTGATGCCTAAGGGCCAAAGAGCTGTGTTGTTCATCCTGTGACTGCCTGGACCCTTGGTTCACCATTTTCAGCAACTTGGTCTTTTAAAAAGATATCAGCTAATAAAAAAAAAAAATTGACAAATGTCAGCAGCTTGCTCTTAAAGAAATAATAAGATATATACTTATCTTAATATGTATGATAAAATTTCTACCTATGATATATAAATGTATTACTCTAGAGCACCAGTTGTGTGACGAGTTAATAAACTGATATCATGGCTTGATTAAAACAATCCTATTTTCTCCCTGTCCTATCTTTTGAAGCCTCTGGCTTCTCATTCTTGTTCAGTAACAAGATACAGAATCTGTGCTCACTTCATCAGCGCAGGCATCAGGTCTTCTACATGATAGGGTAGAAAGGTGTCTCCATGCCTTTTCTCCACAATATCTTCCCACTTCGTGTCACTTTCTCATTATGATAATGCTGTACCAATTGTTCTTTCTCTCCCTCCCTCCCTCTCTCACTCTCCCCCTCATTTATGTACTTCTTTCCATTTTTCAAAGCATTTTCATGACATTTTGTTCTATGATTCTATGATATTAAAGATAGATAGCATCCATAGCCTTATTTGACCAGTAATAACTCAGGGTTAGCTAGGTTAAACGATTTAACTCAAAGTTGCCTTTGTTCAAAAATATTTACTCTGCATCTACCTTGTGCCAGATCAGATACTACACAATGAACTCGAGATACAAAGGGGAATTAACCACAGTCCCTGCCCTAAAAGAGGAGATGGAAAAGTAAACAGGCAATTATAGGATCAAGGGATAAATACAATAATAAGGGTTAAGCAGAGGACACTAAACATAAACCGTAGGGAAATGTCTAATCCAAACTTGGGAGGTGGAGTGGGTAAAGGCAGACTCATGGGGTAATTGACATGTGACCCGAGGTCTGAAGGACAAGTAGGATTAGCCAGATGAAGATGACATTGAGATGGATGAAAATATAGACAGGAAATAGCAACCTGCAAAGGCTCAGATGAAATACCATGTATCAGAGGAGCTGTGTTGAGCACAGTATATAAAGCATGACAAGGAGGCAAGCCTGCCCTGTTTAGTCTCACAGGTTGTGCACTGCACCACTCCACCAGTCATCATGCACACAGACTAGGATGTGAGTGGTGTGCCCCAGAGCTGAGCAACGTGGTTTCCTTGCAAAAATGACAAGTGTGGAGGGTGGAGGATACTCAACACCATGCATGCTGAGCTGTTTGTAAACAGGCTGAAGGCAACGGAAAGATTCTGAGGGGACTGTGACCAGACCAGGCTTGTATTTTAGATTGTTCTACCTGTAGGATGGGGAATAGATACAGAAAAACTAGCTGGGAGGCTGTTCCAGTAGACAGATAAACATGAAGCTGGCCTGGAGTGAGGTCCTTGATGATCAAAATTAGGTACAGAACTGAACAGACTTGGTAGTGGCCAGGATGTGAGAGGTGATGGGGTAAGGGAGGAGTGAAGGATGAGCCTCAGCTTTTGTTCTTAGACCCAACTGGCTCCACAATGTTGTCGTTTACTGATAGAGGGGACAGGAGGAGGAGTGAGTTTAGGAGAATATTATTAAATCCTTTTTGGACCCCCTGTGTATGAGGTGATTTTGAGACAATGAAGAAATAAGTAGGCAGTTGGGTGGGTTTGGAAATCAGGAGAAATGTGGTGTGCTTCAGCCTCGGTGTTGTCAGCACAGGTCGCTGCGGTTTCAGAGGAACAGGCTCAGGAGCACCTGGGGGCGGGGGCTGAGGAGTGAGGAAGTGGAGATATGACAAATGAAACCTCTCTTTTGAGAAGTTTGGTTGAGAAGGAAAAGAGAGAGGGGCAGTTAACAAACGTCATGAATTTGTGTGATCGCTTTTCTGGAGGAAAGCTGAGAGTGGTCCTGAGTCTACAGTGACTAGTTGAAGGCGCAGCACCATCCTCGCATGCCAAAACGCCCAATCCCGGGCTTTTCTCTGTTCGTGGAGCTTGGTGCTTTCCTCCGTTTCACTCCTTTGGTATTTCTTGGCAGCTTCTCTTCTCTCCTTTCTTCCCCATTCCTTTGTGCTCTAAGGTGAATCTTACTTTCTCACCCTCCACTGTTTTCTTTATTTTTTCCAGGACAGCTGTCTGAAGAAGTTAAAAATAAATGGAATAGAATTTTAAAACCACAGTAAAAAGCAGAAGTTTTAACCCAGAACAAATGCAGTATTCATTCTAGCATTATCTTGCAGGAAAAAATTTAAATACCTCATTTCTAAATCATTATAATTAACTTACCTATTTCTTTTCTTTTCTTTTCTTTTTCTGTGACAGTGTCTTACTTTGTAGCCCTCAGTAGAGTGCTGTGGTATCATAGCTCACAGAAACCTCAAACTCTTGGGCTTCAGCACTCCTCTTGCCTCAGCCTCCTGAATAGGTGCCCACCACAACCCCTGGCTATGTTTTAGAAACAGGGTCTCGCTCTTGCTCAGGCTGGCCTTAAACCTGTGTGCTCAGGCAATCCACCTGCCTCAGGCTCTCAAGTGCTGGAATTATAGGCATGAGCCACCACACCCAGCCTAATAACATACCTCTTTCTACTTGTCTTATTTCTGAAAGTTTTTTTTTCGTCTGTGTGTGTGTATCTCTGATTTGTATACATTCGTTAGGATGCTTAAGAAAGCAGTTAAAGAAAAAAAATCTTAGTATGATTTTTAGAATTGTCCGCTAATATTACCACTGCTTGCATGCTTTAAAAATCAGTTTGTCATTACTTATGGAATTCATACTTAGTAGCTAGCACTATAGGTGATACCAAAGAAGTATAAGGCATGGTTGGTGCTCAGTAGAAGCTTATAGTATAATGAGGGAAACGGGACGTAAACAAAATCAAATGTAAGAAGTTTTAGAAGACTAACGCTCAAAACAATTATAGAGAACAGATGACTAATACAAATTAAACAATGAAGGACTTAACTGAATGATACTGATTGTAAGTTTCTTGGAAGGCCAAGGAAAGTAAAGACCAAAAGGTAGGTATTTCCTGGGACAAAGAACATGAATTTCAATAAATCAATTCTAAAAATAACTTTATAATAACTCCCGAGCTCAAGCAATCCACACAAAAAAATAACTTTACAATAATGATTATAAAACCATGTTTCTTTTTTTTTTTTTGAGACAGAGCCTCAAGGTGTCCCCCTGAGTAGAGTGCCATGGCATCACAGCTCACAGCAACCTCCAATTCCTGGGCTCAAGTGAGTCTCCTGCCTCAGCCTCCCAAGTAGCTGGGACCACAGGAGCCCACCACAATGCCTGGCTATTTTTGGTTGCAGCCATCGTTGTTTGGCGGGCCTGGGCTGGATTCGAACCCGCCACCTTAGGTGTATGTGGCTGGCACTTTAGCCACCTGAGCCACAGGCACCGAGCCAAAACCATGTTTCTTTAACTCTAAGATGTCATCTCACATTTTAATGTCATAGACATAATAGTTAACATTTATCGTGCATTACTTTGTACCAAGTACTGTTATAAATGCCATATGGGTTTTGACTCATGGAATATGATATACTTCATGGGCTGGAAATATTTCATCTTTCCTTCATGAAAAGTTGTCATTAAGCTAACAGAACAAACTTCAACTTCATAGTTCTTTGGAATCTGGGAACCATGGTTTGTGCAGAAATATGTGGTGCTTACAGATATGAATTTATAAAGAAATTACATGAGGAAATTGTCTTGTTCTTTCCCCCTTTTTTAGTTATTATGGGTATGTAATAGTTGTATGATCTTTTTAGGATACATGTGATGTTTTGATACAATGTGAATTAACCAAACCAGAGTAATTGGAATATCCATCACCTCAGGCATTTAATATTTCTTTGTGCTAGGAACATTCCAATTCTATTCTTTTAGTTATTTTAAAGTATATCCTAACTTCCTGTTGATTATAGTCACTTTGTTGTGCTATCAAATATTGTTCATTCTACCTAACTATATTTTTGCACCCATTAGGTACCACTTACCCTCCCCTTTCCACTATTCTTCCCAGTCCCTGGTAAGCCTCATTCTACTCTCTGTCTCCAGGAGATCAACTGTTTTTAATATTTAGCTGCCACATATGAATGAAAACTTGTGAGATTTATCTTTCTGTGTTTGGCTTACTTCACTTAACATAATGTTCTCTCGTTCCATCCATGTTATTTCAAAAGGCAAGATTTCATTCTTTTTTGTGGATATATAATATTCCATCATGTATATGTACCACAATTTCTTTATCCATTCATCCATTGGTGGACATTTAGGTTGATTCCAAATCTCAGCTATTGTGAATAGCGATGCAATAAACATGGGAGTGCAGGTATGTTTTTAATATACTGAACTCCCCTCCTTTGGCTATATACCCAGCAGTGGGATCGCTGGCTCATATGCTAGTTCTATTTTTATTTTTTGTTGTTGTTGTTTGAGACAGAGTCTCACTTTGTTGCTTGGGCTACAGCGCAGTGGTATTAGCTTAGCTCATAGCAACTTCAGACTCCTGGGTTCAAGTGATTTTGCCTCAGCCTCCTGAGTAGCTGAGACTATAGGTGCCTGCCATGCTAATTTTTCTGTTTTTAGTAGAGACAGAGTCTTGGTTTTATCCAGTCAGGTCTTGAACTCCTGAGCTCAAGGGATCGGAGCTCCAGTCTTTGCTTCCCAGAGTGTTAGGATTACAGGTATGAGCCACTACACGTGGCCTTAGTTTAATTTAATTAATTCATTTATTTTGCATTTTTTGGCCAGGGCTGGGTTTGAACCTGCCACCTCTGGCATATGGGGCTGATGCCCTACTCCTTTGAGCCACAGGCGCCACCCCTAGTTTTAGTTTTTTGAAGAACCTCCATATTGTACTCCATAGTGGTTGCACTAATTCGGCACTGAAGAAAGGTTCTGATGTCCTAGGCCTACATTGATAGACCCTTGGTTTGTTTAGAGAGGATCATCTGATACCCCTAAGACACTCTTAAACCTCTTGTAGCTTGACCATACAGTCAAGGGCCATAATTGCTTCAAAATAGAAAAGTGTGAGTTTGTCTGATCAGGATTTAATCTCATCCAGCAAACATTTTTACATGGCTCTGCTTGTGGTTTTACACAGGCCAAAAAGGTGGTTCTGATGTATTTACAAACCTGGAAAGAGCTCTCTAAGTCACTAGTGTAAAGTCAAAATATACAGTGTGATTGGGTTGGGTTTCTCAGGCAACAGTCTCAGAGATGGACTGTACGGAAGCCATCTAGTGGCATAGGCTTTTAGGAACAACAGTGCAGAAGGAGTGAAGGGGGACTGGGTAGAAGGAAAAGCTGATCTGCAAGGGGCTGCCAGGTAGGTCCCAGCTGATCCCAGAGAGAGTGCTGGGGCTAAGACGAGCTATTGGAGGTGTCCTGAGCTGAGACAAAGGGGCTGTGCCTTCCTACCCTGGCCTTCACTGGATATGAAGAGCCCCCAGGGAGGGGTTAACCTTGGTGAAGTAGTTGCTTTGAGGGCAATTCCTAGAGGAAGACTCAGTTTCAGGCTGTCGGCAGGCAATACTTCCAACAGCTAGGGGACATAAAGGCTTTAGTCCTATAGGTGAGAAATGGGTGGCACACAGCAGTATCCACTATGGTGATATACTGTATATTCACATGTTTACATGTTTTATATACATATAGACATATGTATACACACACATATACAATACAAACATGGATATATAGACATATACATACATTTATGTGTATATTTATACTTATAAAATTTTAAAAAGTAAATAAAACAATCATAGTAAAATGTGATATAATATACTACATGGGTTTGTTAAAATAATAAGCTATGCCTACTGTAGTTCTTAAAGTTGCTCCTTAGAGAATACTTTTGAAATTTGAAAGGGCGTATTTGGTTTCACCAAAGAATGCAATGTTTGTTGGTTTAAGATGCTAGGTGTCTGCTGTGTGGATTTCAAACTGCCCCATTAAATATTCATGTAGGTACAAAAAAATCTGTTCGTAGTTAGCTTAGAACTTAATCCATTTTACATATAAACATAATGTTTTTGTTTTGTTTAGTTTTAAACAGTTTTAATAGTCAGTGTTTTTTTTCCTTATTCCAGGAATGCCACTATGTTGTTTTATCAATCAGGATCTAGTCAGCAAAACAAACCACATCATTTTAACAGAAATAATTTAATATGGGGAATTGCTTAAATAGGTATTGAAGATGAAAAGGCAAAAAGGGACCACAGAAATAAATAATAACTTTAGGAAGCAGCTTCCACCAATAGGGCTTGAGACAAAGGGAAAAGGATAGAGTTATCAGAACTAAAAGCTTGGAAGAGAGGCCCTTCGCCTGGTGACCAGTATCCTTATGCTTCATTCCCATTCTGAAAGGTACACCCACATACCTCTTCCACAGACCTCTTTGTCACCAATCTCAATTTTTTTCTTTCCAAGTTGCTGCTTATTCAGCAAAACCACCAACAATTGCCTGTAAATGAGCATAGATCTATCTGTGCGGTCATCAGGAGCATTTCTTATAGCGACTGTAATGCTGGAACAGATCACATCCAGCTTGTGTTAGTATATTGAGGAGAACAGTATATTTCTTAAATCAGTTAACTGGTCTTAAGAAAGTATCCATGAGGTTGAAGATGAGGAGGCACCAGGAGAAAGTATCTGAGTCACCTGCTAGGGTAACTTGTGCTTTCTGGACCTGCTCAAGCTCCTACATATGCCCAGTTTCATGATCTGCTGGGTCAGATAATACTCAGTTTATAATGTGCACCTGGGGTCACACAGTCACTTGATGTGTGAAGGCCTGTCATTCAAATTCACTTAGCAAGCTAAGCACCATTTCTCAAATGCAAAATTGTTATCATCAGAAGAGGGCATTGCTTGTTGTAAAACTAGGGACGTCTACACTGTAACTCTTCTAATCAAGGTTCACGAGAGACTTTGCATAACATCCCTACCGCAGACAAATACCTTCGATGTATCACTGGATTCCTCCAGTTACAGGTCCTGCTATAGATTCTTCTTTTTCTCTTTTTACTAATAAAAAATGCCAGCCTAGTGGGTTATTGGTAAGTGGGTCAGAGCATCATGCTCTATTGTGGTATATATTGCCTCCAAAATCCAAAGAGGTGCAAGAAATACTACACTTCTTTTTTTAGTGATAGGTGGTGCAAGGTGTGGCAATTCGTCTCTTACCTTGGAGGGGATATCTTGATGTCTCCCACATCACTGGACCTTTGGAAACTTGTAAACTTTCTTGGGGTTTATATCTCACCCTCTGGCTCACATGTGTATTGTGAAGGCATCATCAGGTCCACTCAGCTTGATGTCTTTGATCAAGATCTGAGATTATGACAGAGGGTGGGAGAGTTTATATTATCATCTGATTAAGTTTACAACAATCCACGTTTATCCTCTGAGATCTGCCTTCTGTATAAGCCAAATTAGTGAGTAAATAGGGATGTGATAGTGTTACCACTCCTGCCTCTGTCACATCTTTTATGGTGATACTAATTTCTACGTATCTCCAGGAATGCAATATTGCTTTTGGTTTTCTATTCTGGTAGCAAGAGGAAATTTCAGAGTCTTTTCCTTGGACAGACCTACCACAATAGCCTTCATTCTGTGTGTCAAAGAAGTGATGTGGGGATTCTGCTACTTATTCTATCTATTTTAATTATACATTCAAGAACTGAGGAAATAACTGTAGTTTGGGCCTATAGAGGTATTGGAGCCACAGTGATTTGTACAGGTGTATTTGGTTGAAAATTCCATTTATCACCTGACTACCATAAATCCCCACATTGATTGGTGGATTCAGTGGTATTTTGGATTCCCAGGAATTAGTATCAATTTAGAAGCAGTATCTAGAGTAATGATTTTCAGCTGGTGTGCTGTGGCATACCAGTGTGCCATGAGAAGAACTTAGGTGTGCTGAGAAAAATTTTATAAAGATCATTAGTTAAATTATTTTCAAAAGAAGTTCAAAGCAAAGTAAGTATATTCTTGTTTTTACTCTTTTTCTTTTAAATCAACATAATTTAAGTGTGCTGTGGAAGTTTAACTGTAGGTTTAAGTGTGCTGTGAGATAAAAAGGTTGAAAACACTGGTCTAGTGAGTGATCTTGGAAATGTCTGGGTATTTCCTCTCACCCCATTTTTGGTTAGCCTAGAAAGCAACATCAGGTTCCTTTGGGGAAGGCTTGGGTGAGGATTTAGCATATATTATTTATGGCAAGATGCAAAGCCCTTCAGACAGGAACCAGCTTCCCTTTTAATCAAGGGGCTCTGTGTCTGAGAATTGGCTTATGTATGGTAACTGGATGAGAAGGATGGCTTTTTATTCTGATGGCTCAAGTCAGGTTTCAGGTAGCAAACACCTGAGCAGTATTTCCTGTTATTAAGATTGAGCACTATTTTATTTTATTTTATTTTATTTTTTGAGACAGAGCCTCAAGCTGTCCCCCTGGGTAGAGTGCCGTGGCATTATAGCTCACAGCAACCTCCAACTCCTGGGCTCAAGCGAGTCTCCTGCCTCCGCCTCTCAAGTAGCTGGGACCACAGGTGCCCGCCACAATGCCCGGCTATTTTTTGGTTGCAGCCGTTATTGTTGTTTGGCGGGTTGGGCTGGGGATTCGAACCCGCCACCTTAGGTGTACTTGGCTGGCGCCTTAGCCGGTTGAGCTATAGGCGCCGAGCTGAGCACTATTTTAGAAGCCTGACCATCTATTCACTCCTAGGACCACCTAGAGTGCTATCAAATCTCCCTATAGGTCAAGACCTTTGAGTTCTACTTTGTTCCTGCTGCCCGTGATTGTAAATGTATCCTCCTTATCTCTGCCAGTTAAGCACTGCCACTTGGTCATTGCCATTCCTGGATTCCCCTGTTATAGAAATCAGAAAGCCATCTCAATGAAATCATGTCCTGTCATCATATTCAGCCACTGCCTTAGTGTGAAGACCATCATCTGGGCCCTCCAGGGGTATGCAGTTTGGGCTTGGTTACACAAATTATACATGATAAAATCACTCCAACATTCCTATCTCCATAAACCTTTGGATTTCTTCTTTTCATTAGTGAAGAGCAAGGGCATTTTGATATCTCAGACTCATTGAATATAGACCACTGCAGAATCTGAGTTTCATTTAACTAGCTGTTGGAGTTACTTTGAATGCATAGGCTAAATCTAGATTTTCTGGCAAGTGCATCCATGTCAATACATTTGGCTCAATCATTTGCTTCTTATCTTGTTGGGAACTTGACTCAGAGGTCCACTTTGACAAAATCACATTGCCTGTGACAACATGAATCTTGAAATTCGATTTGCTAAGACTATACTTGTGCATTTGCCGTTCTCTCATTCACAATACTGTTATGTGTAAGTGCAAGTATCCCATTGCTTTGTTTTCTAATAGAGTTGTGCTCTACCACTTACCTAACAAAATACATATGTGTTATAAATTACTTTCCTTTAATTTCTCCTTCATTGTACAATTTGGTCATTATATACATATTTTTGAAATTTGTAGAGATAGCTAGTATTATCTATAAATTGCTTTCAGGATAGTAACAGGAGTGTTAAAAATACTAGCTACAAAAAGAGGATGATGATCTGGTTGGGCTGAGACCTGTTCCTTCTTTTTCAAATCTGGCCCTAAAAACTTATGTTGCAGACATGACCACGATGAACCAAAGTGGAGTTGAGTGAATGCTCCAAATTAAGTCATTCGTTATCACTCGAAAACAGTGGTTCTCAACCTGTGGGTTGCTACCACAGGAACTATATTAAAGGGTTGCGGCCTTAGGAAGGTTGAGAACCACTGCTCTAAAAGATGGCTATATTTAAGTAGAGAATTCAGTGTCCTATTCAGTTAACTTACAAAGTCATGCAGGATAATATTAGTAAACAGACATGCCAACAATAGCAGTGAAGAATTGCCTCATAGATGCAACATAAACAATCTGTTTTGTGTTGGAGAGAGATTTTTTTCCGTGCAACACTGGAATTTTGCAAGATGCAACACAGCGGAGTGGAAGCCAGGAGCAAACTTCTTGGTTCCCCTTGTTTGCACAATCTGAATCATAATTTATAGGACAAATAAAAGTACATTTAGGGAGGTGCCTGTGGCTCAGTGGGTAAGGCACCAGCCCCATATACCGAGGGTAGGGGGTTCAAACCCAGACCCGGCCAAACTGCAACAAAAAATATCCAGATATGGCGGGCGCCTGTAGTCCCAGCTACTTGGGAGGCTGAGGCAAGAGAATCACCTAAGCCCAGAAGTTGGAGGCTGCTGTGGGCTGTGATGCCATGGCACCCTACTGAGGGTGATAAAGTGAGACTCTGTCTCTAAAAAAAAAAAAAAGTACATTTAGGATTTAGCTGCAGCACCAACCAGAGTGGTTGCATGGTAAGTGGGAAGATGCCAAGTAAATACTACTACTCCTTTTTTAACAGTCTCATGTGGAATCACTGGGGGAGGCTCTGAACATAGCAAGGATGAATGCACATTGACTTTGTGAGTGAACAGAACCAGAGGCAGACGTTTGATGTTGACTCAGGAACTCTGTAGCTCTAGTAGTTCTTCAGCGCTGTCACTGCTTCCCTGCAAGTTTGCACTAGGACTGCCAGGGGCTGCGTAGAGCACTTCCTCTCCCACTTGGCCTGCTTAACTCTTCTTCCTCCAGATCTCAACTGCTTCGCTTTCTCAGGGAAGCCTGTCCTCACCCACTAGTCTGGTCTGATCCCTCTCAAGGGTTCCTTCAGAAGCATGTTTCCCCCTGTGACCCCGTATCTCAGTTTGTAATTACATTCATTAGCAGTGACTGTGTGCTTTACGTTGGCATCTCTGAGAGAAAGTATCTTGACAGTTTATGCTCCCAGGTTGTTCCTCTGTGCAGCCAGTGTCTGGTACGAGGTAGGCACTCAGTACATAGTTGTTGAATGAATAAGTGCACCAAATTCCAAAAGTATCAACACTACTATGATTATCAATATTACCATTGTGTTTGTATCCCATGGTATTTGACAGTTATCTTCTCTCAGGTGAACAGCACAGTAACTTTGAATTTTGTAGAAACGAAGCGGTCAGGACTGCTGGAGACACTCAAGGCCCCATCAGTTAGGGAATTTAGGACTGCTCTGCTGCTCAGCATCTCTGCTCCACCTCCACGCGTCAAAATCCCAAACCCAGGGGATGGAACTTAACAAGAGGGGGCGGGGCAGAGAGAGACAGAGATAGAGATAGATGTTTAGCTGGAAGGTGGCGGGAGAACAACATGAAAGGAAGGATCAGAGCTCCTGTTCCCCCAACCCAAAATGTGTGAGAAAAGTCGCTAAAGCCTCACAAGTATGCAGGGCTTCCTGGATTTAACAAAGAGCATCTGAATCGTGGCCCCTGACCGAGGTGGGATAATTGGAGCGCTGCAACAATCTGATTCCGGATTAGGGCAAGGGGGAGTGACCCAGCCTCCCGAGTTAAAGTTGGTGGCGCGGGAGTGGCAGCCTTTCTCGCCCCTTCAGGGGG
>NW_003852495.1:4218939-4232430 GCF_000181295.1 Otolemur garnettii | reverse complement strand
GCGGGCGCCGGGCGCAGCCGGGGCGCGGGCGTGCGGGTGTGTGCGCGCGGGTGTGCGCTGGACACGGGCCCGGCCGGGCAGGGGAAGGGGAGGCTCGAGGTGCCCCTTCGGCCCCTGCCCTGCTGCCCAGCGTGGGCGCCGCCGGCCCGTGCCTTCCAGGGGGAGGCTGGTCCGCGCCGCCTGGGAGGAAGGTGGACGCAGGGGGAGAAAGGATCGCAGCCTGGGACCCCCTCCCGGAGCCAAGCGGGAGTCCGGCCCAGAACGCGGCTCTTGTGAGGTGGAGCTGTCTTTATCCGTTTGATCTGACATCCTGACTTCCTCTTTAGTAGCCGTGAGGCCATGTGCATGGTGCGGCATAGGGACCCTTGGAGACCTCAATCTCGGCTCTGGCCGGTCTCTCCGGGGAAAAGGTGAAGTCAGGTCGGAGGTTCCAGTCACAGGCGGTGGGCCACCGTCTGCCTGTGTCCATCAGCTTTGTTGCTTTCCTTGCTGAGACACCACACAGGGCGGTTGTGGAGTCCTGGCTGGGAGTGTGGGGTAATTTGCTGAATTGGATTGTCAGTCCTTGCTGCAGGGTCTGTGGAATGGAAACACCTACCATTGGGGACTCTGCTGCTCTCGGGACATTGACACTTAGCAGCCGCGTATCCAAGTTGTATGACAAAACTCTTCGCATCTCTTTCCACGAAAAAAGGAAAAAGCCTCTCCTCCCACTCGGCCGTTTACTCATGGATAGTAAAATGAACGTAGTTTTAGGGTCCCGGAAGGCACAGAGGCAGTCTTGACTTTGACACACAGGGTCACATGTGCCGGCCCTTGGTATTACACATCTCAAACTTCTCAAGTGGGTTGCATCTGGTGCTTCTAGTTAGTATCCAGCCAGAACATCCTGCAACTAAAATGCAATCAATCAGTCAATGATTTGCAAGGATTTGTTCTTTTGCCTTTTAGATTCAAAAATTTCAGTTTTTCCCCCCTATTTATGGGTTTTGGGGGGGAGGAGAGGAAAATCACTGAGTTAAAACTCATTTATTAATAAATTTAGCAGGAAGAGCAGCTGGTAATTGTGATGAATCTGCTTGTTCTCAATGATCCCAAGCATTTAAAACTGTAAGTTGATATTAGGATTCCTTCACCTTTTGCTCATATATTTTGCCAACTGTTAGACATTTGCTGATTTTAAATCTTAACAGTTTTAGTGTATCTTGGTCCTGTCATCTTTGCTGGATACATGTTATTATACTTGGCTGTTAGTTCCTGAATCTTCAAAGTACAAAAAATAGTTCTAATAGGCATTATTGTTAATCCCTACGTGAAAGAATGTTGCAGATTTTTAGATTTGTAAGGAGTCTAAAGATGAACTAGCCCCTTCATTTTCTAAATGAGGAACCAGATCTGCAGAGGTAAAGCAGGTCTTCCTCAAGGACCACAGCTCTAGGCCTGTAGGGCTGAGACCATGTCCTTCTTTCTGTCCTCCAAACTCCTGCGCTTTCTGCCGGAGGTTGTATAAGACAGCTCTCGTTGGATGTGTTGAAAGAGTTACAAGAAGGCATACTTTTCTAAATCCAGATCAACCCTAGTGAAGAGTGTATTATTTAGTCTTGGAAAGAAAGTTATTCTTCAGGGTTTATTAGAGTAGAGCTTTCAAAGATGTTTGCCTTTTAAACTGTTTCTACATACACCTCCTTTCATCTTTTTCTACCCCTCCTGCCCCCCCCCCCCCAGCAAACTAATGTTACTATGGAGAGAAAGTCACACAATCTTGATTTGATTTTATCTCCTGATACACAAAAAGAACCTAAAGAGTTTTACGATTCAAGAGCATCTAAAAATTGTCAGTCTACCTTGGGGCAAAGTCAGAGGGAGACTGGGTGGGGCGGTGGTCTGGGTGGGGTGGGGTGGTGAGCAATGATGGTTTCCCTGTAGCTTTAGGTCCAGGAAGTGTGTGGTCTTTCTTGCCTTATATAGTCTTACCTTTTCTGTTTGAAACTCTCAATTCTTAGAAGTCAATGAACCTCACTGACTCACTTTAAGAAGCATTTACTTAGACCCCTGCTACAAGAGGGGTGCTCTTCTATGAAGACCCTTTCACTGTGGGTAGGGAACTCTTACTTGGAATTCCTACGTTAGAGTTTGCATAGGAGTATCTTGTTCTCCATGAAGCTATTTGTGAAACAATCACTTCTTAGTTCCTGAAATGCCTTATTTGGGAGGTGAATCTTGGTTTTTGCTAAGGGTCTTGGATTATCAGTTTGAGGACGTATCTTTGGTGTGGATAACCTCAATTACAAGTTGTCTTGGTTTGTCTCTAATTGTGACAGATGATGATATTTTCTGTCCTGCTAAAGCTGGGTACAGGAGCTGTAGGGGGAGTGGACACCACTTCAACCTTGCAATCATCTCTTACTCTTGCAAGGGAAGGAAAATGCCTATTCCCATCTCTGTTTTAGGAGAGTTGAAAAAGAGAGAGAGAAAAGGGAGAGGCCAGTGTAGTTTTTAGCTTTTTTTTTTTTTCCTATGAAAAGGAACTGGAAGCTATCGCTACAAACAAGCATGGCATTTAGTACTTCTGCATTTATAATTGTGTTTTTTCTGTTTTGCTTTTCACAAGACACAGATCATTTCTTCTTGCAGTATTAGGGGGGGAACCACCCGTCCTGGTTTGCATAGCATGTGGGGCTAAAACTGGGAAAATTCAGGCAGATTGGGAGAAATTGGTCATCTATGCAGCATAAAACACACTCAGCTATGTCATTAAAATAGTAATGTAGTTATTTCCTCATAGATGGACATTCAGAGGTTTATTTGTATCTTTGGTAAAATGAGGTAATTTAAAGTCTGGGTAGTAAGATTTTATTACATACAAATGTGATGCCTTTTGGCTCAAGATAGCCATGAAACTCTTTGCAATTTGATTTAACATGGCATTTTGGGGGGATGTTCTTTATGACATATAGTTAAGACACTGTAGTGATTTTAAGTGTGTGGTCATGTCTTCAGCCTGGGTTCCTCCTCTGAGTTTTTTGTTTTTCAGAGTTATGAAGCCAGGGTGATAAATTTGTTAGAAGTTTGAAATGTCCACTATTATCTGAATTTGCTAATGACAGCAGCACAGCACCTCCATCTCGAAGGCTGCTGGGAGACAAACTGTTTCAGCAGGTGGCCTTTTCGGAGCTTCCTGCCTGGAGGCCTTCTGGTTTGGTGTACCCTTGCCAAGTCCTAGTTCACACTTGAGTCACTCACCTCCTTGCCAAAGGCGGTGGCTGGCAGCCATGGCAGTGGCAAGAGACTAGAAATCCTTTAACTTTGAGAACAGGATTTCTAGCCCAGAGTGTGGGGTTTTAGGACATGTTACATATTTTATTGGGTTGCCCTGGTTTTTCCATCACTCCCTAGAGCACTGGCCTTAAAGCAAACACTATGCTGCAGTCCTGCCTTGCAGGGAAGAAGGGAAGAGAAAGGCTTTATTTTTCGGACCCTTTTCTGGTTTCAGGACCCAGTCACGTGGTTTTGAGAGCACACTTAAGGGCTGGTATTCCATGCAGAGACCCAATAATGTCTTACATTTCTTGTGTTGCTACCGTGTGTTAGGTCTTTGGCATCAATCATCTCTTAATCCACCTGGCCACACTAGGAGGAGGTGGTGGTGTGATTCCTAATTTTATAGGTGAGAAAACAAAAACAGAAAGGCTAATTGACTTGTGTAGGGTCACACGCCTAATAAGTGACCCAGTAGTGTCCTACCTGGGCAGTCTGACTGGACAGGTGGGACTTTGACTACAAGGCTGTACTTTTCATAGTTGAAAGGGCAGTGCTGTGTAGGACTGACGGGTTCCTGCTCTTATTTACAGCGAAGCCATTGGATGTGCAGCATTCCTTGTGCTCGGTCTCCCTCGTGGGGCCACACCCACTTCTGTTCAGAGTAAGGAGCTGCTCTGAGGCCTGTGCTCTTGCCTGGCTTGTGCCTGCTTTGTCTACTTAGCCTTTCCACCTCCTATCCTGGTGAATGGTGTGATATTTTTCTTTTGTCTTTTTTTTTTCCATCTAATGAATAAATATCAGTCATTGTAGGAAAATCAGAAAGCTAGATAAAGAAAAACAAAAATTGTTACAACCCTGTAAAGTCATACTTGGAGATGACTGCTCTTGACATTTTGACATAGTTTCTTCTAGTCTTCTGTCTAGTCAGGTAAAAGTTTTGAACTTCCCATGTGATAATATAATATCTTTAACTTGCACACATGGCTGATATTCATGTTCTGTAGACCAGTGACTTTTCCAAATAAACTTATGCTTCTCTTAATTATGTGATGGGCTTCTCTAGCATATGTCCGACACTAGCACACAAGGTCTAGCTCTAGATTGACTTGTTTCCTAAACAGAGAGCTAATATAAGCTCAAAAAGGCACAATTGTTTGTTCCAGAAATAGTACTCAAAGATCCTTCCTTTTTTTTTTGAGACACTGTCTTACTCTGTTGCCCTCGGTAGAGTCACAGCTCACAGCAATCTCAAATTCTTGGGCTCAAGAGATTCTCTTGCCTCAGCTTCCCATGTGGGACTATAGGTGCCTGTCACAACGCCTGGCTATTTTTTTGTTGTAGTTGTCATTGTTGTTTAGCAGGCCCTGACTGAGTTTGAACCCACCAGTCCCTGTGTATGTGGCTGGCTCTGTAACCACTGAGCTATGGGCACCAAGCCTGAAAGATCCTTTTTGAGACACAGTCTCACCCTGTTCTCTGGGTAGAGTGTAGTGGCATCATAGCTCACAGCAACCTCAAACTCTTGGTCAAGCCATCCTCTTGCCTTGGCCTCCCAAGTAGCTGTGATTACAGGTACCCACCATGACATATGGCTAATTTTTCTATTTTTAGTAGAGAGGGGGGTCTCACTATTGTTCAGGCTGGTCTCAAACTCCTGAGCTCAAGCAATCCACCTGCCTGCATTGGCCTCCCAGAATGCTAGGATCCCTGGCATGAGCCACTGCTTCTGGTCAGGACTAAAAGATTCTTTAAAAAGATTTATATTTCAAAAAGATAATGTGAATTTTTATAGGTTATTAAAGTATAACATGAAATAATTTAAAATTAGGCAAGAGATACAGAGATCTGATAATCTGGTTTCCAAATTTGTTTAAGCTCTGGTACTCCTTTTTGTTTTCCCCAAAGAAAATTCCATAGTGAAGCTCAATATATATGAAAAGGATTGGCTTAAACAGTGGTCCATGAGGGCTTTTCAAAGACAGAGAGTGCTTTTGTATGGGAAAACTACTGGTGACTGGTTCAGTGGTTTTTTCCCCCTGACATACCATGCGCTCAGACAAATATTTCTAAAAGTTTATAGATGACTAGGTGTTACCTAGAATTAAGATGACCATAATTTTTTTTTTATCCCAACTGGGACATTTTCGAGAAGGTATAGGAGAGTACTATTAGATATTAAGCTGGGAAACAGACATGACACAGGACTGTCCCAGGCAAACCTGCATGTATGGTCACCTTACAGCAACTCTTGTGTTTGCTTCCCTCAGGCTTGGCAGTGACAGTGATCTGGTTTGACTAGAAGACCAGTCACTCTCTTGTGAGTCAGGTCTGCACCTGAGCAGGTATTACAAAGATTGTTTTATTACTTGGTGTAAGGCTAGAGTTGGAAAATAGCTTCCATCTGGCACATCAGTTCGGATCAGTTAGTTGGGGTGGCAGGAGCTGTGTAGCAGAGGAATTCTTACCTGTGCAGTGGAGGATGGAGGAAAGTGTGAAGATTGATTATCAGCATTTGATGTGGGTATAGGACAAGGGAGAGGGGGCATATGTTGTGCGTTAGCCAACCCTTGGCAAGTTAGATTAACCTCTGTGGGCTCCAGGTTCCCCTTTGTAAAATAAAGAGGTTGAACAGGATGCCTCTGCAGCCAGCCTCTTCTTTGTAAAATAAAGGGGTTGGACTGGATGCCTTTATAACCAGGCTCCTCTTTGTAAAATAAAGAGGTTGGACTGGATGCCTTTCTGGTGCCTCAGCAATTCTGTCTCCGTTCTATGACTCAGTGCCTCTGATGGGGACAAGTGCTCCTAACATAGTTCATCTTTCTTACAAGTGTGGCTATGAAGGGTGTATTCGTGGATGAGCTCTAATTTGGCTTTCCAGGTAACAAAGTCAAACAGTTAACTTTAGGTTAAGAAGAGGGTTTGAACCAATGTCAACGATTTGGAAACTGATTCCCATTCTTTCCCCTAGTTCAATTTTTTTTCTTTCTTTTTTTTAAATTTGAGACAGAGCTTCAAGCTGTCGCCCTGGGTAGAGTGCTGTGGCATCACAGCTCACAGCAACCTCCAACTCCTGGGCTCAAGCGATTCTCCTCCCTCCGCCTCCCAAATAGCTGGGACTACAGGCACCTGCCACAATGCCCAGCTAGTTTTGGGTTGCAGCCATCATTGTTGTTTGGTGGTCCCAGGCTGGATTCAAACCCACCAGCTCAGGTGTATGTGGCTGGCACCTTAGCCGCTTGAGCCACAGGCGCTGAGCCTTCCTAGTTCAGTTTATAGAGAGTCAAAGGTTATCCATTTAATAGATTACCCACTTTATATCTTATTCCTTTATTACCCTTTACCAACACTGGCTGCTTTCAGAGATTGGGAGAGAAGGTATTTGCTCTAACCAGTGTTCATGTTTGTAAAAAATAAATTGATAACCCAAAAGGTTAAAATTAATGATTCATCCATCTCATTTTTAATTATCATATTCATAATTTTCTTTCTTTTTTGACCGGGGCTGGGTTTGAACCCACCACCTCTGGCATATGCCTCTCACCTTTGAGGCACAGGTGCCACCCTTATATTCATAATTTTCAACAGTCCTTTCATTTGCTTCCTATTTTAAAAACTGAAAATTGTTTATAACTCTATTAGTTGAGCTAAGCTAGTAAGAAGTGTGTAGTCCACCTTTAGGCTGGGGTAGGCTTTGCTAAGCCAAAGCTTGCTTGTATTTTTTGGTTACAAGCCTAGAGTCCCCTCACTGCCACCTCAGTGAATCTTAAACATGATAGTATAATTTCTAAGGTACCTTAAAGACTATCATTCAAGGACATTTTGCTGTAAGAGAGCCTCCAGAGTTTCTAGAAACTTAGGGAGATTGGTAGAAACATCTTTTTGAGGCCTAGACATGAAAATTCAATCACATTCTAACCTGTCTCTAAAAGTTTCAATATTAAAGTGCTTTTGTTTTCACTTTTGTTTTATTTTCTTTTTCTTTCTTTCTTTTTTTATTTTGAGACAGAGTCTCACTATGTCACCCTTGGTAGAGTGCCATGTCACCAACCTCAAACTCTTGGGCTTAAGTGATTCTCTTGCCTCAGCCTCCCAAGTAGCTGGGACTACAGGTGCCTACCATAACGCCTGGTTATTTTTGGTTGCAGTTGTCATTGTTGGGTAGCTGGCTTGGCCGGGTTCGAACCCGCCAACTTCAGTGTATGTGGCTGGTGCCATAACCACTGTGCTACGGGTGCTGAACCTGCTTTTTCTTTTCTTTTTTTCTTTTTTTTTAAAAACAAAAAACAACACACCTTCTTGAGAATCAGAAGACCTGGACCTGGACTCTACTCATGGTGCTAATGGTTGTATGGTTTGGGCAAGTGCTGGCCTTTGTTTCTTCATCTGTAAAATGGGAGCAGGTAGAGACTCCTCTAAATGTTTTTAAGCTCTAACATTCTAAGAAAGCTCTCTGTATATCTCAGTGTCAGCCTCTTTTCAGCTCATGGAATCTTGTTTCAGAAAGTATCTGCCTTCCATGAACTTCGGATTTCCTTACCCCTCTCTTTTGGGGTGGTGGCAGCTTTAGAGTTTCCCATGTCTGATAAATACATCTTGAGTTCTGCCTAAGGGTCAGAAATCCTTTCCTCAAGAAGGGTGTCTTCTGGGATCTCCAGGAGCCTGGTGGTGATGGAGATACAGAACACCTAGGGCTGTTTTCAGTGTGGTCCTTTGAGAATCCTCTTCAACTTCTCGTAGAGCAAGGGGAACAATCCATGTAGACCCTGTGGTTGACTTGTGTGAACTCTTTTAAGCTGGGCCCCCCTTTAACCTTCCTCAGAGGTGCTGCCTTAGCAAAGACCTTGGGTTCTCCCATGCAAAATCCTGTTTCATTGAACTCCACGACACCAGCATCTACCAAGTTCATTTCTCAACTGGTGGCCCAGAGTTGAATGTAGTTGACATGACATGGTTAAAAACTTTCTCAAGAGGCCTCTGTATGTGCAGATAGGTTAGTTTCTATGGAGGAGACTTGCTTTGGTACCTAAGATTGGCAAGATGAGGAGAAAAATACTGCAGTGAGCATAGGAGAAGTGTAAACACAGAAAGGCAGCAGCAGTTCAGGTCAGCGGGGACAAATCAGCCAACCAAGCATTGTTAAACAATGGCCTCGGAAAGTGAGGGGGTCCTGTACCCTAGGGATGAGCAAGGTGTTTTGTTGAGTTTGAGTTTTAGAAGCAAAATATTAGAGTCCATGTTTCTTAAAAGGAAAAAAAGAATCATGTCTAGCCAGGTGTGGTGGCATGCACCTGTAGTCCCAGCTACTTGAGAGGCTGAATTGAAGGATTGCTTGAAGCCAATCTGGGCAACATAGTGAGACCCCATCTTCTTAAAAAAATTCCTTTTAATTTTTATGTATTTTTAGTACATATTATATACAACTACTGTGTATTCCTTTTGGTGCTACTTTTCACTTTGCATCCTGGCCAGACCACGCCCAGATTTATTGCAGCAGCCTGGGACTGGTCTTCCCCATCTGACCTTCGCTCCTGCATTCACTCTCAACACAGCCATCACAGTGATGGAACTGAGAACATGTCACTCTCTGCTCAGAACCCTCTAAATCACACAGAGTAAAAGCTAAGGTGATTAGAGTGACCCATTAGGCCCCCTACACTCAGTCTGTCCACTTACCTCCTCTTGTCCCCTCGTGGGCTCCTCTACTCAGCCACACTGGCCCCCTCTCTGCTGAGTGCACACGCCAGCCGTGCCCCTTGCCGTTCACACTCCTGTGCATCTCTCCCCCTGATTCGTGCATGGCGTGCCTTCCCTCTTTAAGGTCTTTCCTCAGATCTTACCTTTTTCTTTTTCTGGCCACTCTATTTAAAATGCCCGGGCCACATTTCCTGTCCATTTAAAAACATTTTTCTCCAGGGTGCATATCCATCCTACTATATATTTTCCCTTTTCTCCCATTTCATAGATAAAAACTTGTGTGTAGAAGAACAGGTAACAGGGCAAGGACTGTTTTGTTTGGTTCTTTTACTGCTGTATCTTCAGCACCTAGAACGGGGTAAAGCACATAGTGAATGCTAAGTATTTGTTAAGTGAATGAAATAAATATGTATATGTGTGTATATATGTACATGTTCGAATTTTTGTTTTACTAATGAAGTGGTCAAACCAAAAAAAGAAAAAATAGAAACACTTTTGTAAACAGAGCTTCCATCGGTATCCTGGGTTATTAAACAAAGGTAAGAGAAAGGTTCCTGCCCCATCAAAAGATTAAACATACATATTATCTTTTCTGGTTACATTTCTCCCCTCTTTTCAAACTAGGCTTTGGTTGTTGGGGTGGTAGCACTGTAGTTCATTATGAGCATGTTCCATGTCTTTACAAGGGACGGGTCAGGATGACTCTAGGGTAAGGAGAATATTGACCTTCAATATTGTCAGAGTGGGTAGCCTATGTATTCAAGCAACTACGAAGTGTTTAAGGAGCTCCGTCTGCATAGCAATGACTCTGCTGGGGTTCTCTGCCCTCCCTCTTTCCACAAAGGGTAAGGACAGGTAAGAACAGGTACAAGAAATTGTTAGAAACTGGACATAGAGAATTGGGAATGAGGAGACAAGATAATAATCATGCTGTATGTTATTGAATTCTAACATTTCAATGGGAGAGCGGCTTATCATCTTTTCATTCTCAAAATGAGAAAAATGAGAACTGAGAGATGAATTTTGTTCAGGGTCACATGGCTCTGGGAGTCACATCTGGGCAAGCTTGACTCCAAGGTGCAGATCTTTAGCCGTCGTGCTCTGGCTTCCTGAAATAGGTGTAGTATCACAAGAGGCGCTTTTCCACGTGGACCTTATGGTCTAGTAGAGAGATGATATTGAATGCCTTGTACAAGAACCATTGTCGTCAAATGTTTACTGAATACATGTTGCATTTGAAACAGCTACTGGTCCAGGTAAAGTGCAAGATTATACTATGCTTGGGGGTACTGAGGAGGGATACTCAGTACCCTGGCTATAGGGAGGGATATAGGAGTCCAGAGATGGACTAAGTCAGCAAGAGGGGCTTCGGGAAGCTGGAGGGAGTTCAGTTGATAGTTGAGGAAGGGAATGATTTAGGCAACATATGAGGAGGGAAGACAGCCCAAGTGAGTAACGGGCTATGTACTTGGCAGTAACCTGGGACTAAATTTACTGAGTCATAGGGTTCATATTACTAGGATAAAGAGGTAAGGAAAGAAATATGCAGTATCTGGACTGGGTAGGAGAGGTGTTTGTATATAAACAGATCTTTTTTACGTGAATTCTTCTGATGGGAACTATGTGTCCTGTCCTGGAAATGTGAATTAATGAGTTTGTGCCAAGGCAAAACTCACAGTTTCCATTTGTTGTACAGGCATGATCTTTTACATGGTAATTTGTATCTACCTTCCCCCCCCCCCAAAGTGTTGAAGCATAGAGTAAGGTGTTGCCTTATGGGTCTTCTGTCTCTGTGACACCCCTGTATGAAGAGAATATATGTATGTTACTTGTCACGAACAAACATGTATGTGTATTCTGGAGTGGCAAAGACTTTAGTGAAAGCCTGGATGGGTTTTGTGGTGCAGGACATTGATGGTCTGGAGATGGTTTGTTTTAACCTTACTTATATTTATTAAGTAAAAAATTACTGGCTGGGTGTGGTGGCTCACGCCTATAATTCCAGCACTCTGGAAGGAGAGGCAGGTGGATTCCTTGAACTCAGGAGTTCAAGACCAGCCTGAGCAAGAGTGAGACCTCATCTCTACTGAAAATAGAAAAACTAGCCAGGCATTGTGGTGGGTGCTTGAGGCCTAGTTAGTCAGGAAGCTGAGATAAGAGGATCTCATGGGCCCAGGAGACCGAGGTTGCTGTGAGCTATGATGATGCTAGGGTACCCAAAACAACAGAGTGAGACCCTTGTCTCAAAAAATGAAATGAAATTTACAAAATGCAGACTATGGGACACTAACAGAAAAAAAAAATTAGAACAACAACAACAAACCCCATTCCTTCAAACAATCAATTGCAAGAGAAATAAAAAGAGTAGGAAATACAAACACATAGATTAAAAGAGAATCAAGATACACATAAATTAATGGTAGTGAATCAATTTGCATTTTGATTTAAACAAACAAAAAAGCCATACTTCTGTGGGAAAATAGGAGAAATTTGAATGCTGACTGAATATTTGATTATTTAAATGGTGAATATGATATTGTGGTTATGCTTAAAAGGAGAGCCCTCTTACAAAACAAGAAACAAAACCACAAAACTTAGCATTTGCCCAAGGCACCGAACTATTTAAATGACTTTTTATAAGCTATTTCTCTTTCTTTTTACTTTTTCCTGCTCCCTTCATGCCCCTCCAAAGCCCTCTACTCTCACTTGATAGGTCTTTAGTAAAGTTGTTAGAATCCTTTTCAATTGCTTGTCAAAAAACCTCCCCAAAACCAAAAACCCAAAGAAACAAAAAAACTCAGGATTCTCCTATCTTTCCTGCCCCGAGAAATGTTTCTGAGCTAGTTGTGAAGTCTACATATCTATTGACTTGATTTAAGTGGCTTTAGAACTCAAGTCAGTTATTTGAACATCTATCTGACTTAGAATCCCATCTTGTGTTTTTAGAGAGATCTGAATTTGGCTGGTCCTTGTAAGATATTTCAGGGTAAGGTATTTTAAAGGGAATTTAGATATTAGAGTTGCCAAAAATCACTTTGTTACATTGACTTTTTAAACCATGTTTCTGTTTAAACTTTGTAAAGAAAGCAAACGGTTACAAGGTCTCAGTTTTAATGACCTGGCTGACATGCTTCTCTTCTTACCTGACAGGAAGTGGGCGTTGGTTATTGCCCCAGTGGTGTCAGTGTTGCTTTGGGCATGCTGAAACATCTTTATTTCTACAAGTGTGAAAATCCTTCCATATCCTTCTTAATGAAGTCCAGATTTAAGAATAGACCATAATCTTAAGAAATAGCCAGCTGGGACTTGAGTAAATGACACTGTCCTGAGTAATTTAGAAGCTGAATAGCCAAGGTTTTAGGTACTTTGGAGCTTCAGGGTAATTATATCTTGGGGGGCCGTAACATGAAGGTAACATTTCATTGCTAATGCTCCTTTTCTTAGCAGCCAAGAAGAAATAATATTTATTTATTTATTTAGAGACAGAATCTCACTCAGTCACCTGTAGCTAAGACTATGGTGCCCACCATAATGCTCAGTTATTTTTAGAGATGGGGGGGGTCTCGCTTTTGCTCAGGCTGGTCTCAAACTCCTGAGCTCAAGCAATCCACCTGCCTTGATCTCCCAGACTGCTGGAATTACAGGTGTGAGCTATCATGCACGGCCTGAAATTATCTCTTAAGGAGCTCTGCTTTTTAATTTTAATTTTTGGTAGAGAAAAAGTCTTGTATTCACATTTCACGGTACTGCATTATTGTATATACCATGTATAATGTTTTAAAATATTAAAACATAAATAAAATTGCATCTTATTGAGCAATTTCCCAAAATACTGCATGCGAGTGGTATAGCTAAGGGAATAATGAAGTTGATGTCTAAACAATCTGGGCTACAAGAACAGCTCTGCTCCTCGTTCCCTGTGTCAGTTTTTTGTCCTGGATTGTAAAATGGGTATAATAAAACTTGCTTTATGGGGAAGTTGTGACAGTCAAGTGGGAAAGGTCTTTGTATAGCAAGTGGCCCGTGGTTGGTACTCAAAAAATAGTACCTGAGTCTTGGGTTGGTTCCTCTTTTGTCAGAGGAAGGAGGTCAGTTTTTTAGGGTCAATTTCAGCTCTATGAAAATGTGATTTTAGTTTTTGTTTGTTTCATCTTGTGTGAAATCTTCATACTTAGCCTTTTGTAGCATTTTGGTTTGTACCGCTTTAGGAAATGCATTTTCCTTTCATTTTGGTTTTATCAAATTATTTGACTTAGTTTATTTGACTGAAGAATCTTATGTTTAGACAGATCTAGGACGATTAAATGTGTTGAAAAGATTCTGATAAGTTTGCAGTTGTTTTTGATTAAAGTTGTCAAAAAGAACTTTGAAAATTACGTATAAGAATGCTACTTCCTCTTTACAGAAGTACAAAATTATGCCTTTTTGAGGAAGTGTGTAAAAACAAAATAGTAGATAGAGTAATTTTCATAAAAAATCATCATAGAAGACTGTCTGAAAAACATCAGTGTAAAATTTTAAATCTTTTTTTTTTTT